>NC_072008.2:54455909-54758939 GCF_028885655.2 Pongo abelii
GGCCGGCCAGGTACTCCAACAGACCTGCAGCTGAGGGTCCTGTCTGTTAGAAGGAAAACTAACAAACAGAAAGGACATCCACACCAAAAACCCATCTGTACATCACCATCATCAAAGACCAAAAGTAGATAAAACCACAAAGATGGGGAAAAAACAGAGCAGAAAAACTGGAAACTCTAAAAAGCAGAGCACCTCTCCTTCTCCAAAGGAATGCAGTTCCTCACAAGCAACGGATCAAAGCTGGACAGAGAATGACTTTGACGAGCTGAGAGAAGGCTTCAGACGATCAAATTACTCCAAGCTACGGGAGGATATTCAAACCAAAGGCAAAGAAGTTGAAAACTTTGAAAAAAATTTAGAAGAATGTATAACTAGAATAACCAATACAGAGAAGTGCTTAAAGGAGCTGATGGAGCTGAAAACCAAGGCTCGAGAACTACGTGAAGAATGCAGAAGCCTCAGGAGCCGATGTGATCAAATGGAAGAAAGGGTATCAGCGATGGAAGATGAAATGAATGAAATGAAGCGAGAAGGGAAGTTTAGAGAAAAAAGAATAAAAAGAAACGAGCAAAGCCTCCAAGAAATATGAGACTATGTGAAAAGACCAAATCTACGTCTGATTGCTGTACCTGAAAGTGACAGGGAGAATGGAACCAAGTTGGAAAACACTCTGCAGGATATTATCCAGGAGAACTTCCCCAATCTAGCAAGGCAGGCCAACATTCAGATTCAGGAAATACAGAGAACGCCACAAAGATACTCCTCCAGAAGAGCAACTCCAAGACACATAATTGTCAGATTCACCAAAGTTGAAATGAAGGAAAAAATGTTAAGGGCAGCCAGAGAGAAAGGTCGGGTTACCCTCAAAGGGAAGCCCATCAGACTAACAGCGGATCTCTCAGCAGAAACTCTACAAGCCAGAAGAGAGTGGGGGCCAATATTCAACATTCTTAAAGAAAAGAATTTTCAAACCCAGAATTTCATAACCAGCCAAACTAAGGTTCATAAGTGAAGGAGAAATAAAATACTTTACAGACAAGCAAATGCTGAGAGATTTTGTCACCACCAGGCCTGCCCTAAAAGAGCTCCTGAAGGAAGTGCTAAACATGGAAAGGCACAACCGGTACCAGCCGCTGCAAAATCATGCCAAAATGTAAAGACCATCAAGACTAGGAAGAGACTGCATCAACTAACGAGCAAAATAACCAGCTAACATCATAATGACAGGATCAAATTCACACATAACAATATTAACTTTAAATGTAAATGGACTAAATGCTCCAATTAAAAGACACAGACTGGCAAATTGGATAAAGAGTCAAGACCCATCAGTGTGCTGTATTCAGGAAACCCATCTCATGTGCAGAGACACACATAAGCTCAAAATAAAAGGATGGAGGAAGATCTACCAAGCAAATGGAAAACAAAAAAAGGCAGGGGTTGCAATCCTAGTCTCTGATAAAACAGACTTTAAACCAACAAAGATCAAAAGAGACAAAGAAGGCCATTACATAATGGTAAAGGAATCAATTCAACAAGAAGAGCTAACTATCCTAAATATATATGTACCCAATACAGGAGCACCCAGATTCATAAAGCAAGTCCTGAGTGACCTACAAAGAGACTTAGACTCCCACACATTAATAATAGGAGACTTTAACACGCCACTGTCAACATTAGACAGATCAACGAGACAGAAAGTCAACAAGGATACCCAGGAATTGAACTCAGCTCTGCACCAAGCGGACCTAATAGACATCTACAGAACTCTCCACCCCAAATCAACAGAATATACATTTTTTTCAGCACCACACCACACCTATTCCAAAATTGACCACATACTTGGAAGTAAAGCTCTCCTCAGTAAATGTAAAAGAACAGAAATTATAACAAACTGTCTCTCAGATCACAGTGCAATCAAGCTAGAACTCAGGATTAAGAATCTCACTCAAAACCGCTCAACTACATGGAAACTGAACAACCTGCTCCTGAATGACTACTGGGTACATAACGAAATGAAGGCAGAAATAAAGATGTTCTTTGAAACCAACGAGAACCAAGACACAACATACCAGAATCTCTGGGATGCATTCAAAGCAGTGTGTAGAGGGAAATTTATAGCACTAAATGCCCACAAGAGAAAGCAGGAAAGATCCAAAATTGACACCCTAACATCACAATTAAAAGAACTAGAAAAGCAAGAGCAAACACATTCAAAAGCTAGCAGAAGGCAAGAAATAACTAAGATCAGAGCAGAACTGAAGGAAATAGAGACACAAAAAACTCTTCAAAAAATTAATGAATCCAGGAGCTGGTTTTTTGAAAGGATCAACAAAATTGATAGACCGCTAGCAAGATTAATAAAGAAAAAAAGACAGAAGAATCAAATAGATACAATAAAAAATGATAAAGGGGTATCACCACCGATCCCACAGAAATACAAACTACCATCAGAGAATATTACAAACACCTCTATGCAAATAAACTAGAAAATCTAGAAGAAATGGATAAATTCCTGGACACATACACCCTCCCAAGACTAAACCAGGAAGAAGTTGAATCTCTGAATACACCAATAACAGGAGCTGAAATTGTGGCAATAATCAATAGCTTACAAACCAAAAAAAGTCCAGGACCAGATGGATTCACAGCCGAATTCTACCAGAGGTACAAGGAGGAACTGGTACCATTCCTTCTGAATCTATTCCAATCAATAGAAAAAGAGGGAATCCTCCCTAACTCATTTTATGAGGCCAGCATCATCCTGATACCAAAGCCTGGCAGAGACACAACCAAAAAAGAGAATTTTAGACCAATATCCTTGATGAACATCGATGCAAAAATCCTCAATAAAATACTGGCAAACCGAATCCAGCAGCACATCAAAAAGCTTATCCACCATGATCAAGTGGGCTTCATCCCTGGGATGCAAGGCTGGTTCAATATACGCAAATCAATAAATGTAATCCAGCATATAAACAGAACCAAAGACAAAAACCACATGATTATCTCAATAGATGCAGAAAAGGCCTTTGACAAAATTCAACAACGCTTCATGCTAAAAACTCTCAATAAATTAGGTATTGATGGGATGTATCTCAAAATAATAAGTGCTATCTATGACCAACCCACAGCCAATATCATACTGAATGGGCAAAAACTGGAAGCATTCCCTCTGAAAACTGGCACAAGACAGGGATGCCCTCTCTCACCACTCCTATTCAACATAGTGTTGGAAGTTCTGGCCAGGGCAATTAGGCAGGAGAAGGAAATAAAGGGTATTCAATTAGGAAAAGAGGAAGTCAAATTGTCCCCGTTTGCAGATGACATGATTGTATATCTAGAAAACCCCATCATCTCAGCCCAAAATCTCCTTAAGCTGATAAGCAACTTCAGCAAAGTCTCAGGATACAAAATCAATGTACAAAAATCACAAGCATTCTTATACACCAATAACAGACAAACAGAGAGCCAAACATGAGTGAACTCCCATTCACAACTGCTTCAAAGAGAATAAAATACCTAGGAATCCAACTTACAAGGGACATGAAGGACCTCTTCAAGGAGAACTACAAACCACTGCTCAAGGAAATAAAAGAGGATACAAACAAATGGAAGAATATTCCATGCTCATGGGTAGGAAGGATCAATATCGTGAAAATGGCCATACTGCCCAAGGTAATTTACAGATTCAATGCCATCCCCATCAAGCTACCAATGACTTTCTTCACAGAATTGGAAAAAACTACTTCAAAGTTTATATGGAATCAAAAAAGAGCCCACATCGCCAAGTCAATCCTAAGCCAAAAGAACAAAGCTGGAGGCATCACGCTACCTGACTTCAAACTATACTACAAGGCTACAGTAACCAAAACAGCATGGTACTGGTACCAAAACAGAGATATAGATCAATGGAACAGAACAGAGCCCTCAGAAATAACGCCACATATCTACAACTATCTGATCTTTGACAAACCTGAGAAAAACAAGCAATGGGGAAAGGATTCCCTGTTTAATAAATGGTGCTGGGAAAACTGGCTAGCCATATGGAGAAAGCTGAAACTGGATCCCTTCCTTACACCTTATACAAAAATCAATTCAAGATGGATTAAAGACTTAAACATTAGACCTAAAACCATAAAAACCCTAGAAGAAAACCTGGGCATTACCATTCAGGACATAGGCATGGGCAAGGACTTCATGTCTAAAACACCAAAAGCAATGGCAACAAAAGCCAAAAATTGACAAATGGGATCTAATTAAACTAAAGAGCTTCTGCACAGCAAAAGAAACTACCATCAGAGTGAACAGGCAACCTACAAAATGGGAGAAAATTTTTGCAACCTACTCATTTGACAAAGGGCTAATATCCAGAATCTACAATGAACTCCAACAAATTTACAAGAAAAAAACAAACAACCCCATCAAAAAGTGGGCGAAGGACATGAACAGACACTTCTCAAAAGAAGACATTTATGCAGCCAAAAAACACATGAAAAAATGCTCACCATCACTGGCCATCAGAGAAATGCAAATCAAAACCACAATGAGATACCATCTCACACCAGTTAGAATGGTGATCATTAAAAAGTCAGGAAACAACAGGTGCTGGAGAGGATGTGGAGAAATAGGAACACTTTTACACTGTTGGTGGGACTGTAAACTAGTTCAACCCTTGTGGATGTCAGTGTGGCGATTACTCAGGGATGTAGAACTAGAAATTCCATTTGACCCAGCCATCCCAATACTGGGTATATACCCAAAGGACTATAAATCATGCTGCTATAAAGACACATGCGCACGTATGTTTACTTCGGCATTATTCACAATAGCAAAGACTTGGAACCAACCCAAATGTCCAACAATGATAGACTGGATTAAGAAAATGTGGCACATATACACCATGGAATACTATGCAGCCATAAAAAATGATGAGTTCATGTCCTTTGTAGGGACATGGATGAAATTGGAAATCATCATTCTCAGTAAACTATCGCAAGAACAAAAAACCAAACACCGCATATTCTCACTCATAGGTGGGAATTGAACAATGAGAACACATGGACACAGGAAGGGGATCATCACACTCTGGGGACTGTTGTGGGGTGGGGGGAGGGGGGAGGGATAGCATTGGGAGATATACCTAATGCTAGATGACGAGTTAGTGGGTGCAGTGCACCAGCATGGCACATGTATACATATGTAACTAACCTGCACATTGCGCACATGTACCCTGAAACCTAAAGTATAATAATAATAAATAAATAAAAGAAAAGAAAAGAAAAAAAGAAAAAAAAAAACTGCAGTCAGCCCTTTTAATCTGTGGATTCCGCATCCATGAATTCAGCCAATCTTGGATTGAAAATGTAATATTCTGCCTGGGCATGGTGGCTCACACCTGTAATCCCAGCACTTTGGGAAGCCAAGGCAAGAGGAATGCTTGAGCCCAGGAGTTTGAAGTTACAGTGACCTATGATTACACCACTGCAGTCCAGCCTGGGCAACAGAGCAAGACCCTGTCTTAAAAAAAAGAAAAAGAAAAAGAAAAGAAAAGACAAGACAAGACAGTATTTTCAGAATTCAGAACCCTTGGATATGGAGGGCTGACTTCGTGTGTGTGATTCCACGGGGCCAACTGTAGGGCTTAGCATCCTTGGATTTTGGTATCCAAGAAAAGTCCTGGAACCAATCCCCTACAGATACCAAGGGACGATTGTACTATAGTGTTGCATATTGATATAATGATGACCTACCCTAAGATTATCAGAATTGAGGCTTGGTAAGTCTGTTTGTACAAAGTTGAATTTCTTTTTTTCTTATTACCAAAGCAAGATGAATACAGATACGCTTGTTTAACACCTTGGTATATATTCTTTGAGACCATTTTCTGTACACACACACACAGACACACACACACGTTTTTATTGTAATCATCATGTATGTACTCTTTTGTAATCTTTTTACTTAAAACATCTTAAGTGTTTAAGCACATGTTAAGGGCTACATAATATCCTTTAGCGTAAACATACCATTATTTACTTAATGGCGCAAGTAAGGGAGACAAACATCTAATTTTTTTGCTATTTGCAACTATATTTCATATTGTGAGGAACATTCTTGTAGTCAAATCTTTGTATGCATTCTTAATTATTTCCTTAGGAAGCCTTTCTAAAAATGGAATTGCTAGACATTTTTAAGGCTTGATATATATTGCCAAATTGCCCTTCAGAAAGGTCTAACCAGTTTACAGTCCTACCAGAGGTTTGTGAAAGTATCCATTTTCCTCTACATTTGATATTTGCTATCCTATAAAAATGTTTAATTATTAAATGTATATAACATTATAAAATGTAGGAAAATGGGAAGAATCACCTAGAATGCTGTTTTCCTAACATGGCTGTGATTATAATATTTGTTATAATACTATAGGCTTTTGTCATGTGTATAAATGGTTGTAATTATACAGTTTTTTCTGCTTTTTAAAATGTATAAGTATTTTTCCTTACCTTTATTGGCCTGCATTATTTCAGTTTTTAATGGGCACATGATAGGACAATAAGTATTCATATTTATCTAACTCCTCCCCTATTCCTGGATAACTAACTTACTGCCAATTTTATTACATATAAATAAAAATACAGCAAAAATACAGAGATAGCTAACATTCACTATGAAACAAGCGTTGTAGTATGTGCTTTTTGCTTCCTTTTTATTATTTTCTTCAGATTTATTTCCAGGATTGGCAATATCAGATCCTGAACATTTTTATGGCACAGTTTTTCTTCCTATGTCACCCTTTCCTTTCTTATTTCTACCTTCACACATTTATTGGAAACCTAGTGTGTAGCAGGCTCTGTGCTAAGAGGCAGTGAGAATACAAAATGAATCTGATGGAGTCCCTGGAGTCAAACATTAAACATATATAATAAAGAGTGGGCTGGGCACAATGGCTCACATTGGGAGGCTGAGGTCAGAAGTTTGAGACCAGCCTGACCAATATGGAGAAATCCCATCTCTACTAAAAATACAAAAATTAGCTGGGCATGGTGGCATGCACCTGTAGTCCCAGCTACTCAGGAGGCTGAGGCAAGAGAACTGCTTGAACCTGGGAGGTGGAGGTTCCAGTGAGCTGAGATTGCGCCATTGCACTCTAGCCTGGGTGACAAGAGCGAAACTGTCTCAAAAAAAAAAAAAAGAAAAAGGAAAAGAAAAGTAGATACAGCTACTTCTGCTGGGGCAGGAGCAGGGAATCAATCTTGGTTATATTCTTGAGGCTCCCCTAACTGGTTCTGAGGTCTTATGTAATGCCAGACCTCGGGAAGGTGTTGAGGAAGATGTTTCTCCTTTACTTGCTCCACCACTCCTCTCCTCCTCCCACTGGTGGTTCTCAGCCCCAGAAGGGGAGACGGGAAGACAAAAGAGATAAAAAGCTAAGCCCATGTACAACATCCCAGAGATTCTTATTCAGTTATTATGGAGTGAAGGAGACCAGTAAAACTGGGATGTACTTTTAAACATTTCATAAATTGCTTTATTATGTTATTGATGTTACAAAGCATATCTCTCCCCTGAAGTACTTTTAACAACCACTATTTGTTGAGCACCTATTACATGCCAGACACTTCTAATATTTTATATCACCTAATCCTAATAAGCCTGCAATACAGGCATTTTTTCTAACATTATAAAAATTTTCCAACACATAGAAAAGTGGAATTGTTCTGTGAAAAACTATATATCCAACACCACCCATAGTCTACGGGATTTTGCTATATGTACATTATCCCATATATTTCAAAGTAGGTTGCAAATGCAAGATAGGCATTTTAAAACTTTTACAATCATTTAAAACCATTTCACACCAAAAAGAACCAAAGCTGGGCGAGATTAAATAACTTTCCTGAAGTTCACACAGTGAGTTCAAAGAACCAGAGTTGAAATCCAGGTCTAACCAATGACACAAATTGGCTCAATCCTATATGTATGCTGTATATACCTGGTTAACAGTGGAATTTTTGCTTATTTAATTAAAGAAAATTATCACTGTGCATGATGCCCACTTCCATATTTTTATATTTATATAGAATTCTTCATCTATAAAGACGTTGTCTTATAAAAGCCCAATTGTTGGTGAAAGCAAGATTCTAAACAATTTTTTTTTTGAGACAGGGTCTCACTCTGTTGCCCAGACTAGAGTACAGCCCCAACCTCCCAGGCTCAAAGTGATTCTCCCACTTCAGCCTCCTGAGCAGCTGAGACTACAGGCACGTGCCACCACACCTGGCTAATTTTTTAAAAAAAAATTTGGGCCAGGTGTGGTGGCTCATGCCTATAATCCAGCACTTTGGGAGGCTGAGGCAGGCGGATCACCTGAGGTCAGGAGTTGGAGACCAGCCTGGCCAACAGGGTGAAGCCCTGTCTGTACTAAAAATACAAAAATTAGCCAGATGTGGTGGCACATGACTGTAATCCCAGTTACTCGGGAGGCTGAGGCACAGGAATTGCTTGAACCCGGGAGGTGGAGGTTGCAGTGAGCCATGATTGTGCCACTGCACTCCAGCCTGGGTGACAGAGTGAGACTGTCTCAGAAAAAAAAAAAATTTGTAGACATGGGGGTGTCAGTGTGTTGCCCAGACTGGTCTCGAACTCCTGGGCCCAAGCAATCCTCCTGCCTTGACCTTCCAGAGTGCTGGGATTACAGGTACAAGCCACCGTGCCAGGCCTGAACAATGAAATTTACCCTAAGTTAAAAAACTGATCCAAAAGCACGGTTCCTGGGATAAAACTCACATAATGACATCCAGCCTATTACATAGGCCAAAATGATGAAAACATACCAGCACTACAAAGACTGACACATAAAAGAGTGATAGGAACCAGGAAGAAGTTCCATTAACTGTAAGGCAGATAGAACTGAATTGAGGGGAGCCTAACTTCATGAAAGCAGACTTAAATTCCAAACTTTTATTCTAATACTGCCCCGTTAAGTGATCAAAGGTCTGTAAGAACTAGCAAACTGATCAGGCACGGTCTCGCCTCAGCCCTACAAAGCCTTCTACAGATATTTGGAAAGAGCAACTAACATTTTTTTTTTTTTTAATGGCAAGAATGAGAATGCATACTGGAGAAGAAAAGGAGAGGACAGACTGAGCCATTTCGCAGTCTGGAAGGTAGAGATCTTATAAGTAAAGCCAAATGAGCAAGGATGCAGACAGGAAACATTTCGGCAGCCCTGCATGTTGGAGATCATAGTCTTTAATGTTTTTGATTATTTCAGAACATTGGATAATTCATTATGGGAGTAAAAAAAGTAAACCACACTTCAGTACAGAAGAACCAGAATAACTCAATGCTTACTAATACACAGAAAGTGTGCATCTCCTTGTCCTCAAGCTATAGGCCTATGAAAGGGTTTAATCATCATTCAAGAGGAAAATGGGGCGGGGCGTCGTGGCTCAGGCCTGTAATGCCAGCACTTTGGGAGGCTGAGGCAGGCGAATCATTTGAGGTGAGGAGTTCAAGACTAGCCTAGCCAATATGGTAAAACCCCATCTCTAGTGAAAGTACAAAAATTAGCCAGGTGTGGTGGCATGTGCCTGTAATTCCAGCTACTTGGGAGGCTAAGGCAGGAGAATCGCTTGAACCTGGGAGGCAGAGGTTGCAGTGAGCCAAGATTGCGCAACTGCACTCCAGCCTGGGTGACAGAGCGAGACTCCGTCTGAAAAAAAAGAGGAAAACGGAAGTCAAAGAAAATCTACATGAGGTCAGAGAGTTGTGTAGGGGAGTCCAGATCCTGCAGGGCTTTGCAGGCCATTAGTACATTATTGTGGCTTTTACTATCAGACAGATGAGCAACGAGAGGTTTTAGGTCTCTGAGACATGTTGTGACCTGCATTTTAAAAGTATCACTGCTTCCCACGATAAGAAAAAGGCTACAAAAGAACAAAAGCAAAAGCAAGAACAATTAGGAGACTACTACAATTATTCAAGAGATGAGGCTGGGCACAGTGGCTCACGCCAGTAATCCCAACACTTTGGAAGGCCAAGGCAGGCAGATCACTTGAGGTGAGGAGTTCAAGACCTGCCTGGCCAACATGGTGAAACCTGGTCTCTACCAAAAATACAAAAAGTAGCTAGATGTGGTGGCGGGTGCCTGTATTCCCAGCTACCTGGGAGGCAGAGGCTGCAGTGAGCCGAGATCGTGCCACTGCATTCCAGCCTGGACAAGACAGCGAAAAAAAAAAAAGAGCTGAATTAGACCAGCACGACAATGGTGAAGGTGTTGAGAAGTCAGGATGCAGATATATGTTAAAGTAAGAGTCAAATCAAATATACACAATGGAGCACTATGCAGCAATAAACAAGAATGAGATATTGTCATAGATGGAACTGGAGGACATTATATGAAGTGAACAATAAGCCAGGCACAGAAAGACGAACTTGGCATGTTCTCACTTATGTGTGGGAGCTAAAAATTATAACAATTGAACTCATAGAGAGAGAAAGTAGAAGGATGGTTACTGGAGGCTGGGGAGGGTAGTGGGGAGAGTCAGGAGGGGAGTGGAGAAGGTTAATGGGTACAAAAATTAATCAGAAAAACTGAATAAGACCCAGTATTTAATAGCACAAGTCAACTATAGTCGATAATTTAATTGTACATTAAAAATAATTAAGAGTATAATTAGATTGTAACACAAAGGATAAATGCTTGAGGTGATATATACACCATTTACCCTGATGTGACTATTATGCATTGTATGCCTGTATCAAAATATCTCTTTTTACTCTTTTGAGACAAGGTCTTGCTCTGTCAGCCAGGCTGAAGTGCAATAAAGTGATTAAGACTCACTGCAGCCTTGATCTCTCAGGCTCAAGCAATACTCCCACTTCAGCCTCCTGAGTTGCTGAGACTACAGGCATGGGCCACCATGCCCAGCTAACTTTTAATTTATTTATATAATTTTTTTAATTTACTTTAAGTTCTGGGATACATGTGCTGAACGTGCAGGTTTGTTACACAGGTATACATGTGCCATGGTGGTTTGCTGCACCTATCAACCTGTCATCTAGGTTTTAAGCTCCACATGCATTACGTATTTGTCCTAATGCTCTCCCTCCCCTTTCCCCACATCCCCTGACAGGTCCCGGTGTGTGATGTTCCCCTCCCTGTGTCCATGTGTTCTCATTGTTCAACTCCCACTTATGAGTGAGAACATGCAGTGTTTGGTTTTCTGTTCCTGTGTTAGTTTGTTGAGGATGATGGTTTCCAGCTTCATACATGTGGGTATCTACCAAAAGGATTATAAATCATTCTACTATGAAGACACATGCACACGTATGTTTACTGCAGCACTATTTACAATAGCAAAGACTTGGAACCAACCCAAATGCTCATCAATGATAGACTGCATAAAGAAAATGTGGCACGTATACACCATAGAAAACTATGAAGCCATAAAAAAGAATTTTTTATTTTTTGTAGAGACAGGATTTTGCCACGTTGCCTTGGCTGGTCTCAAACTTCTCGGCTCAAGTGATCCTCCTGCCTTGGCCTCCCAAAGTGCCAGGATTACAGGGGAGAGCCACCATCCCCAGGCCTAAAATATCTCATGTCCCCTATAAATATATGCACCTGCTATTTACCCACAAAAATTTGTAAAAAGAGTCAAAAGACATGCTGATAGTTTGAAGTGGAATATGAGAGAAAGCAAAGAATAAAAGATGACCATAGCTAACTGAGTGTGGTAGCTCACACCTATAATCCCAGCACTTTGGGAGGGTGAGGTGGGGGGATCACTTGAAGTCAGGAGTTCGAGACCACCCTGGCCAACAAGGTGAAACCCGATCTCTACTAAAAATACAAAAATTAGGCGGGCATGGTGGTGTGCGCCTGTAAGTGCCTGTAATCCCAGCTACTCGGGAGGCTGAGGCAAGAGAATCACTTGAACCCGGGAGGCGGAGGTTGCAGTGAGCCAAGACAGCACCACTGCACTACAGCTTGGGTAACAGAGCGAGACTCTCTCAAAAAAAGAACAACAACAACAAAAAAAACCATAGCCATATGGCTTGAGTAAGGAAAGACAGAGTTGCTATTTGTTGAGATGGGGATGACAGTGAAAAGAGCAGGCTTGGGGTGGTGGAAAGTGCAAATGTAAGTGTTCAATTTTGGATATATTTAATTTGAAATGTCATTATACAACCAAGTGGAGATCTTGCGTGTACACTGGAGATACATGGCAAAAAATATATAAATTATCTCCTAGAACACAAAGTCAAAAGCAAAGTCACCTAAGGTATCTGAATGCACGCGCACACACACACACACACACACACACACACACACACACTTCCTAGCTTGTCTGCTGAGAACTCTAGAAGCAATAACTCCCCAATAGCAGCAAACACACCCAATACTCAGGCTTTTTTTCTAAATTACATTACCCACTAAAAGGAATAAGGGGGAGGCTGAGGCGAGGGGATCGCTTGAGCCCAGGAGTTGATGACCAGCCTGGGCAACTGAGCAAGACCTCGCCTCTACAAAAAATAAAAACTAAAAAAATTAACTGGCCATGGTGGCACATGCATATAGTCCCAGCTATTTGGGAGGCTGAGATGGGAGGATTATTTGAGCCCATGAGCCAAGTTGAGGCTGCAGTGAGCCATGATCTTGCCACTGGCACTCCACCTTGAGTGACAGAGCAAGACCCCGCCTCAAAAAAATTTTAAAAATGCAAATAAATCAATAAATTAAAGGAATCAGAACTCCATGGAGAAATAGCTGGATTCCAGGGTAGGGGCAGGGAAAAGACAAAATGAGCCTGGAATATCTGTCTTGCTGTGGCCAGAAAATAAGGAAGTGTTCAAAGAATGAGGGGAAAATGTCAAAAGGACACAAATGCTACCATGAATGGGTCCCCAAATCTAGGGCATTTTAACCATCTAAATAAATAATGATAGTATTATATATAACCTAGTAAATAAAATAAGGTCCCCATGAGTTCATACTAACATAAATAAATAAATAAATAAATGAGGAAGAATGGCCAACTAATAAATATAAAGAGGAACGATGGAGCTAGAAAATCATAAATGGATGCTAAAACTAGTGAGTGAAAGGGATATTTACATAGCTTCAAAATATCTCCCCACAAATAACTCATAAACTACAAGGGAGGAAACGATAACTTTACAGCAGAGAAGCTTGGCAGGCCCCACTTGAACCAAGTAATAAAAGTTAACTTCACCAATATTGGGACAAACTGGCATTACTTCTATTATGATGCACTGATAAGAAGACAACATCACTTACACAGTATTCCTGCCAAGAATGCATTATCTGAATATAATCATGAGGAAACTTCAAACAAACCCAAACTGAGAGACATTCTATAAAAAAAAAAAACTGGCCTCTGCATTGCAATACTGTCAAGAAAGACAGAAAAAGGTTGAAGAATCGCTCAAAATTAAAACAGACTAAATACAAAAATTAAAAGATTTGAATAGGCACTTCACCAAAGAAGGTATTTGAATCTCTAATAATTATACGAAAAAAACGCTCAACATCATTATTTATCAAGAAAATGCAAGTTAACAACCACATCAAACCCATCAGAACAGCTAAAATTTAAACAACTGACAACAGATAAGGATGCAGAGTAAATGGAAGTCTCATACATTGCCAGCGGGAACGTATTTCAATACAGCAGCTTTGGAAAACTGTCTGGCAATATAAGGTATGGCTAAAACTACCCTTATTCTGTGACCTAACAATCCCATTCCTAAGTGTATACACAAGAGAAATGAGTGCATATATTCACCAAAAAAAATACAGGAAAGCTCACAGCAGCTTTATCCACAAGAGCCAAAAACTAGAACCAATCCTAATGTACACGGATAGGAGAATGGATAACTGAATCATGATATATTCTACAACAGAACAACTACCAGCAATGAAACAAACTACTGATATACGCAACAATGTAGATGAATCTCGGTGAACTTTCTAGGGGGCTGGAAGTGTTCTATGTCTTCATTTGCATTTCATGAAGATATACATACGTGAACACTCATCAAACTGCACATTTAGGATACCTTAATGAATGTATATACCTTGGTAAAAAAAAATTGAAAAATAGCTGGTATGATTCAATTCTGATAAAATACCACACATTTTTCATGCATACATAGCATGGAAAATGTCTAGAAAAACTACAAAAGTTTTGTTTTTGAGAGGTAGGATCATAGGTAACTTTAACTTTCTTTATACATTTCTGTACTTTAAGAAGTATTTATGAGAAGAAAAGTTATTTTTAAAAAGCTCCTTTTTTGTGTCTGTGTGAGACGGAGTTTTGCTCTTCTTGCCCAGGATGGAGTGCAATAGCATGATCCCGGCTCACTGCAACCTCCGCCTCCCAGGTTCAAGCGATTCTCCTGCCTCAGCCTCCTGAGTAGGTAGGACTACAGGCATGCACCACCATGCCCAGCTAAAGCTAATTTTGTATTTTTAGTAGAGATGGGGTTTCTCCATGTTGGTCAGGCTGGTCTTGAACTCCTGACCTCAGGCCCACCTCGGCCTCGCAAAGTGCTGAGATTACAGGCGTGAGCCACAGCGCCCGGTCTCTTTTTTTTTTTTTTTTTTTCGAGACAGAGTTTCTTTCTTGTTGCCCAGGCTGGAGTGCAATGGCGTGGTCTTGGTTCACTGCAACTTCCACCACCGGGTTCAAGCGATTCTCCTGCCTCACACTCCCAAGTAGCTGGGATTACAGGCGCCTGCCACTACACCTGGCTAATTTTTTTTTTTTTTAATTTTAAGTTCTGGGATACATGTGCTGAACGTGCAGGTTTGTTACATAGGTATACATGTGCCATGGTGCTTTGCTGCACCTATCAACCCGTCATCTAGGTTTTAAGCTCCGCATGCATTAGGTATTTGTCCTAATGCTCTCCCTCCCCTTTCCCCGGACCCCTCAACAGGCCGTGTGTGATGTTCCCCTCCCTGTGTCCATGTGTTCTCACTGTTCAGCTCCCACTTATGAGTGAGAACATGCAGTGTTTGGTTTTCTGTTCCTGTGTTAGTTTGCTGAGAATAATAGCTTCCAGTTTCATCCACGTCCCTGCAAAGGATATGAACTCATTCTTTTTTATGGCTGCACGCCTGGCTAATTTTTTTGTATTTTTAGTAGAGACAGAGTTTCACCATGTTGGCCAGGCTGGTCTTGAACTCCTGACCTCAGATGATCTGCCCGCCTTGGTCTCCCAAAGTGCTGGGATTACAGGCGTGAGCCACTGCGCCCAGCCTAAAAAGCTATTTTTATGTGAGGAAATAAA
Source organism: Pongo abelii (assembly GCF_028885655.2). Classification (NCBI taxonomy): domain Eukaryota; kingdom Metazoa; phylum Chordata; class Mammalia; order Primates; family Hominidae; genus Pongo; species Pongo abelii. Next base: position 54,471,237 of record NC_072008.2, read on the forward strand.
AGATCCATACCAAGACATATAAAAGATGTATGCCACACCCAAAGAATTCTGAAAATTAAAAATATATATATACCAAACTTTTTACTTATAAAGATAAAGAATACCACCTATAAGCACTTAGGAGGAAAAGGGAACAAAAAAAATCAGACAGGCCTAGGCTTCTCTTCTGAAGCATTAGCTAGAAGAAGATAAAAGAACAAAATATGTAGATGGGAAAAAAAGACTGTAAACTGATTTTTTTTAATGCCCAACAAGTTTTTGTTCATGTGTGAATGTAAATGAAAGGTCAGTTTCAGATATCCAAAGAATCAGAAATTTCAAACCCAAGTAACTTTGAAAAATCACACAAAGCCATTCTTCAAACTACACAGGTACTTAGCAAAATTTAAAAATCAAGAATAGAGAATATGTGGTATAAAAACTGGTGATCTATACTAAAACCAATAGTTAATATTGAGTCCAAATTGTTAGAATTGTAGTTTCAAAATTGAATGTACACATATAAATCGAGAATATAACATGTATAATATGATAAAATTATTTTAAAAAGCTTTCATAATTGCTATCCTCCCAAAACAATAGTTTGCCTTTTTCTTAAATACCTTACCATGGTAATCCACAAATAATCAGTCTTTTAGCTCATTCAACCAACCTCCCAAATTGAAGAGTTCAACTGTGCTGCTATTTACGAAGCTGGCTCCTTCCTGGAAAAATGAGATCAATCTGAAAGGTTCTCCCCACTTCAACATCTTTAGTATTCTAACTGATTTACATTACAAAAGGGAGAGGGCTGAATAATGTCACTGGAAATCAATCCAAATGACTAATGTCCTTATTATTACCAGTTCCAACAATATGAATAGACACAAAGCAATACATGCCTTTTGGGAACACTTTTTGACAATGTTCAGCAAACACACCCACTGTTTAAACCGATTTCCCTTCAATTAGAATAAAGCAATTTCACATAAATACAATACTGTGCTAAATAGCATTTTTACAGAAATAGTCTGATTCCCTGGAAACTAGAATATCTCTCTAGAGAAATCGGTTATAACTTTCTCGATTTTTACACAAATATTTCCATGTAATGGAATTAACTACTTTATAGAGGAAGTTACAGTGAAGATTAAACGAAATGACACTGCTTGATACATAGGAGGTCCTCAAAAAATGTCAACTCCCTAACTATAAGTTTCACTCCATTAGAATGCCTCAGACTCAGCTACCTGGGAGGCTGAGGCAGGAGGATCACTTAAGCCCAGGAATTCGAGGCTGCAGTAAGCTATGATAGTGCCACTGCACTAGGTGACAGAGTGAAACCATATCTCGAAAGAAAAAAAAAAGGATGAAAAAAGAGGGTGGGAGGAAGGAAGTAAGGAAGGCAGCCAGCTAGTCTCAGAAACTGGTTACATAATAAAATGGTCTTTACCAGAATACACGTGTGGAGTGTTTTAATAATATTCACTCACAGTAGGCCCATGGATATCTCTGAACCAACTGAACATAGAGAATCTTTTGCCAATTAATGTCAGTGTTATACACATCAACAGAGTCCATTCTTCATATAGTTTCTGTACTGTTTTATAAGCACTAAAAGAATAGAAATGTCACCAGAAACAAAGCCAATTTCTTAAAACCACTGATAGCCACAGTAACTATATGGGTCTAAAACATACCATGGCTAGAATTAAAATAAAGACTGAGGTATAAAGATATTACCTTCACTGATTAAGAAACTAGAATTAACAAAGCAAATGATTCCATTGGCTAAGCTATGAAATAGTAGTAAAATAGAAAATAGAACCACAATTTCTAGAGTCATCTTACAAATAACACAACTCAGCTATGCTAATATATAGATTTAGCCATGAAAACAAGTAATACATAACCTTTCAATGACTCCTCATGCATTCAAAGTCTGAAATCTGGCCAATCCGGTCAGTACTTATGAAAACAATATCAACAAAAACCTGAATGAAACCCCTGCTTCTAGTTGTCAATGCTAGATATTTGCAACAACAAAATCACTAAGTTATTTTCCCTTTTAATGTCAATCCACATTATTCATGGAGATAAGAGAAATTCTGGGACTGAATCAATATGGTAACAACGAACATATACATCTGTCTTACCAACTACCTAATACTCTAGAAAGCAACAGAGATGATTACCTTAAAAACCTAGAATTGGCTGGGTACGGTGGCTCACGCCTGTAATCCTAGCACTTTGGGAGGCCGAGGCGGGTAGATCACTTCAGGTCAGCAGTTTGAGACCAGCCTGGCCAACATGATGAAACCCTGTCTCTACTAAAAATACAAAAATTAGCCGGGAATTGCTTGGACCCGGAAGGCGGAGGTTGCAGTGAGCCAAGATCGTGCCACTGCACTCCAGCCCGGGCAACAGAGCGAGACTCCCATCTGAAAGCAAAAAACAAAAACTAGAATAAAGTCATAACATCCCAGAAAAACTAAAAAGAATGCCATCCACAGACCATGAATGGTAAAGAACCTTCCAAAAGAACAGAAACCAACAGATCACATCCACGGGGAACAAAATATATGGAAACCAAAGCTTCAAACACACACATATAGGAGAAAACTATTGCAAAGTTAGGAGTGATTCGGGGAAGCTCTAAAACTACTCAATGGATACCAGAAGATTGCCTGGCTTTGGGGAATTCATCTGGGAGATTAAATGATATGGTGAATTAACAGCAACTAGGCTAGGCAATCCTATCCTCTCCTAACCCCTCATTATGCTAAATAGTGAGCAGCAAGGAAATTTGCCCAAAAACTCAAGGTAGAGCCTGAGAGGAAGAACAAATCTACAGGTAACAAACTACTAAGAAAACGTGCTCCCAACACAAATTGTCCCTCCTCTACAATAACTGGCAGCAAGGCAGGCTACTGTAAGTAAACAAATCAGACAGGTGAACAGGATCCTTAAATATGACCGAACAGAAAACCAAGAATCACCAAATCCTTGAGAAACACTAAAACTTAGAAAAAAAAGAAGCACCAAACTCAACAAAGAGATTAACTCTTTAGAATAATTAACTTCAAGGGGATCCTCAATGCTGCCTGGCAATCTCACTACATTTCCCTTGTTCATTCATTCTACTACCATTCTTCTATGTAACTATTTAATACTTTTGCTTCCATCATTAAACTTCTAATACACACTCCCTCCCCTAACTTCATTCTCAACTGATGACATTGCTTCCATTTCACTGAGAAAATAAAAAAGGCAACAAAAAGATAATTTGCATAACATCCACCCACCTAAATAGCATTTATGGCCATAATCTCTACCTTCACGCTTATTATTATGGAAAACTGTACTCCTATGCTAAGGCCAACCCCTCTATGTAGAAACTAAATGTCATCTCCTCTCACTTTCTCAAGAACATCACTACAGTAATTTTTTTTTCCTATTTCAAGAAATTTTCCCTCATTCCTAAATCATTCTTCCTATAAATGAGATTATTTCTCCATGAAAACAAACCCTCTCAACCAGAGCTCACTGGAGATGACTGATTACAAAGCCGGGGCAAGGAAGAATAGGATAGGTCTGGAACATCTTATTGTGTACAGATAAGTTCAAAGATGATGGGAGCTGATGGTGGCCGATGCCTATAATCCCAACACTTTGGGAGGCTGATGCAGGAGGACTGCTTGACTCCAGGAGTTTGAGACCAGCCTGGGCAATATAGCAAGACTCCATCTCTACGAGAAAACAACAACAACAAAAGGCCAGGCATGGTGGTGCATGCCCAGAGTCCCAGCTACTTGTGAGGCTGAGGTAGGAGGACTGCTTGAGCTCAGGAGGTTGAGGCTACAGTAGACCATGACTGAGCCACTGCACTCCAGCCTGGGTGACAAAACAAGATCCTGTCACCTAAAAAAAAAAAAAAAAAAAAAAAAAAAAAGGTCGGGCCTGGTGGCTCATATCTGTAATCCCAGCACTTTGGGAGGCCGAGGCGGGGAAGATCACTTGAGGTCAGGAGTTTGAAACCAGCCTGGCCAACATGGTGAAACCCCATCTCTACTAAAAATACAAAAATTAGCCAGGCACGGTGGTGGGCACCTGTAATCCCAGCTACTTGGGAGGCTGAGGCAGGAGAATCACTTGAACCTGGGAGGCGGAGGTTGCAGGGAGCTGAGATTGCACCATTGCACTCCAGCCTGGGCGAGAGAGTGAGACTCTGGCTCAAAAAAAATGGGAGTGATAAACAGACCTAAATGGAACTCAGATTTCAGTATTTTACTAGAGGTGGTAAAATGTCGGTATCTGTAGGGTATAAGTTCACATGTGTATGTGTATGTGTGTGTGTGTGTGTGTATGGATACCTTAGAGCAACCACTAAGAAAACTGTACAGTATAATATACTCAAAGCAGTATAAATAAAACAAGAAGTTTATGACCAAGCAAAAGAAAACCAAGAAGGAATCCTAAAAAATTTCAAATAACCCACAGGTGGGTAAGAAAAGAGAAACATAAGAAGGAGAAACATAGAGAAGAAACAAAATGCAAATACTAACATGATAGACTTAAGTCCTAGCATATCAAAAATTACTTTGAATGCAAAACAGTCTAAATATGCCAATTAAGAGACATTGGCAGAAGGTATAAAAAACATGGATAAACATTAACTATACACATTCTACAAGAAACTCACTTAAACACAGGATAGGCTGAAAGTAAAAGGATGGAAAAATATATCATGTTGACATTAAGCAATAAAAAGCAGCAGGGAGTATGTAATATCAGATAAAGTTGACTTCACAGGAAAGAAAATTACAAGAAATGAAAAGGGTTGGGTACATAACGAAATGAAGGCAGAAATAAAGATGTTCTTTGAAACCAACGAGAACCAAGACACAACATACCAGAATCTCTGGGATGCATTCAAAGCAGTGTGTAGAGGGAAATTTATAGCACTAAATGCCCACAAGAGAAAGCAGGAAAGATCCAAAATTGACACCCTAACATCACAATTAAAAGAACTAGAAAAGCAAGAGCAAACACATTCAAAAGCTAGCAGAAGGCAAGAAATAACTAAAATCAGAGCAGAACTGAAGGAAATAGAGACACAAAAAACCCTTCAAAAAATAAATGAATCCAGGAGCTGGTTTTTTGAAAGGATCAACAAAATTGATAGACTGCTAGCAAGATTAATAAAGAAAAAAAGAGAGAAGAATCAAATAGATGCAATAAAAAATGATAAAGGGGATATCACCACCGATCCCACGGAAATACAAACTACCATCAGAGAATATTACAAACACCTCTATGCAAATAAACTAGAAAATCTAGAAGAAATGGATAAATTCCTCAACACATACACCCTCCCAAGACTAAACCAAGAAGAAGTTCAATCTCTGAATAGACCAATAACAGGAGCTGAAATTATGGCAATAATCAATAGCTTACCAACCAAAAAAAGTCCAGGACCAGATGGGTTCACAGCCGAATTCTACCAGAGGTACAAGGAGGAGCTGGTACCATTCCTTCTGAAACTATTCCAATCAATAGAAAAAGAGGGAATCCTCCCTAACTCATTTTATGAGGCCAGCATCATCCTGATACCAAAGCCTGGCAGAGACACAACAAAAAAAGAGAATTTTAGACCAATATCCTTGATGAACATTGATGCAAAAATCCTCAATAAAATACTGGCAAACAGAATCCAGCAACATATCAAAAAGCTTATCCACCATGATCAAGTGGGCTTCATCCCGGGGATGCAAGGCTGGTTCAATATACGCAAATCAATAAATGTAATCCAGCATATAAACAGAACCAAAGACAAAAACCACATGATTATCTCAATAGATGCAGAAAAGGCCTTTGACAAAATTCAACAACCCTTCATGCTAAAAACTCTCAATAAATTAGGAATTGATGGGACGTATCTCAAAATAATAAGAGCTATTTATGACAAACCCACAGCCAATATCATACTGAATGGGCAAAAACTGAAAGCATTCCCTTTGAAAACTGGCACAAGACAGGGATGCCCTCTCTCGCCACTTCTATTCAACATAGTGTTGGAAGTTCTGGCCAGGGCAATTAGGCAGGAGAAGGAAATCAAGGGTATTCAATTAGGAAAAGAGGAAGTCAAATTGTCCCTGTTTGCAGACGACATGATAGTATATCTAGAAAACCCCATTGTCTCAGCCCAAAATCTCCTTAAGCTGATAAGCAACTTCAGCAAAGTCTCAGGATACAAAATCAATGTACAAAAATCACAAGCATTCTTATACATCAATAACAGACAAACAGAGAGCCAAATCATGAGTGAACTCCCATTCACAATTGCTTCAAAGAGAATAAAATACCTAGGAATCCAACTTACAAGGGATGTGAAAGACCTCTTCAAGGAGAACTACAAACCACTGCTCAAGGAAATAAAAGAGGATACAAACAAATGGAAGAACATTCCATGCTCATGGGTAGGAAGAATCAATATCATGAAAATGGCCATCCTTCCCAAGGTAATTTACAGATTCAATGCCATCCCCATCAAGCTACCAATGACTTTCTTCACAGAATTGGAAAAAACTACTTTAAAGTTCATATGGAACCAAAAAAGAGCCCGCATCACCAAGTCAATCCTAAGCCAAAAGAACAAAGCTGGAGGCATCACGCTACCTGACTTCAAACTATACTACAAGGCTACAGTAACCAAAACAGCATGGTACTGGTACCAAAACAGAGATATAGATCAATGGAACAGAACAGAGCCGTCAGAAATAATGCCACATATCTACAACCATCTGATCTTTGACAAACCTGACAAAAACAAGAAATGGGGAAAGGATTCCCTATTTAATAAATGGTGCTGGGAAAACTGGCTAGCCATATGTAGAAAGCTGAAACTGGATCCCTTCCTTACACCTTATACAAAAATCAATTCAAGATGGATTAAAGACTTAAATGTTAGACCTAAAACCATAAAAACCCTAGAAGAAAACCTAGGCAATACCATTCAGGACATAGGCATGGGCAAGGACTTCATGTCTAAAACACCAAAAGCAATGGCAACAAAAGCCAAAATTGACAAATGGGATCTAATTAAACTAAAGAGCTTCTGCACAGCAAAGGAAACTACCATCAGAGTGAACAGGCAACCTACAAAATGGGAGAAAATTTTCGCAACCTACTCATCTGACAAAGGGCTAATATCCAGAATCTACAATGAACTCCAACAAATTTACAAGAAAAAAACAAACAACCCCATCAAAAAGTGGGCGAAGGACATGAACAGACACTTCTCAAAAGAAGACATTTATGCAGCCAAAAGACACATGAAAAAATGCTCACCATCACTGGCCATCAGAGAAATGCAAATCAAAACCACAATGAGATACCATCTCACACCAGTTAGAATGGCAATCATTAAAAAGTCAGGAAACAACAGGTGCTGGAGAGGATGTGGAGAAATAGGAACACTTTTACACTGTTGGTGGGACTGGAAACTAGTTCAACCCTTGTGGAAGTCAGTGTGGCGATTCCTCAGGGATCTAGAACTAGAAATTCCATTCGACCCAGCCATCCCATTACTGGGTATATACCCAAAGGACTATAAATCATGCTGCTATAAAGACACATGCACACGTATGTTTATTGCCGCATTATTCACAATAGCAAAGACTTGGAACCAACCCAAATGTCCAACAATGATAGACTGGATTAAGAAAATGTGGCACATCTACACCATGGAATACTATGCAGCCATAAGAAATGATGAGTTCATGTCCTTTGTAGGGACATGGATGAAATTGGAAATCATCATTCTCAGTAAACTATCGCAAGAACAAAAAACCAAACACCGCATATTCTCACTCATAGGTGGGAATTGAACAATGAGAACACATGGACACAGGAAGGGGAACATCACACTTCAGGGACTGTTGTGGGTTGGGGGGAGGGGGGAGGGATAACATTGGGAGATATACCTAATGCTAGATGACGAGTTGGTGGGTGCAGTGCACCAGCATGGCACATGTATACATATGTAACTTACTGCACATTGGGCACATGTACCATAAAACCTAAAGTATAATAATAATAATAATAATAATAATTACAATAAAAGAAAAAAAAAAAAAAAGAAATGAAAAGGGATATAATATAATGATAAAAAGATCAATTAAAAAGACATAGCCATCCTAAACATGGATGCACCAAATAAGAGAGCTTCAAAACAGAAGTAAAAAAAAATGACTGTGTAGGCCGGGCGCGGTGGCTCACATCTATAATCCCAGCACTTTGGGAGGCTGAGGCGGGTGGATCACCTGAGGTCAGGAGTTCGAGACCAGCCTGGCCAACATGGTGGAAACTCGTCTCTATTAAAAATACAAAAATTAGCTGGGCATGGTGGTGCACGCCTGTAATCCCAGCTACTCAGGAGGCTGAGACCCAAGAATTGCTTGAACCCAGGAGGTGGAGGTTGCAGTGAGCCAAGATTGTGCTACTGAACTCCAGCCTGGGTGACAGAGCAAGACTCTGTCTCAAAAACAAACAAACAAAAAAACCAAATTACTGCATTAAAAGGAGAAATACATATATCTACAATTATACTTAGAAACTTCAACACCTTACTCTCAGCAATTGATAATACCTCTAGACAGAAAATTAACAAAGACATAAAACTGAACTACAAATCAGTATCTGTCATGAACTTAAGATTCAAAAATCTTCAACAAAGTATTAGTAAAGTGAAACAAACAATGTATGCAAAGAATCATATGCTATGACCAAATGAGTTTATTCCAAGGACATAAGGCTGTTTCGATATTTGAAATCCATGTCATCTACTATATATCAACAAGTAAAAAAAAAAAAAACAAAAAAAAACCATATAATCATATCATTAACACAGAAGAAACATCTGAAAAAGGCAACATTTATTCCTTTTTTTTTTTTGAGACGGAGTCTTGCTCTGTCACCCAGGCTAAAGTACAGTGGCACGATCTCAGCTCACTGCAACCTCCACCTCCCGGGTTCAAGCAATTCTCCCTGCCTCAACCTCCCGAGTGGCTGGGATTACAGGCACCCACTACCACGCCCGGCTAATTTTTGTATTTTTTAGTAGAGACAGGGTTTCGCCATGTTGGCGAGGCTGTTCTTGAACTCCTGATCTCAGGTGATCCACCTGTTTCGGCCTCCCAAAGTGCTGGGATTACAGGTGTTAGCCACCGCGCCTGGCCAACATTAATTCATAATAAAACTTCTCAGTGAGTCAGGTAATAGAGGGTAACTACCTCAACTGGATAAAGAGCATCTATAAAAAATGTGTAGCTTGTATCAAACTAATGGTGAAAGACTTGTTCCCCCTGAGACTCGGAACAAAGCAAGGAAGTTCATTCTCACCACTCTTATTCAAGACAGTACATTCTCACCGCTCTTATTCCAGTACAGTACTGGAAATTCTAGCCAGCACAATAAAGGGAAAATAAGAAATAAAAAGCATACAGATTAGAAAGGGAGAGATCACACTGTCTCTATTTTAGGAGATTATATGATTTTCTTTTTTTCTTTTTTTTTGAGACGGAGTCTTGCTCTATTGCCAGGCTGGAGTGCAGTGGCACGATCTTGGCTCACTGCAACCTCCGCCTCCTGGGTTCAAGGGATTCTCCTGCCTCAGCCTCCCGAGTAGCTGGGACTACAGGCACGTGCCACCACACCCAGCTAATTTTTGTATTTTTAGTAGAGACGGGGTTTCACCATGTTGGCCAGGATGGTCTCAATCTCTTGACCTCATGGTCTGCCTGCCTCAGTCTCCCAAAGTGCTGGGATTACAGGCATGAGCCAACGTGCCCGGCCATGATTTTCTATATTTAAAAAAATTTCCAAGGATTCTACCAAAAAAACCAAACAAATCCTCCTAGGACAAATAAATAAGTTCAACAAGGTATTTGAATTCAAGATCAACACACACAATCACATTTCTATACTCTAACAAGGAACATGTGAAAACTGACATTAAAAACTACAATATTAGCCAGGCGCAGTGCCTCACACTTGTAATCCTAGTACTTTGGGAGGCTGAGGCGAGTGGACCACTTGAGCCCGGGAATTCAACATCAGCCTGGGCAACATGGTGAAACCTCATCTCCACTAAAAGTACAAAAATTAGCCGGGCATGGTGGCACGTGCCTGCGGTCCCAGCTACTTTGGGAGGCTGTGGTGGGAGGATTGCTCGAGCCTGGGAAGTAGAGGCTGCAGTGAGCTGAGATCACGCCGCTGAACTCCAGCCTAGGCAACAGAGTGAGACCCTGCCTCGGAAAAAAAAAAGAGCACAATTATTTATAATTCTTCAAAATTAAACCAGATACTTAGGCACAAACTTAACAAAAGAGCCTTAGGATTTGTATGCTGAAAATTACAAAATGCTGATGAAAGAAATCAAAGAAGACCTAAATAAATGAAGAGACATATCAAGTTCCTGAACTTGAAGGCCCAACATAGTCAAGATGTCAATTATCCCCAAAGTCATATATAGGACTAATACAATTACTATCAAAATCCCAGCAAGGTTTTCTGTGGACATAGACTAGATTATTCTAAAATGTATATGGAAAAATAGAAATCCAGAAGAGCTAAAAAAAAAAAAAAACATAAAAAAAGAATAAAGAATATTGGGTAGCAATCACACTACCCAAGAGAATATGTAATTAACAGAGAGTTAAAAACATAAATGAATTAAACAGAATAGCGAAACCAGAAGAAAAGACCCACGCAAATATGCCAAACTGATTTTTGACAGAAATATAAAAGCAACTGAATGGAAGACAAGCAGTGTTTTCAATGATGCTACGGCAATTAAACATCTACAGGGAAACTCCCTCCCCCCCAAAAAAAACCCTGAATCTAAATCTCAAAACCATATACAAGATTAACATATTACCTTGTGAATGCCTCTAATTTAAAAAACACTAACATAGGCCGGGCGTGGTGGTTCATGCCTGTAATCCCAGCACTTTGGGAGGCTAAGGCGGGTGGATCACCTGAGGTCAGGAGTTTACCAGCCTGGCCAACATGGTGAAACCACGTCTCTCCTAAAAATACAAAAATTAGCTGGGGGTGGTGGTGAGCACCTGTAATCCTAGCTACGTGGGAGGCTGAGGCAGGAGAATCACTTGAACCTGGGAGGCGGAGGTTGCAGTGAGCCAAGATCGCGCCACTGCATTCTAGCCTGGGCAACGAAAGCGAAACTCCATCTCAACAAATAAATAAATAAATAAAATAAAATAAATAAAAAACATTAACATAGATCACACACTGAAATGAAAAATGTAAAAGTAGAAGAATATCTCCAGTTCTAAGGCTAGGCAAAGAATTCTTAGACTTCACACAAAAAGCACAATCCAAAAAAAGAAAGGAAAAAAAAAAAACTGGACCTCACCAAAATTTAAAACTTTTTCTCTTCGTAATTTCTTGGAAAAGGCATATGTTTATATAAGGCAAAAACTATAACATTGCATTGTGCAGCTTATAATGTATGTAGATGTAATATACATAACAATTATAACCAGCCTGGGCAACACAGGGAGACCCGTCTCTACACAGATTAAAAAACTTAGCCAGGTGTGGTGGTGCATGCCTATGGTCTCAACTACTTGGGAGGCTGAGGTGGGAGGACTGTTTGGGCCTGGGAGGTCGAGGCTACAGTGAGCTGTGACTGAACCACTGTACTCCTGCCTGGGCTACAGAATGACATCCTACCTCAACAAACAAACAAACAAACAAACAAAAAAAAATAATTATAGCTTAAAGCCTGCAGGAAATAAATAGTTGCACGGTCCTTACATTTTATGATATAATATTAAATCTATGTAAAAACTGTGAAGAATTTAGAATGTAAATTAAAATCCCTAGAGTAAACACACACATACAAATACTGAAAAGGGACACAAGAAACTTTTGGGTGTTCTGGAAATGTTCTGTATCTTGATTATGGCATATATCTGTCAACTCATTTAACTGTACACTATAAATATATGCAGTTTATTGTACATAAACTAAGCCTAAATAAAGTTCTTTAAAAGTAAAAAGACACACAGATAACATCATACTTAATGGTGAAAGACTGAAAATTTTCTCACTAAGATTAGGAAAAGCAGGATATTTGCTCTCAACTCCTACTCAACATTATACTAGAAGCTCCAGCAAGAACAATTTTTTAAAAAATAAACATCTAGGCTGGGCGTAGTGGCTCACGCCTGTAAATCCCAGCACTTCGGGAGGCCGAGGCGGGTGGATCAGGAGGTCAGGAGTTCAAAACCAGCCTGGCCAAGATGGTGAAACCCTGTCTCTCCTAAAAATACAAAAATTAGCTGGGCACGGTGGCAGGCAACTGTAATCCCAGCTACTCGGGAGGCTGAAGAAGGAGAATCGCTTGAACCCGGGGGGTGGAGATTGCAGAGAGCCAAGATTGCGCCACTGCACTCCAGCCTGGGTGACAGAGTGAGACTCTGGCTCAAAAAAAAAAAAAAAAAAATCTAAATTGGAAATTAAAACTATCTCTAGTCCCAGATGACATGATCTTATTATAGAAATTCCTACAGAATCTACAAAAAAACTATTGGAGCTGATAAACAAATTTAGCAAAATTACAGGATATAAGGGCAACTCACAAAAATCAGTTGTATTTGTATGCCTTAGCAATTAACAATCCAAATGGAAATTAAGAAAACAATTCCATTTATAATAACAACAAAAATAATAACTTAGGAAAAAACTTTACAAGGAATTGTAAAGACTTGTGGAATACTATGCAGCCATAAAAAAGAATGAAATCATGTCCTTTGCAGCAACAAGGATGCAGCTGGAGGCCATTATCCTAGGCAAACTAACACAGAAACAGAAAACCAAATTATCACATGTTCTCACATATAAGTGGGAGCTAAACACTGGGTACATGTGGACATAAAGATGAAAAGAGTAAACACTGGGGACTATGAGAGGGGAGAGAAAGGGATGGGGAAAAAAGCTGAAAAACTAACCATTGGGTACTATGCTCCATATCTGAGTGATGAGTTCAGTCATACTCCAGACCTCAGCATCATGCAATATACCTCTGTGACAATCCTGCACACATACCCCCTGATTCTAAAATAAAAGTTGAACAATAAAAAAAAAAAAGATTTGCTGAGAACTACAAAATACTGCTGAAATTTAAAACCAGCTATTTTTTCCCAGCTTTACTGAGGTATAATTGACAAATAAAAATTGTATATATTCAAGATGTACAATGTGATGATTTGCTATACATATACACTGTGAAATGATTACCACAATAAAATTAATTAACATATCAATCACAACACAAAGTTACCCTCCCTTTGTATGTGTATGTGTGGTGAGGATACTTAAGATCTCTTCTAGGGCTGGGCACGGTGGCTCACGCCTGTAATCCCGGCACTTTGGGAAGCTGAAGTGGGCGGATCACTTGAGGCCAGGAGTTCGAGACCAGTCTGGACAACATGGCGAAATCCCATCTCTACTAAAAATACAAAAATTAGCTGGGCATGGTGGTGTACGCCTGTAGTCTCAGCTACTTGGGAGGCTGAGGCATGAGAATCACTTGAACCCAGGAGGCAGAGGTTGTATGAGCAGAGATTGCACCCCTGCACTCCAGCCTGAGCAACAGAGTGAGACACTGACTCAAAAAAAAAATTTTTTTTCAAGTAAATAATACATTACATCCCTAGAACTTATTCATCTTATAAGTAAAAGTTTATACCCTTTAACCAAGTCTCTCCATTTCTCCTACTTCTCAGCCCTTGCCAACCACTGTTCTACTCTCTGCTTCTATGAGTTTGATATTTATAGATTCCACATATAAGTAAGATCATACAGTATCTTTCTGTATCTGGCTTCACTTAGCATAATGTCCTCCTGGTTCATCCATGTTGTCACAAATAGCAGGATTTCCTTCTTTTTTAGTGGCTGATTTCCTGAATTTCCTTCTTTGTGTGTGTGTGTGTGTGTACATATATATACACACATATACATGTATGTATATGTGTGTATATATATATATACACATATACATGTATGTATATGCACACATATCACATTTTTGTTATCCATTCATCTGTCAACACTTAAGCTGTTTCCATATCTTGGCTACTGTAAATAAAGCTGCAATGAACATGAGGTTGCAGATATGTCAAGATGCTGATTTCTTTTTGTTTGGATATATGCCCAGAAGTGGAATGGCTGGATTGTGTCACAGTTTTTTTTTTTTAATTTTTTGAGGAAACTTCATACTGTTTTTGTTTGTTTGTTTTTGAGACAGGGTCTTGCTCTGTTGCCCAGGCTGGAGTGCAGTGGTGCAATCACAGCTCACTGCAGCCTTGACCTCTTGGGTTCAAGGGATCCTTCTGCCTCAGCCTCCTGAGTAGCTGGGACTATGGGGTACATGCCACCACACCTAGCTAATTTTTTAATTTTTTTGTAGAGACGAGGAGGTCTCACTATGTTGCCCAGGTTGGTCTTGAATTCCTGGGCTAAAGTGATCCTTGTGCCTCAGCCTCCCAAAGTATTGGGATCACAGGTGTGAGCCACTGCACCTGGCCTCATACTGTTTTCCATAATGGCTACACCAATTTACATTCACATCAACAGTGTACAAGGGTTCCCTTTTCTCCACACCTTTGCCAACACTTAAAGAACACCTAGTTTAATGAAAAGACATCCACGTTCCTGGACTCAAAGACTTCATATTATTAAGAGACAATACTACCCAAACAATATACAAAGTTAACACAATGCCTATCAAAATCCCAGCTGGCTTTTTGGACACAACTTGACAAGCTGATCCTAAAATTCATGTGGAAATGCAAGGGACTCAGAGGAACCAAAATAATCTTGAGAAAGGAAAATTAAGTTGGAACACTCATACTTTTATGGTGAATTGATTGTCAACAAGGGTGCCAAGGCTATTCAATGGGTGAATAGTCTTTTGAATAAATGGCGCTGGAAAAACTGGATGTCCACATGGATAGAATGAAATTGGACCCCTACCTCAAACTATATACAACAGTTAACTCAAAATGGATCAAAGACCCAAATTTAAGAGCTAAAATTTAAAACTCTTAGAAGAAAATACAGGAGAAAATCTTCATGACCTTGGATCAAGCAACAGTTTCTTAGATATGACATCAAAAGCACAAAGTAACGAAAGAAAACATTGAGAAATTGGACTTTATCAAACTTTTAAAAAAATTATGCTACAAAGGACACCATCAAGAAGGTGAAAAGACAACACACAGAATGGGAGAAAATATTTGTAAATCATACATCTGATAATGGTCTAAGTATCCAGAATATATAAAGAACTCTTGTAACTCAACAATAAAAAGACAAAAAGATACCCAATTAAAAACTGGGTAAAGGGGTTAGGCGCAGTGGCTCATGCCTGTACTCCTGGCACTTTGGGAGGCCAAGGTGGGAGGATTGCTTGAGATCAGGAGTTCAAAACCAGCCAGGGCTATATGACGAGACCTCATCTCTACAAAAAAAAATAAAATAAAATAATAAAATAAACACTGGGCAAAGGATTTCAATAGATATTTCTCCAAAGATGATAAAAGAAGATACACGAAGGACCTATATGCATATAAAAAGATGCTCAACATCATCAGTCTTCAGAAAAATGCAAATCAAAACCACAATGAGATACCACATCACACCCACTAGGATGTCTACAATAAAAAAGACAGATGGGCTGGGTGCAGTGGCTCACACCTGTAATCCCAGCACTTTGGGAGGCCGAGGCGGGCGGATCATGAGGTCAGGAGATCGAGACTATCCTGGCTAAGATGGTAAAATCCCGTCTCTACTAAAAATACAAAAAATTAGCCGGGTGTGGTGGCAGGCGCCTGTAGTCCCAGCTACTCGGGAGGCTGAGGCAGGAGAACGGTGTGAACCTGGGAGGCGGAGCTTGCAGTGAGCCAAGAGAATGCCACTGCACTCCAGCCTGGGCAACAGAATGAGACTCAGTCTCAAAAAAAAAAAAAAAAAAGACAGATAACAAGTGTTGGCAGAGATGTGGAGAAAGGCATGTCTTTTCAACAGATGAAGCTGTTAGGATATTCCTAGAGGAAAAAAAAAAGAAAAGAAACTTGACCCCTTACTTCACAGCATTCATAAAAATTAATTCAAGATGAACCATGGACTTAAACATAAAACTATAAACCATATTAAAGTTTCCTTGTAACCTGGGTGTAGGCAAAGGTTTCATGGGCCACAGAAAGTAGTAAATACAATAGAAAAACTTTGATGAATCAGACTTCATCAAAATTAAATACTTTGTCTCATTAAATGAGACCATCACAAAAATGAATGGGCAATATAAAGACTGGAGAATATATTTATAAAACATGTATCTGACAAGGGACTTGCATAATCCAGAATATATAAGGAATTTCTGTAAATCCATAATAAAAAGACAAACATGAGCAAATAAAATGGGTAAATGACTTGAACAGGCACTTCACAAAGGAAGATATACAAAGGCCAACAAATACATGAAAAGGTACTCAACATCATAGTCATCGGGGAAATACAGATTAAAACCACGATGAGATACCACTATACAACAACTAGAATAACTAAAATTAAAAATGCTGGTGAGGGTGTGGAGCTCTCATACATTGCTGGTGTTAGTGCAGCCAATTCAGAAAACTTGCAATTTCTTAAAAACTCAAACACTTATTCTATGACCCAGCAATTCTATTTCTAGGTATAATTCAAGAGAAATGAAAACATATTTACAAAAAAAAAAACTTATATAGTGATGCTCATTGCAGCTTTATTCACAATAGCCCAAAACTAGAAATCACTTAGGTGTTTGTGAATAGAATAGATAAACAAATTTGGTATATCCATAAAATGGAATATTATTCTGCAGTTAAAAAAAAGAATGAGCTGGCTGGGCACGGTGGCTCACGCCTATAATCCCAGCACTTTGGGAGGCCGAGGCTGGCAGATCACCTGAGGTCAGGAGTTCCAGACCAGCCTGACCAACATGGAGAAATCCTGTCTCTACTAAAAATACAAAATCAGCCGGGCGTAGTGGCTCATGCCTGTACTCCCAGCTACTTGGGAGGCTGAGGCAGGAGAATCACTTGAACCCAGGAGGCGGAGGTTGCAGTGAGCCGAGATCAAGCCATTGCACTCCAGCCTGAGCAACAAGAGCGAAACTCTGTCTCAAAAAAAAGCCACTGATACATACACAACATGGATCAATCTCAAAAACATGTTGAATGAGAGAAGCCTTACACAAGAATATATATTATATTGTTCCATTTATATGAAGGTCTAGAACAGGCTAAGCTAATCTATGGTGAAAAAATTGGCTAGGCATGGTGACTTACATCTGTAATTCCAGCACTTTGGGAAGCCAACGTGGGAAGACCCCATGAGCCTAGGAGTTCAAGACCAGCCTGGGCAACATGGCAAGACCCCATCTCTACAAAAAAATTAAAAACTTAGCCAGGCAGAGTGGTGCGCACCTGTGGTCCCAGCTACTTGGGAAGCTGAGGTGCAAGGATGGCTTGAGCCAGGAGGTCGGGGCTGCAGTGAGCTGTGTTTGCACCACTACACTCCAGCCTGGGCAAAAGAGCAAGACCTTGTCTCAAAAAACAACAACAAATAATCAACAGCGGTTGACTCTAACGGGTGTGGAGAAAACTGACTGGGAAGGGGCATGAGGGAACTTTCTGGAGTAATGGCAATATTCTCTATCAGGTGGGCAAGCCACAGCCTTCAGGGCAAATCTGGCACACCACCTGTTTTTGTGAACAAAGGTTTATTGGAACATAGCCGCGCCTATTTGTTTACATATTTATGGTTGTTTTCATGCATACAACAGCAGAACTGAGTAACTGCAACAGAGATTATATAGCCTGCAAAGCCTACAAATTTACTATCTAGACCTTTACAGAAAAAGACTATCAACACCTCTTCTATGTCTTGATAATGGTTGGGGTTACATAGGTGTAAGCATTTGTCAAAACTCATGAATTATGATTTATGCATTTTACTGTATATACATTTAAACTAAAAAACATAAATAATGAGTTCTAGTCAATGATATGTATTTATGGATGACATATACTGATGGTAGCAACTTCCTTTAAACTTTGAAATGCACCAGAAAAATAAAATGGATTAATAAAGGGATAAAGGGATAAATAGGTATGTGATAGAGCAAACAGAGCAAAAGTTAACTGTATAATTTAGGTGTTAGGTATATGGGTGTTCATGCTACAACTTTTTCCAATATTCTGTATATTTGAAGTTTTTCTTAATAAGATGTTGGGGAAAACGTTTTAATTAGGTAAGGAAAGTATACAACACATGCAATCTGCCCACAGAATGAACATTAAAATCCAAAATACTTTGTTAATTACATCTGTGTAGTGCAGGAAAACAAACAAAAAAAGGGGGGGAAGAAGAAAAAATGGTTTGTTAAACCCCTTAATCTGAAATAAATAAATCCCAGAATAGTATACCCCTGTCTGAAGAAACTCCAGCTGCAAAGATCTTTATTTATTCTCGCTCAGTCCTGTTAGGAGTCAGCATGCACATACTGAAATCCATTATAATTTATGCCCTTGATGAAGAGGAGATTTTATAAAATACAGAATACCTGAGGTAATAGCTGTTTGGTAGAGTAATATATTATCACTAGAAAATAACTCATACAGCATAGCACACCTTTTATCTAAGGACCTCAAAGTATTTTATTAGGCAAACAATAAATTCAGTGTGTTTTAGATATACCTAAAGCAGGGGAGAAGAGCAAAAAGAATAAGTCAGATTCTCAGTTCTTTGCTTTAATTAATTCAATCAAGGGCTGGGCATGGTGGCTCACGTCTGTAATCTCAGCACTTTGGGAGGCTGAGGTGGGTGGAACACTTGAGGTCAGGAGTGCGAGACCAGCCTGGCCAACATGGTGAATCCCTCTCTCTACTAAAAATACAAAAATTAGCTGGGCGTGGTGGCAGATGCCTGTAATCTCAGCTACTTGGGAGGTTGAGGCAGGAGAATCAGTTGAACCCGGGAGGCAGAGATTGCAGTGACCCGAGATGGCGCCACTGCAATCCAGCCTAGGTGACAGAGCAAGACCCCACCTCAAAAAAAAAAAAAAAAAAAAAAAAAGCAATCAATTCCCCAAATTAACTAAATCTCACTGAAGCCATCATAACCTTTTTCTCCAATTCTGGCAGGGAGGGTAACTATCTTACAAAGCGGATGGGTAGTAAAATGATTGAATATGCTGGGTTCAAATGCTAGCTTTTGGGTATGACACTAGAAAAGTTACTTAACCTCTATGAACCTCAGTTTCTTCATTGGTAAAAAAAGGTAATAATGGGATTCCTAGGGTTGGTGTGAGGATGTACATGTAATGCCTTTGGGATAGTATTTGGCAATAAGAATCACTCAATAGTATTATCTCACAAAGGCAAATGCTTTATTATAAATGTAGAACAATAAGAGAACTATAGGTTCCAAACGTTTTAGGACTAAAGGATCTTGGAAAGCTACACTTGCCTCCTTGCTGTTTTCCAAACATGCCAGACAAACTTCTCCCTTAGGGCCTTTGCACCTGTTATTCCCTCTGTCTGAAATATACATTACTGACTCCCTCACTTCCTTCAAGTGTCTGCTCAAATGTTACCTTCTCAATGAGACCTACTCTGATGGCCATCTTCCTTAAAACTGCAACCCACTTTCTTCCTTTTCCTGCTCTACATTTTTCCCAAAGCACCCTGTACTGTATAATTTCCTTTTTATAATGGTTATTGACAATCTTTCCCCATTAGATGACAAACCTCAATGACAGAAGGGGTTTTTGTATTTTATTCACTGTTATACCCTAAGTAGGTCCTCAAATTTTTTTTAAATTGCAGTCATCTGGTGTAATCCCTTCACTTTACAGATGAGAAAATTTAGAAAAGACCTGAATCAAGGTCACTCAGTAAGTAAGGAAAAGAGTCAGGAACAGGGACCATGACTCCCACTGAAGTGCTGTATCTATTATAGTTCCCTATCATCCTGACCCTTAAACATCACAGAAAAATCACAATCATCCTTATTTTCCCCCACGAGGATTTACCTTTGGAATTTCTTGGCCTTGTAAATGCTGCCGTGTGTGTAACACAGAAATGCTCTGAAAAGCAGTGGAAGCGTCTACCAGAATGCTAAGTGTCAGGAGATGAATGGAAGATTGCTGATTTGGAAGGGCTATCCCAGAGCTTTGATAGAGGGTCTGCTGTTGTAATTGTGGCTCTGATGACCCAGAAACAGGTGCTAAGCTGTAAGATGGCTACCACTGCGGCTGGTCAGCAGGCTGCTGCTGGATGTATGCTGGCTGGTATTGTGCTAGGTTTTTCTGTAGGGGAAAAGTCAGACTGTTATCTAGTGCCTGAAGTACTTGAGGCTGCTCTAAAGGCTGTATTATATATTGTTGTTCCAGGGCTGCCAGTTGCAACTGTTCTTGCAATGGATGTATAATCTGGACCATGTTTGTAATGGTGTTTGGAATACCTGGTAATGGCTGAACTTGCTTAGGTGCCTGTCAATGAGGTACCTGCTGCTGGAGAGCAGCATGTTGACTAAACAAAGATTGCTGTTGATTTATGGGACCTTCCTGAGTAGACATCTGATGGGTTTCCTGTGCTTGTCTATGAGATGAATGAGTCATCTGCTGCGGCTGAATGAAAGCTAAGTGAGAAACCTGGCTTGGTGCTAGATGTGATTGGGAAAACTGTGCTGAGAAATGTGGGGGCTGGATCTGTGCCTGTAAAGAGGCCTGCTGAATGAAGGACATCTGCTCAGGGTTTTGAAGCTGTCCTTCCACTGCCCTCTGAGATATAATGCTAGTTGCCTGGGCCTGAGCTTTTAGCTGCTGGTATCCAAAACTGACATCTGCTTGGGATGGAGTCGCTGAAAGCTGGACATTAAATAAAGGCTCAGCAGAATGTGTCTGTGTATCTAAGGTTGGTATTAAATACATCCTTTGTTCCAATGTTGAAGAAGAACTACCTTGGGGTTGTGTTAAATAGGCTTGTTGCTCAAAAGTCTGTGCTACAAATGGTGGTACAGAGTATGACTTCTGATGTGCAGAGTTTGTCTGTCATGTGTACTCACTTGCTATCAGGAGGGCTTATTGTATATACCTGCTGGGTTATGAAGGTTCCATGTTCAGTTGTCTGGATAGTGTGAACAGTTTGTCCTAAATAAGATACAAGCTCAAGAGACAGTGCCTGATAAGCAGGCTGTTCCATAGGTTGCACAAGGTAAGCTGCCTGGATTGCATATGCTGCCTGGTCTGGAAAAGGTGACTGAAGCAGAGGTTGCACTAGATAAGCAGACTGCACGTGAGTCTTTGCCAAATATGAGGGCTGTACTGCAGCTGGGACTGGATAAGAAGTCTGCTCAGAATAGGCTGGCTGTGATCTCGGTGGTTGTACAGTGTAAAGAGGATGCTCCAGGACTGGCAGTGAATAAACAGGCTGTTTATGTAGTGGAGCCTGAATTGAGTAAGTTGGCTGTGATGAGTAAGAAGTTTGTTGCTGGGGACATATCACAAAGGGCAGCTGCTCAGGAGCCTTCAATGGGAAGGATGATAATTCTGCAGGTGGCCCTGGAAGTGTGTTAAACAGAATAAGAAGGCTATTCCAGGGGCTGAATCACACTTTCAATACCACCCTTTGGCTGTTGCTGACTTGCAAGAGCTTCAGACTCTTGCAGAATATAATCCTGCTGAACATTTTTCTGTGGAGATGCCAAAATCTTAGGTTGTAAAATTAATGATTGTTGCTGAATACAGACTTGGAAACAATACTCCTTGTACAGTCTGGCTTTGTGGCAATGAAGAATCTGAAGTTAGAGACTTCTGATGGGTATGGCTGTGATACTGAATGTATCTTTAGTGAAGGCTGATGGGCCCCTGAATGCCCCCCAATGGAATTAGAAGGGAGCTGAGCTGTACCAGCAGCATTCTGTGCACTGCTCACATGTTGGACAGAAGAATGATTCAACAAAGCTTGAGGGTGATTAACTGGTAAGAAACTAGAAGTCTAACTGGCATCTGGTGCTTTGGTTAATGCCTGATTCCCATTTCTAGGATCACGCTCAAGTTGAAGACCAACTGTTGGATGCTGGAAAGTCATCTGTGAAGCAGAAAATGTCTGAAAAGAAACTGCAGAAAGGATTGGTTGTGGCCAGGCATGGTGGCTCACGCCTGTAATCCCAGCACTTTGGGAGGCCAAGGTGGGCAGATCACTTGAGGCCAGGAGTTCAAGACCAGCCTGGTCAACATGACAAAACCCCATCTCCACTAAAAATACAAAAATTGGCCAGGCATGCTGGTGTGCTCCTGTAGTCCCAGCTACTTGGGAGGCTGAGGTGGGAGAATCGCTTGAACCCAGGAGGCGGAGGTTGCAGTGAGCTGAGATCACACCACTTCACTCCAGCCTGGGTGACAGAGCGAGACTCTGTCTAAAAAAAAAAAGGAAAGAAAGGACTGATTGTGCAACTCCAGTAACTGACAAGTCTAAAGTCATAGGTTGGGCTAAAGTTTTTCTATCTGCTCCAAAGGCCAGCTACAGGTACAAGGAGAATTCAAATTACAAATGCATATACTATGCCCATTTTAATGGGACTTTCCCAGACACATTGATAGAGAAAATAATGCTATGTTCCAAAAATTTCAGCAAATTATCAAAAAGGTGCTAGATATAGCATTAGTCCTATAAAAATCCTAATACCATGAGTAAATGCTAGTTAACTGAATACACTAAGGGGTTGAGACAAGTCACAGCAATATACCACTCATGGTTTCTTATTTATCGCATTTACTACATAACTCATTCAAACCCTGACAGAGATTCTGAGTATCCGAATCTGACATCATCACACACCTGACAGTGGAAGTCCCATGAGAAAGCTCAAAGGATTTCAGTATCATTCCTAAAATGAATATAGATACTCTCTCAAGAAGAGAGGAGAGAGTTGGCAGAAATAAATACTGATTGGCTGCAATAATTCCTAGAATTTGGGCTACCATGCTCATAAAAAGACCCATATAATCAAAGTTCTTGTTTATGTGGCTTCTATATATTAGGTGAAAAGGGCAGGCTACAAAAATTCATATGTATGTGATATACATGTGTATATATAAACAAAGTTATACATGTGTACATAGAAAAAAAGATAAATCTAAAGGCTATACCTCAAACATAAACAATAAGTTGTCGGCCGGGCACGGTGGCTCACACCTGTAATCCCAGCACTTTGGGAGGCCGAGGTGGGCGGATCACAAGGTCAGGAGATCGAGACCATCCTGGCTAACATGGTGAAACCCCGTCTCTACTAAAAATACAAAAAATTAGCCGGGCATGGTGGCACGTGCCTGCAGTCCCACCTACTCAGGAGGCTGAGACAGAAGAATCACTTGAACCCGGGAGGCGGAGGTTGCAGTGAGCCGAGATCGCACCACTACACTCCAGCCTGGGCGACAGAATGAGACTCCATCTCAAAAAAACAAAACAAAACAAAACAAAACGAAAAAACAATAAGTTGTCTCTAGCTGGAGAAATAACAAGTAACTTTTCACTTTCTTTTTCATAACTTTATGGGCTTTAAAGCCATAACTTTATGGGCTTTATTTTAAAATAAGCAAGTAACATTTTGATAATTAAATTTTTTAAATACACATTTTTAAAATACACATTTTAAAATACACATACCTGTATGCTTATGTAAATTGAACCTAAGTTAAATTTAAGCTCCCATTCAACACATTTTGCATTACAGGCTTAGAAAGAGGCAAATTAAACTACCACATGAGCTCAATTACAAATAGGCATCATATCACTTATAAATACTAGCCAAATATCTGGCACCTTCAACTATATCAAACTAAATCTATCCCTAGCAGATTTTAAATGCATCTGGCATTTGTCAAGTACATGCATGCTTTCCCCTAAAAGACTGGGCTCTTTGAGGGCAAGGATCATGTTTATTTTACTTCATATCCCCAGAAGGTGGTAATCATTAAAAGTTTGATGACGAACTGATAATATACTAATCTCTTAAAAGATGCACCAGCAACTAGCTAAACCAGGCATTCTCTGTTAGCTAGCAGCTATTAGATCATCTCACTCCCAGAGAAGAAAGACAAACGCAAGGTATGGTGGGAGGTGAGGGGAGAAAACCGGGTGATGGCAAAGAAAAATGCAACCATGCATCCAGAATCCATAACCTAGGGAACCAGGATATAGTCTTAATATATAAACTCACACAAAGACTGTTAACTCATTGTCAGAAATGAATAATGCTGACTTTAAGAGTCTGAAAGACAAAAACACTTCTTATTTTCTCCTACAGAAATAAACGCGAACCAAAACAAGTTAAGAGTTTAGATGAACATGCTAAAAATTATGAAAATCTATGAAATACTATTTCTAATTAACTGCAACAGACAACCTTCCATGTTCAAATCAGGCTGGAAAAGTTTAATACAAAGAACAAATAATCATGAATAAGAGGAAGAGATCAGTCCTAAATAAATCTTTTGTCCATATATACTGAGTTCTCTGTTTCTTCTCCAATTATACAAGCAGTATCTCAAGATTCTAGTTACACAATGTTAGACACATTAAGAGGAACGTCTTGGGCCGGGTGCTGTGGCTCATGTCTGTTATCCTAGCACTTTGGGAGGCCGAGGCGGGCGGATCACCTGAGGTCGGGAGTTCGAGGCCAACCTGACCAACATGGAGAAACCCCGTTTCTACTAAAAATACAAAAAATTAGCGGGGCATGGTGGCACATGCCTGTAATCCCAGCTACTTGGGAGGCTGAGGCAGGAGAATGACTTGAACCTGGGAGGTGGAGGTTGCGGTGAGCCGAGATTGCACCATTTGCACTCCAGCCTGGGCAGCAAGAGCGACTCCACCTCAAAAAAAAAAAAAAAGGAATGTCTTGGGTGAAGGAAAGCATAAACAACTTTTAGCTTTTGGTGACCTTTCTCTAAACTATAATGAATTTATAAAAGAGAACCTTTGCCTGTCAGAAAATCTAGGCAGTGTTAAATTTGTTTAAATGAATACAGAACCTCTAAAATGTGTCTTACCTTTATCTGTGGGACCTTCTGAACAGTTAATGGGGAAACCTGGGGTTGTGAAACAACTGTCGGTCCAAGGACATGTACAGGTAAAACAGTAGACTGACCTTGAGCCAAAGGCAAAATCTGCGGCTGAGTCAGCTTTGGCTGCTTCTGTAACTGTTAAAATAAGGGGAAAAAAAGATTAAAGATAAACTTTCCCATTTACAGTAAATACACTGATTATATATTTAAAAATATAACAGTTCACCTCACCCCTGAAACTTGCTGGTAATGTCCTACTAGTTGTTGAGATGAATAAATTTGCCCTGGAACATTTACTTCAGCCTGCGGGATGTTAGAAACCATTTGAGAGCCCATCGTTTGATTTGAGGAATAGGCTACACTGGGCTGACTTGAAGTATCTGAATGTATAACTGATGCAGCTCCTGCCTCAGACAAATTGTCACCTATAACAAAGAAAATAAGTAACAGGTAGAAGGGAAAACTTGAAGCACAAAATGTCCAAATGGTATAGGTAATGGTGTTTCTTTAATGGCTTTTTTACTCTGAGAACCTGACATAGCTTCAAATAAAATATTTACACTACAGCATTAATCAAAAACCAGCATGTAAACTCTTATCAAGCAATGAAATGTTGACATTGTGGTATAACTAAAATTTTCTTAGTAAAGCAAACCTAAAAACAGAGAATCAGATAAAAATCAACTCCATTTGCTGGCCATGTCACGTATATCCCTAACTAATCTACACTTGACATAGGGATTTCAGTAAAATATATCATATTCTCTTTCTCCTATAACCTAGAATACTGTCTTTGTAGAACAATAGGTTATTACTATGCAAATACTGTGTCATTCTGGAAAAGAAAATGCATTACAGCAGAAAATTAGAGGAACTGTGTTAATGTTATACTTGAGCCTAAAATACAAAGGGTCTTAAAGACTAGAAAATTCCTTCTTGAGGAATAAATTTTATCTTTAGTTCTAAATTTTCTTTATTAAAAGATGTATGTGGCTGGGCGCGGTGGCTCATGCCTACAATCCCAACACTTTGGGAGGCTGAGGCGGGCAGATGGCTTGAGCCCAGGAGTTTGAGACCAGCCTGGCCAATATGGTGAAACCCCATCTCTACCAAAAGAAAATACAAAAATTAGCCAGGTGTAGTGGCACGCACTTGTAGTCTCAGCTACTCAGGGGGCTGAGGTGGGAGGATCACCTGAGCCTGGGGAGGTCGAGGCTGCAGTGAGTCATGATCACACCACTGCACTCCAGCCTAGGTGACAGAGCAAGGCCGTCTCAAAAAAAAGAAAAAAAGGATTTATGTTAGACCCTCAAAAATGATAATAAGATCATTTTATTTATACCCCGAACAAAATCAGATGCTAGATTATGATCCTTCTGCAACTAGCACCTTAGAAGAATCACTTAACAAAACAGTTTCTTAATTTTAAAATAAGGAAACTAGCTGGCTTGTCTATTTCGGGGGTTTTGTAAAAGGCTTGATGAAATGATAGATAACAAAATGCTCTGAAAAACACAGAAGTGCTATTTAAAGATAAGCAAACATACAAAAAGGAAAAAAAACAAAATAGGTCATTGACCACTGCCCTTCAAAATAAATAAAGATTAGGGAATATAATCGCACATGTGTTTGCTTTTACACGCTGTAACTGTGTTACCTGTAACAGAGGAGCAGTGCTGCTGTGGTTTTCTTTGTAGAAGCTGTTGTCTAACATGTTGATCAACTTCAGTTTCTTCACATTCAGCCCCAGTTTGCTGAGCGGGAGCAGGGGGCAAAGTTGTATTCTGGGGCTGAGGGAATACATTCCCCATAGACTTGCACTGAGAATCCCTGCGTTCTTCGAAACAGCCAGCAGGCTTCTTCTCTCTTGTCTTCTTTATCGGTGTCACCCGGTCTCTAATGGATTTAGCAACAGCTTTGGAATCACTTTCATGGAAGAACCCAGACTTGACCTACAAACAAAACATAATAAGCAAACTATTTCTTTAACATTTAAGATTTTAACTTTTTTTTTTTTTTTGAGACAGAGTCTAGCTCTGTCGCCCAGGCTGGAGTGCAGTGGCATGATCTCGACTCACCGCAACTCTGCCTCCCAGGTTCAAGCGATTCTCCTGCCTCAGCCTCCCAAGTAGCTGGGATTACAGGTGCCCGCCACCACGCCCAGCTAATTTTTTTGTATTTTTAGTAGAGACGGGGTTTCACTGTGTTGGCCAGGCTGGTCTTGAATTCCTGACGTCGTGATCCACCGCCTCGGCCTCCCAAAGTGCTAGGATTACAAGCATGAGCCACCGTGCCCGGCCAATTTTAACTTTTTTTTTTTTTTTTTTTTACTAGCAGTTATTTTATGACCCCAAATTCCAAATTAACAGTTAATCTGTTTCTATATTCTCTCTTAAACAAAGACATACATAAATGCCAGAGCCTCTAATTGGCATGAGAAAAATCAATAGTATTACCAAGCATTGTTAAAATAATTCAGGCTTTAAACAAAAACGAACAAAACAACTTGATGTTTCAGAATACGCAGTCTTATCACAGGTAATTTAGAACTGCCATTACGTTTTTTGAAGGATTAAAAAGGTTTCCTCATTCAGCAACATTAAGTGTCTACAATGTGCGCAGTACTAGGCACCAGATACAGGTGACTAAGTTGGTCCTTTGTCCTATATGAGCACACTATCAGGTGGTGTGAAATGGACAAAACTTAACTTGAAATGAGCTGCTGTAAAAGTCTTAAGTAGGAGCATGCTGCATCTCTGGAGGTAATAGAATAAGTGTTTTCACAGAAGAATTCTATTTTATTTGATTTGTTTTTGAGAGACAGGGTCTCACTCTGTTGCCCAGGCTAGAATGCAGTGGTACGATGATAGGTCAATGCAGCCTTGACCTTCTAGGCTCAAGTGATCCTCCCACCTCGGCCTCCCGAGTAGCTGGGATCACAGGCATGCACTACCACACCTAATTTTTAATTTTTTTAGAGACAGGGTCTCCCTATATTGCTTGGGCTTTGGTCTCGAACTCCTGGGCTCAAGCAATCCTCTCACCTCGGCCTCCCCAAAGTGCTGGGATAACAGGCATGAGCCACTGCATCCAGCCTGGAAGGTAAGTTCTGGACTGCATTAAAGCCAAAAAAGGAACGTGCACACTACTGAGGGATGTGCAGAAGTTTGGAGTGGAGACCAACATTCTAGGCAGAGGCAAGTATGCTAACAGCAAAGTACTACATCTTACTAGGCATTAGAGGAGTGAGAGAAGAAAAGGTTCTGCCTCGTCATCTCAGAGGAACAGGGCTGAACAGTAGAGAAGATCATTTGAGGAGGTACCATGACATACCATTCTCAGTCCTGCAATCTGCTTTAAGATGATCCCTCTTAATCCCCAAACCTGTGCATATGAGATATCACTCCCATCATTTTGTTTGCTATAATACATAGCACAATTGGCCTTAATCTAGGGAGATTATCTTGGTGAATCTTTTACCAGCTGCTGACACTAGAAGGATTCAATATGCTGGCTTTGAAGATGGAGTGGAGACATGGAAAGGACTGAAGAGTGGCTTCTAGGAGCTGAAAGTGGACCCAGCTAATCCCATGTCCCCTGAAGACATGGGATTTAGGAAATTCAAAATTAAATACAGGAGTGAAGCAGAGAAGTCTAGGAAGATGGTAATGGGAAATGCCAGGGTGATAGTTGTGCCAGATGTCCAAAATAATCATTCCAGTTTAGAACAACAGTATGATCAGAAAGACATGTTAAAGGCTATCATTTCCAGGTTCCCACTGTCATTGCCCCATCCTTCTTTTTAACCTGAGGCCAGAATGCCCAGGTGAGCCTGGCGCAGACGGTTTGTACTCGGCTGGTTTTGAGTACATGCTGCTGCGGCTCCTGCACACCCTCCCACCAGCACTGCAGCTGCCTGGAGCAGGTGTGGACATGCATTTCACCCCACAGAAGTTGCCTGCTGTGATCTACTATTGAGGGTGGGGGCTGGTCACAGAGAGATTGGAAGCAAAGAGTCAGAGTGGCCCACTCCCCATCAAACCATATGGTAACCAGACAACTAATTTCTGGTCTGCACAATAGCCCTGCCGGTGCCCTGACTGTGCTGAGACATGGGTGTATTTTCCGGGCCTCATTTAGAACCTTACCCTCTGACTTCTCCAGAAGTAGCTCTTGTAAACTCTTAGGGAACCTGAAGCCAGAATTGCTATAACTGAGAAAGTCTCTTCAGCTTATCCTCTCCTGGGACTCTTCACCTAATTGTACCAATACTGCCCCTTCCCACCAACTAGGTGCATGCTTGCCATTCAGTTTTCAAAACAAAACAATATATTACGTAGGTAAACTATGATGAAAAACAAAGAAATGAGTAACACAAAAGTCGGGGTAGGGGGCCAGGCACAGTGGCTCACACCTGTAATCCCAACACTTTGGGAAGCCGAAGGGGGGGGGAACGGATCACTTGAAGTCAGGAGTTCGAGACCAGCCTGGCTAACATGGTGAAACTGCATCTCTACTAAAAGTACAAAAATTAGCTGGGAGTGGTGGCAGGTGCCTGTAATCCCAGCAACTTGGGAGGCTGAGACAGGAGAGTCGCTTGAACTCGGGAGGCAGAGGTCACGGTGAGCCGAGGTTGTGCCACTGCACTCCAACCTGGGCAACAGAGTGAGACTCCATCTCAAAAAAAAAAAAAAAAAAAAATCTAGGTAGATATTACTCATGGTGATGAGGGAGGAAAATGCAAATGAGAGAGGCACTCAGGTAGCTTTTAAGGTAATGGTAATGTTCTATTTCTTAATAAATGTAGAGCTGCATTATTCTTTATACTCTACATACAAATTTAATACACTCTGTCATAGCAATATAGTTCACAACAACATAACAATTTAAAGAAAAAAGGAGAAGGTCGGGCTCGATGGCTCACGCCTGTAATCCCAGCACTTCGGGAGGCTGAGGTGGGTGGATCACAAGGTCAGGAGTTCAAGACCAGCCTGGCTAACACAGTGAAACCCCGTCTCTACTAAAAATACAAAAAATTAGCCGGGCGTGGTGGCGGCTCCTGTAGTCCCAGCTACTCAGGAGGCTGAGGCAGGAGAATGGTGTGAACCCAGGAGGCGGAGCTTGCAGTGAGCCGAGATCGCGCCACTGCACTCCAGCCTGGGTGACAGAGCGAGACTCCATCTCAAAAAAAAAAGGAGAAAATGAGAGGAAAGAAAGCAATGAGAAGGAGAAAGGAATGAACCCTGATACAATAAGAGGTGAGGGGAATAGTGGTATGATTAACTTACCATTTCATATGCTACTTCCTCAGGTGTATCTGTTTCTAAATTGAAACTAAATTCAATAGCTTCATTGTCTTTGTGTTTGCCTTTCAATTTTTTAGGGTCTTCAACCCAGAGTCTTAAAGCAAGGGATGAATTTGAGCAATCATCTTCTTCTGCTAACTCCACCCTCAGTCCTGTATCCTCAGCAAAAAATGCATGGTTTAATAGGTCCCTGATAGACAACCTAATAAACAAAACATATATCTCATTATCAGTTCTTCCAATCATAGCAAGACCCTTTAATTACTAAAAATTAATTGTATAAAAGCAAAAAACTTATTTGAAATTTTCTATCAATTTAATCATTAATCTGCCTTGTTATAAAAACCAAATCTCTTTCTTTAACAGATCCTGTGGAAGCAAAAACAATAAATCTTATATCCAATTTATTACCAGGGATGCAAAGAAATCCCAACTAACATGCATACGGAGTGACTTCAATTAAACATGAATTATTACAAGTAATACATCTAAATAACAAAGTTTAACATACACAAAATTATGCTTAGTGAGAACTGGAGAAGTAGCTTAGTACACGTTAGGCAAATTTCCCTAAGCCACTGGCTTAAGTTACTCAGACTCCAACAGTAGATTCTCAGCAAAGGGAACCAAAAACTCTTGCAAATTCATAAACTCTAAAGTACATTAAAAATTCAAACTCTTTTTACGAATGTTATAAATAGAAGTCACTGTCTCCATTAACAATAATCTAGTCAACGTACTTTACAGAATGCCATGGGTGAAGCTAATGTGGTTCAGCAAAGTCCAGTGGTTTTCGTATTTAACTCTGGTTTTAGACCAGAGTATACATATAACAGATACAACCCTAGCCTAGTATTAGGGATTAACCATCTCTGAAGAGAAACAAAGGACATAGCTTCAAAAGATTTGTTTACAAGCTGGATAAGTTAATTTACTTTTACTAACT
Organism: Pongo abelii; assembly: GCF_028885655.2. NCBI lineage: Eukaryota > Metazoa > Chordata > Mammalia > Primates > Hominidae > Pongo > Pongo abelii. The sequence continues at coordinate 54,502,669 of NC_072008.2, forward strand.
TTTAAAACAGATACATAATATTTAAGCTCTCTGTATTACAGGCCAGGGAGAGCTGAAACTGATGTACTGCATAATGTCTACAGAGACCTCTTCTTACACTACATAAACAGAAAAAGTATATACACAGCATGATATCCTGTAAGTTGAGGATTTTCAACCCCCTACATTTTTAGTGACCAAGTGACAAATACTTAACTAAGACGGTGTCATAAATAGAATAAGCCATCATTCCATACAAAGTTGATTTTTTTGAAAAAGAAAAAGCTGCTCAAATGAATTACTTTTAAGGCTAAAGCGAGATGTGTGTTTTGGTGTTTTTTTTGGGGACGGAGTGCAGTCGCGTGATCTTGGCTCACTGCAACCTCCACCTCCCGGGTTCAAGCAATTTTCCTGCCTCAGCCTCCCAAGTAGCTGGGACTACAGTTGTGTGCCACCACGCTCAGCTAATTTTTATATTTTTTAGTAGAAACGGGGTTTCACCATGTTGGCCAGGATGGTCTCAATCTCTTGATTTTGTGATCCGCCCCACTCAGCCTCAGGCATGAGCCACTGTGCCCGTTCCTAAGACTAAAGCGAGATGTCTTTAAGGAGGCACAACCAAGTAAAGCCCTCTGCCTCCCAATAAAAATTTTTACTGTATTATTTATAGTGAATTTTTACTGTAAAATTTTTATTATTTACAGTAAAAATATTTTGGTTTATTAGTTTGCTTGTTTGCTTGCTTGTTTTGGGATGGAGTCTCACTCTGTTGCCCAGGCTGGAGTGCAGTGGCAAGATCTTGGCTCACTGCAACCTCCACCTCCCAGGTTCGAGCAATTCTCCTGCCTCAGCCCCCAGAGTAGCTGGGATTATAGGCACCCACCACCACGCCCAGCTAAGTTTTGTATTTCTTGTAGAGATGGGGTTTCGTCATGTTGGTCAGGCTGGTCTCAAACTCCTGACCTCAAGTGATCTGCCCGCCTCAGCCTCCCAAAGTGCTGGTATTAGAGGTGTGAGCCACCGCACCCAGCCTGTTTGTTTTTAAGACAGGGTCTTACTCTGTCATCCAGGCTAGAGTACAGTGACATGATCATAGCTCATTGTAGCTTCCAACTCCTGAGCTCAAGCAATCCTCCCACTTCAGCCTCCCCAGGGGCTGGGACTACAGGCGGGTGACACTATGCCTGGCTAATTTTTTCATTTTAATATTTTGTAGAGACAAGGGTCTCATTTTGCTTCCCAGACTGGTCGTGAACTCCTGGCCTCAAGTGATCCTCCTGCCTCGGCCTCCCAAAGTGCTAGGATTACAGGTGTAAGCCACTACCCTCAGCCTATTATCCTTTTAGTTATCAAAATAATACTTGTTTTGTGTAATTACTAACTTGCTCAAGGTCACACAGGCTAAGTGTGAGCCCAGATTTGACTTTAAGTCTGATGATGAAGCCTGTGCTTTTTCCAATATACTAATATGCTATAAATCCTTTTCAATATTCCAGTGCTCTTTGGTAACAGAACATATTTAAAGGCTGTACAAACAACAATCAGAATCCAAACTAAAATAGCTACTTCTACATAGTGTTTTTAGCCTCATTTTTAAAAGCATGCCTAAGCTCCTATCTCAACAACAAAAAACCAAACAAGCCAATTAAAAATGGGCAAAAGAGTTGAATAGATATTTCTGCAAAGATATACAAATGGCCAATAACCCCATGAAAATTTCTACTAAGGATATATCGCCTTTACTAATAATCATCAATAAGGAAGTAAAAATCAAAAGACAAACCCACCAATTTAAAGTCAGCAACTGTCCAAAGCTGAAACTAAAGGGAGGCAGGTCGGGCGTGGTGGTTCATGCCTGTAATGACAGCACTTTGGGAGGCTGAGACGGGTGAATCACTTGAGGCCAGGAGTTGGAGACCAGCCTGGCCAACATGGTAAAACCCCTTCTCTACTAAAAATACAAAAATTAGCCAGGTGTGATGGCATGCACCTGCAATCCCAGCTACTCAGGAGGCTAAGGCAGGAGAATCGCTGGAACCCGGGAGGCAGAGGTTGCAGTGGGTCAAGATCATACCACTGCACTTCAGCCTGGGTAACAGAGCGAGACTCTGTCTCAAAAAAATAAAAGTAAATTAAAAATAAAATAAGAAATAAAACCTAAAGGGAGGCAAAAGCTAAGAGTAATGGGAATTGTCTATAAGGCAAATTGTGACACAAATAAATGTGGAATACGATTTCTTGAATACATATTTCTTCTATCCATATTAGCTTTATCATTATCATGACACTAAGGATACAGAATCAAATTTTTAAAATTTTGTCCACTCTCAACTGTTAGAAGCAAATTAACCTGTGAGGGCCTACTGACTGTTAAGCTGATGGCTGAAGGTGATGAAAGCTTGTCAAAAGGCACACAGACACACAAACGCAACCCAAACGTCAGTTCAAGAAAAATTCAGCACATGATATCCAAGTCTAAAATGGTAAACAACATGCACTGATACACTTCAATCTAGAGTATGGTTTGGCTTCTACTCAAAAGTCAAACTCAGCATGACTGAAAGGTCAGAAAATGACCCAAAGCAAGATAAGAGAAAAATGCATCTTTCAGTTATGTCATTTTGCTACAATTGCACCCACCTTTCAGATTTGGTTTGACGAATACATCCTTCAATGATTTCTTTGACTTCAGGATCAGTGACTTTATTGAAGCTGGCTGGTTTTATGCCCTAGGAGAAAAAAATGGTTTCTAGTAACAAATGATGCAATTGAAAGCCCAAGTCAACATGACATTTATTAAACATTATTTTTATCACTAAACCATAGTCAAGTTTTAAATGAAATATTTGTAAATATATATGTGTATATATAGAGAACATAAGTTTAATAACCTTTTGACAAGGATGTTGTCTACAAATAACAGTAAAAAAACTGTAAATAATCTTAACCTGACAACAGAGGCAAAGTTACATATATTATGTTATATATATAGTATGATTTTCAAATCTAGATCTGCAGGTATATATGACAATATACAGAAATTAAAAATGTTCTCAGAATAATTAATGACATGGGAAATTCTCATAATGTACTATTAAGTAGGGAAAAATAGGATCCCAAAATCTACATACAGTATAATCCCAATTAACAATATATAATAAACAAGTTTATTTATTTATTTATTTATTTTGAGATGGAGTCTCGCTCTGTCGCCCAGGCTGGAGTGCAGTGGCGTGATTTTGGCTCACTGCAACCTCCCACCTCCCTGGTTCAAGCAATTCCCCTGCCTCAGCCTCCTGAGTAGCTGGGATTACAGGCGCACGCCACCAAGCCCGGCTAATTTTTCTGTATTTTTAGTAGAGATGGGGTTTCACCATGTTGGCCTGACTGGTCTCGAACTCCTGATCTCAGGCAATCCGCCCGCCTCAGCCTCCCAAAGTGCTGGGATTACAGGCGTAAGCCACTGCGCCCGGCCATAAACAAGTACTTTTTTGAAATCAGAAAATAATTAATGCTATTTTAAAAAACTTTTGAAAATTCAAAATAAAGGCTTCTCTATTTCAAACATTCCAATTCTCTCTCTCTCTCTCTCTCTCTCTATATATATATATATTTTTTTTTTTTAAGACAGGGTCTCACTCTGTCACCCAGGCTGAAGTGCAGTGGCATGATCACAGCTCACTGCAGCCTCAACCTCCCAGGCTCAAGTGATCTTCCCACCTCAGCCTCCAGAGTAGCTGGGACTACAGGCACGTGCCACCAAATTCGGCTAATTTTTTTTTTTTTTTTTTTTTTTTGTAGAGACAAGGTCTTGCTATGTTGCCCAGTCTGGTCTTGAATTCCTGGGCTCAAACAGTCCTTCTCCCTCAGCTTCCCAAAGTGCTAGGATTACAGGCATGAGCCACTGCACCCAGCCTAATTCAATATATTTCAGTCGTCTAGAATGGCTAGAAGCAATGAGCAATCAGTAGATACATATGTGTATGTATGTGTATATATGTATATATATGAACATATATACCTATATATTTAAGAAATCTGTATTATTTTTATCCTTAAGCAATAATAAAATATTGAGAGCATGTACCTCAAGCTAATTATCAGGTTCTAGGAATTCAATAACAAATAAATGAAGTCCAGACAATTCAAAATGTTTCTATAATAACTGTGTTGGCTTCCTGAATCTGCTTATTTTATATTCTATTATCTTTTACTTAAGATTTAAAAAATAACCCAAGTAAGATCATTGCAGTCATTTAATAGAAAATTCCAAATTAAGCTGGAAGCAGAAAGGTACAATGGAAAGAATAATTGTTATGGAATGAAGCAATCTAACATCTACTTCTACGCCTGTCATGCTACCTCAAAGGACACAGAATCAGAAAGCCCAGTATTACATCGTAGACAAATCTGATGAAATTAGGAGTTAATTTAGTTCCTAAAATGTAGAAGCTTAAGATAGATGGAAATCTGAATTGTGATATGGCATTTTTAATGACTTTAATATAAAATAATAAAGTCACTATTCAAAAAATAGACCTATTAAAACAGCAACTCAAAGTACAATAAAAAATTAAAAATAAAAATAAATTTTCTAAAATAAATATATTTTTAAAATTTTAAAAAATTGACCTGTTATTCTACCTATGGAAAAAGCCCTCTTTGACCTTCCCACTGGTATACTCATTTCTCATCTCTGGGTAAATTACTGCCTTTCTCTGCTCCTACGTAAAAACAGTTCAGGAGCTATAACTTACAAAATCTAACACAAAATTCTTTTCTATTTATGGCCTTCCAAAATATGGGCCAAAACTAAAAACACATTCTAGCCTTATCTCTTTTTCTGAGCTCTTATACAAATTTTCAAACATACTTGAAAGTAGAATAGCATAATGAAGTCCCGTGTAACCATCACCAGTTTCAACAACAGTCAACATTTTGCCAACCTTGTTTCAGCTATCTGCCCCCACACATACTGTATCCTGGAATATTTTAAAGCAAATCTCAGGCATCATGTCATTTCACCCATGAATTTTCCAGTTTACATCTCTAACAGATAAGAACCTATTAAAAAAAAAATTGTGTAGCTCAGGCATGGTGGCTCATGCCTGTAATCCTAGTACTTTGGGAGGCCAAGGTGGGTGGATTGTGTGAGCCCAGTAGTTCAAGACCAGTCTGGGCAACGTGGTGAAACCCCATCTCTATACAAAAATATAAAAAGAAAAAAAAATAGCTGGGTGTGGTGGTGTGTACCTGTGGTCCCAGCTACCAGGGTGGCTGAGGTGAGAGGACTGCCTTAGCCCAGGAAGTCAAGGCTATAGTGAGCCAAGATCGTACCACTGTACTCAAGCCTGGGTGACAGAGCAAACACTGTCTCCAAAAAAAAAAAAAAAATCATATAATCGTCCCCCCTAAAATACTCATGAATAATTCCTTAATATCAAATATCTGAAACCCAGTCCATACTCAAATTTTCAAAATTGTCTAAATGATGTCTTTTTACAGTTGGTTTGTTCAAATCAGGATCCAAACAAGGTCCATAGGGTAGGGTGTGCATGAGCTGGCTCATACCAGCTCACAAATGCTATTAAGTTTTCAGGAATTCTGCAATCCAATTGTTAAACATGGCCATTTAAAATAAAACTAAATTATAAAAGTTTACAATTAAATAAATTACATTAAAAGCCAAGGTAAGCTGGGCACAGTGGCCCACACCTGTAATCCCAGTACTTTGGGAGGCCGAGGTGGGCAGATCACCTGAGGTCAGGAGTTTGAGACCAGCCTGGCCAGCATGGCAAAACCACATCTTTATTAAAAAATATATATATACAAAAACTAGCCAGGTGTGGAGGCACACGCCCATAATCCCAGCTACTTGGGAGGCTGAAACATGAGAATCGCTTGAACCCAGGAGGCAGAGGTTGCAGTGAGCTGAGATCGTACCACTGCACTCCAGCCTGGGTGACAGAGTGAGACTCTGTCTCAAAAACAAAACAAAACAAAACAAAACAGAGCAAAAAAAAGCCAGGGTAATAAATACTGAAAACATCACTCCCTAACTATTTTACTACAGTTTACTATTATTTATGCGTTTGAGGTTATTTATAGCTACTCTATCTGCATGGTAGAAATAATCATACAATGAGTGCAACAGTGCATCTCTTCCCAGCTCTTCATTCAGTGAGGTCACACTGGTAACTTGAAATCAGCCATGGTGGGAGTACTTATACCAGAAAAATCAGCAAATACTAAGTCAGCATTCTTTCTTTTTTCAGAGAATCAGGTGTTAAACATTTACCAGCTCACCACTACTCTTAAGTCTCTTGTATTCTATAAAAGCCGCCCTTCCTGTTTCTTTCATAAAATGTATTTGTTGGAGAAACTAGGTCATTTGTCCTACAGAATGTCCCACATTCTGGATTGTAGCCTTATTTCTTATTGTCTCCTTACACAAACTTCTAGAGTCAGACAGACTTGGGGTCAAAACCCACCATTATCAGTAGCTGTGGGAAGTTGGGCAAGGTACAACCTCTGATTCTCAGTTTCATCATCTGTAAACTGAAGATTGCACCTATCTCGTAGGGGATAAAGATTAAAGTATGTGGTGGCCAGGCGCAGTGGCTCACGCTTGTGATCCCAGAACTTTGGGAAGCCAAGGTGGGCAGATCACAAGGTCAGGAGTTGGAGACCATCCTGGCCAACATGGTGAAACACTGTCTCTACTAAAGATACAAAAAATTAGCCGGGCATGGTGGTGTGCACCTGTAATCCCAGCTACTCGGGAGGCTGAGGCAGGAGAATCACCCGCACCCAGGAGGTGGAGGATGCAGTGAGCCGAAACAGCGCCATTGCACTCCCGCCTAGGTGACAGGGCGAGACTCAGTCTCAAAAACTAAATAAATAAATAAAGTATGTGGTGTACCGCATGCATTAAAAAACAGTATCTCCTCACATCTGTTAGAATGACTATTATCAAAAAGATGAAAGATAAGTGTTGGTGAGGATGCAGAGAAAAAGGAACCCTCATACATTGTTGATGAGAATATAAATGGTACAGCTGTTATGGAAAATGGTATGGAACTTCCCCAAAAAAACTAAAAATAGAACTACCATAACAATTCTACTTCTTGGTACATACCCAAAGGAATTGAAATTAGTATGTCAAACAGATATATGCATGCCTATGTTCACTGCATCACTATACACAATAGCCAAGATATGGAAATGACCTACATGTTCATCAGTGAATGAATAAAGAAAATGTGGTATATATACACAATGGAATACTATTCAGCCTTAAAAAAGAAGAAAATTCTATCATTTGTGACAATGTGGATGAACCTAGAAGACATTATGTTAAGTGAAATAAACCAGCACAGAAAGACAAATAAAACATGATCTCATTTACACATGGAATCTAAAAAAGATGACCTCATAGAAGAGTAGAATGATGGTTACCAGAGACTGGGAGTTGTGGGGGAGGAAATGGGGAGCTATTGGTCAAAAGGTACAAGCTGCAGTTAGACAGGAGGAGTAGGTGTTGAGATCTACTGTACAGCAGGGTAACTACAGTCGATAATAACAATAATATACTGTAAATTTCAAAATAACTTAGTAAATTTCAAATGTCTTACCACACAAAATAATAAGCAAGTGGGGTGATAGATATGTTAATTAGCCTGATTTAATCATTCCACATTTGTGTGTGTGTGTGTGTGTGTGTGTGTGTGTGTGTGTGTGTGTGTGTATCTCAAAACATCACATGGTACCCCTTAAATATGTACAATAACAATTTGTCAATTAAAAATGATATTAATTTTGGCTGGGCATGGTGGCTCACACCTGTAATCCCAGCACTTTGGGAGGCCGAGGTGGGCGGATCACAAGGTCAAGAGATCAAGACCATCCTGGCCAACATGGTGAAACCCCGTCTCTACTAAAAATACAAAACTAGCTGGGCGTGGTGGTGCACACCTGTAGTCCCAGCTACTTGGGAGGCTGAGGCAGGAGAATTGCTTGAACCCGGGAGGTGGAGGTTGCAGTGAGCAAAGATCCCACCACTGCACTAAAGCCTGGCAACAGACTGTGTCTCAAAAAAAAAAAAAAAGGTATTAATTTTAAAAGGATTTAAAAAACCAATACCTACTAATGTTAAGCTACCTGAAACAATCTTTCACAGCCTGTCTTGAGCTGCCCAACTGGATATGAAGTAGTCCTCCTTTGAATAAGCATAACACTTTGCTTCTACCTTCCTTATGTCCCTTACTATACTCTCATCCTCTTATTTTATAGTCATTTGTGAATTTATATTATTCCCTTATTAGAAATGTAAGCTCTTTGAGGGTAGCAAACACTTCTTACTCATCTTTGCATTCCTTACAATTTCTAACACAAAAATTTACTCATAGCAGGGACTCAAATACTGTATCTATTGAACTAGATTTTGAATGCCCTTTCATAAAAAGGCTTTTAGACCTAAAAGAAACCATGTAGTCGGTCTCTATTATTCAGCTTTGAAAAATAAGATCCATCTAATAGGTAACTAAAAATTCCTTACAAACAAATATATATAGATGATATACCTGTACGTTTTCCCAAAGATACTAATACAAAGCATTTTATATGACTCCAATGAAGCATAGTCATATGGTATAAATCTAAGGCTTGTTGCATTACAATTGTTAATTTTAATACTGTTACCTAGAGCTAAACCAAAATTAGTTTTGAGTAAGTCAAACTTAACTAATTTCAACATGAAACGTGGCAACTGATAAAGTAAAAAGAAAAAAGTTATACCTACACTAGTTACTTTCCGGTATATTTGAGCTGCATTCTGACACTCAGAATAAGGATACTCCGATGTGGCCATTTCCAGCATACACATTCCAAAAGCATAAACATCTACGGATTCATCATAGTGTTCTTCATACATCTCTGGAGCCATAAACTCAGGAGTTCCTACAAAATAACACCACCACCACATTTTTATGGAAGAGAAAAACGTATCCACCAAGATCACATCCCCTTTCCTATAAGGATTATCTGTGTTAATTTCTACTCCCCCAAAGCAAATTTCTTTTTTTTTTTTTGAGACGTAATCTTGCTCTGTTGCCCAGGCTGGAGTGCAGTGGTGCCATCTCAGCTCACTGCAACCTCTGCCTCCCAGGTTCAAGTGATTCTCCTGCCTCAGCCTCCCGGGTAGCTGGGATTACAAGTGCCTGCCACCACGCCTGGCTAATTTTTGTATTTTTAGTAGAGACGGGGTTTCACCATGTTGGCCAGGCTGGTCTCGAACTCCTGACCTCGTGATCCACCCACCTCAGGCTCCCAAAGTGCTGGGATTACAGGCGTGAGCCACCGTGCCTGGCTGCAAATTTTTAAGTATACAATTTGTTGAATATTTGCTATATCTACATAAAGCACTGAAATAATTTATTTAATTTTCCATACTGATAGAGTATAATTTGTAATGCTCAAGATTAGGTAATGATTAATAAAATGTTTTTATTTCTATCCTTTTTACTTAAATTTTTCTGAATTAACTTAGTAAACTCTCTTACTTACATCCTTAGAACCTTTCAATAATCCTAAATATAAATATTATCCCACAAAAAATACATTAGAATGTCTCTGAAATAAGCCAATATATAATAGGTATTTCAAAGCAAATTCAGTCTAAGCCCAGTATTGGTAAACTTTTCTGTTAAGGGCCAGAGAGTAAACTGTTCAGGTTTTGCAGTTTGTATGGTCTCTATCACACAACTACTCAACTCTGTCACTTGTAGGTGCAAAAGCAGTCCTAGACAATCTGTAAATGAGCGAGTGTGACTGTGTTCTAATAAAATTCGATTTACAAAAACAGGCAGTGAGCCACATTCATCCCACTGGCCATAGCTGGCTGATTCCTGTTCTAGACCTATAAAATTGAAAAATCTCTCTTTACCCAACCAGTAAACTGTAAAACTTTAATCACCAATGACACTCTTAGCAAATGAGGTACGCATTAAGGTGGCTAATCCTAGATCACCAATCTTCACAGATCCAGTGGGTCCCGTGATGAAAATATTGTCACACTTCAGATCCCGGTGAATAATAGGAGGAGTCCTAGTGTGCAAGAACTGCAACCCCTTTAAAATTTGCCTGCACCAGCTCCTTAAGACCTTTGGTTTCATGACTTTAAATCGTTTTAAGTACCTATACAAAGAAACAAAAGACCATGTGTAAACAAACATATCCAGCTTATTATATGAACACTATTAAGGTAAGATACATAAGCAAACAACTTATGCACTACGATTCCCATCACTGAGTTGTTTTCTATTATTTGTTATGGCAAAAAAAAATTTTAATCTAATACTTCATTCTTAGATAAGACATCCTACCAAGCGTAGCTGTTTTGTTTGTTTGTTTGGTTGGTTTTTTTTTAAGATGAAGTCTCACTCTGTCTCCCAGGCTGGAGGGCAGTGGTGCAATCTCAGCTCACTGCAGCTTCCGCCTCTCAGGTTCATGTGATTCTCATGCCTCAGCCTCCCAAGTAACTGGGACTACAGGCATGCACCACCACGCCGAGCTAATTTTTGTATTTTGGTATAGACGGGGTTTCACCATGTGGGCCAGGTTGGTCTTGAAATCCTGACCTCAGGTGATCTGCCTGCCTCGGCCTCCCAAAGTGCTAGGATTACAGGCATCAGCCACCACACCTAGCCAAGTGTAGCATTTTTAATTCAAACTAAAAATCATTCCAGAGTGGCCTTTTGTAGAATGGCAGCACAATTTTAAAAAGAAAGTTCTTCTCTACTACCTAATAACTGCTTATATAAAGTCACTAGAGGGTTAAACTATGTAAAATTTTAGTATATACACTAATGTTAGGAAACAAAAAGTTTACACCATATTTAATATTTGCAAGTGATTAAACCACATTTAATATTTACAAGTCATTATTCACCAAATGAATAATTGTGGTTAGAAATAAAAGACTATAATTAATAGTCTATAATACTATAATATTATACTATATAATACTACATATTATACCATATATTATAATACTATAATAATATACTGTAATATTATAATATCATAATAGTATCGCTCACTAGATATTTGAACTTGACCAAGCCCTCCAACCTTCCATTATCTTCTACAAAATAAAATTATGGCCGGGCATGGTGCCTCACTCCTATAACCCTAGCACTTTGGGAGGCTGAGGTGGGCGGATTGCTTTAGCCCAGGAATTCGAGACCAGCCTGGGCAACGTGGCAAAACGCCATCTCTACAAAAATTATTTAAAAAAAAATTAGCCAGGCATGTTGCTGCATGCTTGTGGTTCCAGCTACTCAGGAGGCTGAGGTGGGAGGGTCACTTGAGACCAAGGAGGTCGAAGCTGCAGTTAGCCATGATCATGTCACTGCACCACTCCAGTCTGGGTGACAGAGTGAGACCCTGTCCCAAAAAATAATAAAATAAAATAAAATAAAACTGTATTCTCTATAACGATTTTTAATTCTAAAATTCTACAATATCCCACAAACATTAACTTCTCAGTACTGTATTTTTTTAACAAACTTCATTAACATCTCAATTTTTAAACCTAACTTAAAACAGTCACTAGATTCGAATCTACAAATTCTTTTTTTTTTTTTTTTGAGACAGGATCTGGCTTTGTCAACCAGGCTGGAATACAGTGGCACGATCATGGCTCACTGCAACCTCCACCTCCCAGGCTGAAGCCATCCTCCAACCTCAGCCTCCTGAGTAGCTGGGACTACAGGTGTGCGCTGCCACATCTGGTTAATTTTTGTATTTTTTTGGTAGAGACAAGGTTTCACCATGTTGCCCAGGCTAGTCTTGAGATCCACCCTCCTCAGTCTCCCAAAGTGCTGGGATTACAGGTGTAGCCACTGCGCCTGGCCAGATTCTAAAAATTCTTTGAGTAGTTTTATTTTATAAAAATTGTTATGACTCCAGAAAATTATTTCCAAATAAAACTACATTGGCACTATCAGGGTCAACTTACGTCTTTAAGGTCCCAGATGTCATTAGTTCAGTCACTAATACAATACATTTCTTTCCTTTTAATATAGATTCCCAGGAATCATAAAATCGAACTATATTGGGGTGCTGGAGACCCTTCAACATCTCTGCTTCTTCCTTGAATCTTTGCTGCTCAGCTTTGGTTAACTTTCGGTCCTGAAAAGGAATAACAAGTTCCAAAATAAAGTCATGAAAATTCTCATGCACTTTTCTAATACCACTCAACTGAATGCTTTATTGCATTTATGCATGGATGTGTATATTTATTTATTTTTGCCTGTCAATGCTTTTCTCAAGACTTGTATCGTCACAGATATCCTTTATTAGTTACTGTGACTCCTCCAACATGGCAATGCAGCAACTGTTATATTTCATAAGTACATTATAAACCCACCTGGGTAATAAATCAGTATCTTGAAAAACAGTATCTCAAAATGAATTGAGAAAAAGCAATAAAGCAGATAGGAAAGTTTCCCTAAGAAATCCCTGAGTTTCCATATCTAAAACATCTGTAATGTCAGAACAAGAACAATAAAAATGTTAAACATCTAGACATTTAATCTAATTAAATTTCTGAATTGCCAAAATAAAAGTGCTCTAGGTTTCCATACAGAAATATTAGGTTATGAACCAGTGAGACATTCAAATAGGCATTGGACCTCTAATCTGCTACATTAACTGCTAGAAGTCAAAGGAACAATTTTACAGAATTCTGAGGGAGAACTATGGCCCTAAAATTCTGATCCCAGACAAGCTATCCATCAAGTTTAAAAGTGAAAAAATCCTACATTTCAAGACAACAGGGACACAGACAGTACACCACCCCATACACCATCTCTGACCATATTACTCGAAGAACTTCAATAAAAACGTGGCCACAAAAAGTTAGAAAAGGAAGGTATGGGCTGGGCACGGTGGCTCACACCTATAATCCTAGCACTTTGGGAGGCTGAGGTGGGAGGAGCACCTGAGCCCAGTTCGAGACCAGCATGGCTAACATAGTGAGACCCCTGTCTCTACAAAAAAAAATAATAAAAACAACAGCTGGGTGTGGTGGTGCATGTTTATAGTCCACAACTACTCGAGACGGTAAGGTGGGAGGATTGCTTGAACCTGGGAGGCAGAGGCTGCAGTGAGCCAAGATCATGCCACTGCACTCCAACCTTGGTGATGGAGTGAGACCCTGTCTCAAAAAAATTAAATTAAAAAAATAAAATGTTGGAAAAATTTTGTTATCAAAATTGTACATGACATTATCTTCTAATTTATTTTATTCTCTTTCATAGCAAGCTATGTTTTATTTCTCATCCCTTTTTTTCTAGACGGAGTCTCGCTCTGTCGCCCAGGCTGGAGTGCAGTGGTGCGATCTCAGCTTACTGCAACCTTTGCTTCCCAGGGTCAAGTGATTCTCCTGCCTCAGCCTCTTGAGTAGCTGGGATTACAGGTGCCCACCACCACGCCCAGATAATTTCTATATTTTTAGTAGAGATGGGGTTTCACCATGTTGACCAGGCTGGTCTTGAACTCTTGACCTGAAGTGATCCACCTGCCTCCGCCTCCCAAAGTGCTGGGATTACAAGAGTGAGCTATTGCGCCTGGCCTTCTCATTACTTTCCTTGTGTATTTCTGCCCTATTTTCTTCATCAGGTACATTAATCATTTTTCAGAAAGCCCAAAATAATAAAATCTATTTATCCTATTTTTATGTATATAAATTTTAAATTAATTTCAGTTTTTCTGAATTCCCTCTTCCTTTCTTTTGCTGTTATTTTCCTAATTTCTTAACATGAGTACTAAATTCCTTTAGTTATTGTTCATTAATAATGAAGATATTTTAGTCTACAAATTTTCTAACAGGTACAACTTTTGCAATGACCCACAGGTTTTGTTGTAATGTCTTCTCTTTTTCATTGCTTTCTAGTCTATAATCTCAGTTTTTTTCTCTTTGATTCAAAATTTACCTAGGAATGTGATTTCTGCTCTCTAATTAGTTAAGAATCTTTTGGTTATTTATTTCATTATTTATTTCCAATCTTATTGAGTAATGCAAGTACAAAATCTCTCTGCTTTAACTTAAGGGCTTTTGGGGGCCACATATAACAATGTATATTTCTTGTTTGAAGGATATAAAGTTCTATACATCCATCGAATAAAGTTTGTGGATTGTGGATTATATTATTCAACTCCTCTGTAATTTTTTTTTTTTTGAGATGGAGTTTTGCTCTTGTTGCCCAGGCTGGAGTGCAATGGCGCGATCTTGGCTCACGGCAACCTCCGTCTCCTGGGTTCAAGCAATTCTCCTGCCTCAGCCTCCCAAGTAGCTGTGATTACAGGCATGTGCCACCACCCCGGCTAATTTTGTATTTTTAGTAGAGATGGGGTTTCTCCATGTTGGTCAGGCTGATCTTGAACTCTCAACCTCAGGTGATCCACCTGCCTCGGCCTCCCAAAGTGCTGGGATTACAAGCATTGAGCCACCGCACCCGGCACAACTCCTCTGTATTTACTCACTTTTTGTGTACTAGATCTCTCCTATGCTGAAAGAAATGTACATGAAATTTCCCACTACAAATACATGTTTGTCTTTTTGAAAATGCTATTAGAGGTTATTCAGCCAAAATATTTTCGGTGTCTACAAGTTTTTGATACATCTTCGTAAACTATTAAGTATATAATTTCATAATATCCTGTCTAATGTTTTAACCTTGTTTTCCTCCTTTTTTGATGTACATTAACATTGCCACTTTGGGGCCAGGTGTGGTGGCTCACACCTGTAATCCCAGCACTTTGGGAGGCCAAGGCGGGCAGATCGCCTGAGGTCAGGAGCTGGAGGCCAGCCTAGTGGACATGGTGAAACCCTGTCTCTAATAAAAACACAAAAAATTAGCCAGGTGTGGCGGCACGTGCGTGTAATCTCAGCTACTTGGGAGGCTGAGACATGAGAATCGCTTGAGCCCAAGAGGCAGAGGTTGCAGTGATCCAAGACCATGCCACTGCACTCCAGCCTGGGCAACAGAGTGAGACTCTGTCTCAAAAAAAAAACAAAACAAAAAACAAAAAACATTGCCACTCTTGCTTTCTCTTTGCTTGTTTACATCTTTACCTTTTCTTTATCACTGCTTTAAGTATGATTTTAGTAAACAACACATGTGAGTTTTGTCTTTTAACTCTACCTGACAATCTGAGTTTCTTATTAAGTAAATGCAACATGTCCACATTTTGTATAGCAAATAATATACTTAATTTTACTCCTTCAATCTTATTTTATGTTCCTTATTTATTTTACTTTGTTGTTTTCTATTATTAACTAAGAGATGTATCAGGCCAGGCACAGTGGCTCACATCTGTAATCCCAACAATTTGGGAGGTCAAGGTGGGTGCATTGCTTAGGCTTAGGAGTTTAAGACCAGCCTGAGCAACATGACAAAACCCTGTCTCTACAAAAAATACAAAAATTAGCCGGGCATAGTGGTGTATGTCTGTAGTCCCAGCTACTTAGGGGGCTGAGGCTGGAGGATCGCTTGAACCCGGGAGGTCGAGACTGTAGTGAGCCATGTTTGCGCCACCCTGCACTCTAGCCTGAGTGACAAAGTGAGACGCTGTCTCAAAAAACAAAGAGATATATATTTTTCCTTTTTTACTAGTGGATAGCCTCCCTCTCCAGACACTCAAGATCAAACATATTTATCTGTTTTAAGAAAGTAACTCATCTACTCATTCTCCCTACTTCACCTAGCCCCCATTCACCAAAAATAAATAAATAATCTAAAATACTAATACTTCCCCCCTTTCTATCATGCCACATAGACAACACATGTAGAAGACTTAATCACTGGTCAGGCACGATGGCTCATGCCTGTAATATCAGTACTTTGGGAGGCTGAGGAGGGTGAATCGTTCGAGCTCAGGAGTTCGAAATCAGCCTGGACAACAGGGCAAAACCTTGTCTCTACTAAAAATAAAAAAAATTAGCTGAGCATGGAGGCACGTCCCAATAGCTGTAGTCCTAGCTACTTGGGAGGCTGAGGCGGGAGGATCACTTGAGCCTGGGAGGTGGAGATTGCAGTGAGCCAAGATTCTGCTACTGCACTCCAGCCTGGGCAACAGAGGGAGACCTTGTCTCAAAAAAAAAAAAAAAAAGACTTAATCACCCCTACACTGTCCACTCCTATATGATTGCCCCTCCCCCTCACACACTTCTGTTCTAGCTGTAGAGTCTTTACTTAGCACTTTTATCAAACATTCCATTCATTCAATGTCAACATATGTTAGTTACATATATCTAGCTTCATCTTTTCAACTATTACATAGTTTTCTGCATTATGGTCCATGAATATCTTTTTCACCCTGGGAGATGATATCTTAGCTGATTAGAGATTCTTGGATGGTGTAGCCTTTTCCCCTTAATGGTCTACCATCTTTTAGCTTCTAGCATTGAAGATAAGAAGAAAGGTGCATGTAAGATTCTTTTTTCTTGGTTAGTCTAGTTATTTACAAGATTTTACCTAGATATCTACTTTTAGATACTACTTCTTCTTGACTATCGAGACTACTAATTCAAGTCAGAAAAGTGATTATTTTCCCCTCATATTCAATCCTCCTCTCCTGAGTCCTTGATTTACTCAGGAGAGCCCTGGGGTACCTTATGTAGTCCCATGAGTGATGGAGCTATAGCAGTCTCTCCCCTGAGAGCTGCTCTGTAACAACTAACATCTTGTTAGACATCGAGGAAGCGTGTTTGCTCCTTATTCTCCTAGAATGCAAAAGCTAACTCTCTCTCCTACTCTGTAGACTAAAAATGACCCCGTCTACCCTCTAGACCCTCAAGACTAAAAGACTGGTCAGCCCACTAGTCTTTTAGCTCTGCTCACACTTTTGAGGGGGCATAACTATACAAAGAGATCAGCAGATCTTCCCCTGTACTATAGACGGAATGTTTGTGTCCTCTCTCCTCCGCCAAAATTTGTAAGTTAAAACCTCAACCCCAATGTGACTGTATTTGGAGACAGGGCCTTTACGTCATAAGGGTGGGTCCTTGATCCAATAGGATTAGTATCCTTATAAAAAGAGATAACAGAGGCCGGGTGCAGTGGCTCACGCCCGTAACCCCAGCACTTTGGGAGGCCAAGGTGAGTGGATCACCTGAGGTCAGGAGCTCAAGACCAGCCTGTCCAACATGGTGGAACCCCGTCTCTACTAAAAATATACAGAAGTAGCCAGGTGTGGTGGTGGGCACCTGTAATCCCAGCTACTCGGGAGGCTGAGGCAGGAGAATCGCTTGAACCCAGGAGGTGGAGGTTGCAGTGAGCTGATATCATGCCACCGCACTCCAGCCTGGGCAATAGAGCGAGACTCCATCTCAAAAAAAAAAAAAAAAAAGACAAGAAGACAAGAGAAAGCTCACTCCCAACTCTCCTCACAAAGCCAGGAAGAGAGCCCTCACCAGAAACCCACCAAGCTAGAACTTGATCTGGAACTTATAATCTCTACAACTTTGAGAAAAGATGCTCAACATCATTAGTTGTCAGGGTAATGCAAATCAAAACCACAATAAAATACCACTTCACACCCATTAGGATGGCTATTATCTAAGTAAATAAATATATAAATAAATAAATAAGAAGTATTGGCAAGGATATGGAGAAACCTTGTACATTGCTGGGAAATGTAAAATGGTATGTTCATTGTGGAAAGCAACATGATGGTTCCTCACCATATTAAACATAGAATTACCATATGCTCCAGCAATTCTACTTTTAGGTATTCTAGGTATATACCCAAAAGAATTGAAAGCAGAGACACAAACAGACATTTGTAGAACCATGTTCATAGCAGCATTACTCACAATAGCCAAAACGTAGAAACAACTCAAACGCCCACCAACAGATGAATAAACAAAATATGGTACATACATACAGTGGAATACTGTTTAGCCTTAAAGAGAAATGAAATTCTGATACATGCTACAAAACATGGATGAATCTTTTATTTATTTTTTTTTTCTGAGACGGAATCTTGCTCTATCACCCAGTCTGGAGTGCAGAGGCACAATCTCGGCTCACTGCAACCTCCGCCTGCCAGGTTCAAGCAATTCTCCTGCCTCAGCCTCCTGAGTAGCTAGGATTACAGGCACATGCCACCATGCCCGGCTAATTTTTGTATTCTTAGTAGAGACGGGATTTCACCATGTTGGCCAGGCTGGTCTCGAACTCTTGACCTTGTGATCCGCCCACCTCGGCCTCCCAAAGTGCTGGGATTACAGGTGTGAGCCACCGCACCCAGCCAACATGGATGAATTTTGAAAACGTTATGGTAAGTGAAATAAACGAGACAGGAAAGACAAACATTGCTTGATTCCACTTATATGAGGTACCTACAATAGGCATATTCATAGAGACAGAAAGTAGAATAGTAGTTAACAGGAGCTAGGCAGAGTGGGGAATGGGAAGTTAAATGGTTTTTTGTTTTTTTGAGACGGAGTCTCGCTCTGTCGCCCAGGCTGGAGTGCAGTGGTGCGATCTCGGCTCACTGCAAGCTCCACCTCCCGGGTTCACGCCATTCTCCTGCCTCAGCCTCCCTAGTAGCTGGGACTACAGGCGCCTGCCACAAGGCCCGGCTAATTTTTTTTTTGTATTTTTTAGTGGAGACGGGGTTTCACCATGTTAGCCAGAATGGTCTTGATCTCCTGACCTCGTGATCCGCCCGCCTCGGCTTCCCAAATTGCTGGGATTACAGGCATGAGCCACCGCGCCTGGCCGGCTGGTGTTTAATTTCATTTGGACAAATTTGTCAAGAGAGTGAAAAAGACACCTCAAAGTCAGCATGAAGAGTCTCTGCTCAATCCTTTGAGAATAATTATCAACAAGTCCCTCTTCTCAACATTAAAACCAAAAATGTTTGAAGAAATACTGGCCAAAAATTTTCAAAATCTGTTGAACATTACAAAACCACCGATCTTTTTCTGAGCCCCTGTGAGTTCAAGCGTTGGGACTTGGGCTAACCCTCTATCCTAGGTTCCCATATCAAGTTGAAAAATTAATAAGTTAAAGGAATAGCCGGGTGCCGTGGCTCACGCCTGTAATCCCAGCACTTTGGGAGGCCGAGGCACGCGGATCACGAGGTTAGGAGATCAAGACCGTCCTGGCTAACACGGTGAAACCCCGTCTCTACTAAAAATACAAAAAATTAGCCGGGCGCGGTGGCGGGCACCTGTAGTCCCAGCTACTCGGGAGGCTGAGGCAGGAGAATGGCCTAAACCCGGGAGGCAGAGCTTGCGGTGAGCCGAGATCACGCCACTGCACTCCAGCCTGGGCAACAGAGCGAGACTCTGTCTCAAAAAAAAATAATAATAATAATGTTTAAGGAATAAATGAACCTTATTATTTTCCAAATATTCAACAATATTTGCTGAGGTCCATAGGATAAATAACAGTTCTTTTTTTTTTTTGGAGGCAGAGTCTCACTCTGTCGCCCAGGCTGGAGTGCAGTGGCGTGATTTCAGTTCACTGTAACCTCCGCCTCCTGGGTTCAAGTGATTCTCCTGCCTCAGCCTCCTGAGTAGCTGGGATTACAGGCGCATGCAACCACGCCTGGCTAATTTTGTATTTTTAGTAGAGACAGGGTTTCATCATGTTAGCCAGGCTGGTCTGGAACTCCCTACCTCAGGTGATCAGCCCACCTCGGCCCTCCTGAAATGCTGGGATTACAGGACTGAGCCACTGCGGCTGGCAAAATAACAATTCTTGAAAGTAGAATGCTTTCAAGTGTAAGGCTTACTTGTGAAGGGAGCTTCTGTAACCAATAGGTTATATTATTGTTTCCAACAAGAAGTCTGCTATCATCCTTATTGTTCTTCTATACAGAAAGTGTCTTTTTTCACAAACTGCTTTCAAATTTTTCTCTTTATCATTGATTTTAAGCAATTTGATTATGCCATGCTGTTATATGTAAAATGTTTATTTAGAAACAGAATGTTTGTTCCCTGGTGCTGCAAAGAGATAGCAATTGAACATAAATTTAATTTTCTTAGCAAGGCAATTTTTACTTAGCAAGGCAAAATTTTAAACAAATTTGAAAAAATTTCAGCCATTAGTTCTTTAAATAATTTTATGATCCCTTCTATATTTCTGGGACCCTAATCACATGTATATTAGGCCCCATGAAGTTGTCTCACAGCTCACTGATGCTCTGTTTATTTTTTTCAGCCTTTCTTCACTTTTTCAGTGTTTCACTTTCGATAGTTTCTATTACTAGGTCTTCAAGTTCACTAATATTTTTTACTGCAACATATACTTTTCTGTTAATTTCCTCAGTATATTTTTCATCTCAGACAATTAATTTTTCATCTCTAGAAGTTCCATTTGGGTCTTTAAAAAATATATTACATGTTTCTACTTTAACATGCTCACTCTTCAGCCAGGCATGGTGGCTCACAACTCTAATCCCAGAACTTTGGGAGGCTGAGGTGGGCGGATCACCTGACATTAGGGGTTTGAGACCAGCCTGGCTAATATGGTGAAACCCTGTCTCTACTAAAAATAGAAAAATTAGCTGGGCATGGTGGCGGGCACCTGTTAATCCCAGCTACTGGGGAGGCTGAGACGGGAGGATCACTTGAACTCCAGAGGTGGAGGTTGCAGTAAGCCGACATCATGCCATTGTACTCCAGCCTGAGTGATAGAGTAAGACTCCATCTCAAAAAAAAAAAAAAAAAAAAAAAGCTCACTACTCTTCTACTTTTCTTCTTTTTTTTTTTGAGATGGAGTCTCGCTCTGTCACCCAGGCTGGAGTGCGGTGGCGTGATCTCAGCTCACTGCAAGCTCCGCCTCCCGGGTTCACGCCATTCTCCTGCCTCAGCCTCCCGAGTAGCTGGGACTACAGGCGCCGCCACCACGCCTGGCTAATTTTTTTTGTATTTTTAGTAGAGATGGAGTTTCACCGTGTTAGCCAGGATGGTCTTGATCTGCTGACCTCGTGATCCGCCCACCTCGGCCTTCCAAAGTGCTGGGATTACAGGCGTGGGCCACCGCGCCCAGCCAGGGGAAGTTAAATTGTTTAATGAGTACAGAGTTTCTATTTGGAATGATAAAAAAGTACTGGAGATGGACAGTGCTGAGGGATGTACAATGATGTAAATATACTTAATGCCACTGAAAAATTGCACACTTAAAAATGGTTAAGATGGCTGGGCGCAGTGGCTCACGCCTGTAATCCCAGCACTTTGGGAGGCCAAGGCAGGCGGATAACTTGAGGCCAGGAGTTCGAGACCAGCCTGGCCAACATGGTGAAACCCGATTCTCTACTAAAAATACAAAAATTAGCCGGGTGTGGTGGCACGCGCCTGTGATCCCAGCAACTCGGCAGGCTGAGGCATGAGAACTGCTTGAACCCAGGAGGCAGGGGTTGCAGTGAGCTGATATCACGCCACTTCACTCCAGCCTGGACAACAGAGTGAGACTCTGTCTCAAAAAAAAAAAAAAAAAAGGTTGAGATGGTAACTCTTATGTTATATATTAGACATTCTGCCACAATAAAAAATATTTTTTAGAAAGTTAAGGAAGTCAGCTGGGCACAGTGGTTCACATCTGTAATCCCATTACTTAGGGAGGCTAGGAAGGAGTTCAAGACCAGCTTGGGCAACAAAACAAGACCCCAACTCTACAAAATAGCTGGACATGGAGGCATGCACTTGTAGTCCTAGCTACTTGGGAGGCTGAGGCAGGAGGATCACTTGAGCCCAGGCGTTCAAGGCTGCAGCAAACTATGGTCACGCCACTGCACTCCAGCCTAGGCAAGAGAGCAAGACCCTGTCTTGAAAAAAAAATAAGGAACTCAGAGAACAAAAGCAAGGAAACAAGTAGAGTCTTTATGCTTTACTATCTGGCCTAATAAGTCTTTTCTCTTTTTTTTGAGATGGAGTCTTGCTCTGTCACCCAGGCTGGAGTGAGCGGTGTGATTTCGGTTCACTGCAACCTCCACTTCCCGGGTTCAAGCGATTCTCGTGCCTCAGCCTCCCCCAGTAGCTGGGATTACAGGTGCCCGCCATCACACCTGACTAATTTTTTTATTTTTAGTAGAGACGGGGTTTCGCCATGTTGGCCAGGCTGGTTTTGAACTCCTGACCTCAGGCAATCTGCCCACCTCAGCCTCCCAAAGTGCTGGGATTACAGGTGTGAGCCACTGCACCCAGCCCAACCTGACTAATAAGTCTTAAGTGCCCCTATAATTGGCTAGAAGTCCTCTACTCATGATAGACAGCAGATCTACTCTGAAGAATAATCAGTAATTCTTTTTTGAGACAGGGTGTCACTCTGTCACCCAGGCTGGAGTGCAGTGGCGCGATCTCAGCTCACTGCAACTTCCACCTCCCAGGTTCAAGCGATCCTCCCACCTCAGCCTACCAAGTACCTGGGACTACAGGCATGTGCCACCACACCCAGCTGATATTTGTATTTTTTGTAAAGATGGGATTTCGCCATGTTGCCCAGGCTGGTCTCAAACTCCTGAGCTCAAGTGATCTGCCTGCCTCAGCCTCCCAAAGTGCTAGGATTATAGGCATGAGTCACCATACCTGGCCAGAATAATGAATAAATTCTGATGCCTTCTGATTAAATTAGTAGAATGCCAAGTCTTTCATGTACCAGACTAAACTACCCTACTTCATCCTTTGATTCTACAGATTGAAAGTAGTCAGCATTAGGAATAAACAACTTTACAAAATTACAACTGTTTTCCCAGATATACTGCTGGAGGTGAAGTCTACTAAAAATGTAGAGCCAAGATCTTCAAAACTCCACTTCAAATTTAGCAAGGGGAAAGTAAACCTGTTAAAGTAGCACCAAAATCCAGAGGAAAATACTTAGAGTAGAGCTTTCAGCTACCACAGTAACATCGTTTAAACACACACACCCCTACATGCATTATTGTATTAATGACAACCACCTTGGTAGAGAAACTTTCACACATCATCAGTGAGAATTCTTACACAAGAAAGGAATGATGAGCCACAAAAGACAAACCAGAGAACAGCACTAGCTAATGAAGCTGACATAGTCAAATGCTGGGAAAATTCTGATCTACGAAAATGATCCCTAAATCTTGCTGTCTCAAGGTAAGGACACCAAGAAGAAAGCATCAAATATCAATTTCATATCAAATATCAGTGTTATAAATGTTCATTTATATAGCTGATAAATAGGAGTCAAATACAAATTTATCAAATAGATTTCAACTACTCCACACTACTTTAAAAAGAAATATTATCCTTTTATAAATGTTAACTAAACATTAAATCTATTATAACATATGGAATGCTAAAAGGGTACACAAAACCTTTCCTGAGACATGGCACAATACCAGTATGACCAACCTGCATATATATTTATTCAAGATAAGAAGGATTTCATTTCCAAAAAGTAAACTATGTCCTTATCAGCTATGTCTCTTAATGCAAACACCAACAATGATCTACAGAACCAAGTCAGAGGCTACATGGATCTGTTTCTGCAAATGTGAAAGGAGAAATCATTAACAATGATATAAAAGCTATATTATAAAATAACCTAATCAAGTAAGGATGAATATTACAAAGGCTTCAAAATGATGCTTAGCTTATAAAGCACTCTATCAATGAATTTTTTTTTCTTTTTAGAGAGACAGGGTCTCACTCTGTGTTGCCCAGGCTGGAGTGCAGTGGCACGATCATAGTTCACTGCAGCCTTGAACTCCTGGGCTCACATAATCCTCTTGCCTCAGTCTCCCAAATACCCAAGACACTACTGGGACATGCCACTATGCCTATGCTCAGCTTTTTTTTTTTTCTTTTTCTTTTTGTGGAGATGAGGCCTTGCTATGTTGACCAGGCTGGTCTTGAATTCCTATCCTCAAGCTATTCTCCTGCCTCAGCTTGAATATTCTTGATAAACATGAGGTTGCTCAGTATTTTAACACCACCATTTATTGAACACTAAAATGTCTCACATGCTTTACAAGTAATCTCTCTAATCGTCAATGTTTTCTTTTCTTTTTTTTTTTTTTTTTTGAGATGGAGTCTTGCTCTGTCACCCAGGCTGGAGTGCAATGGCATGATCTGGGCTCACCACAACCTCCACCTCCCGGGTTCAAGCAATTCTCCTGCCTCAGCCTTCTGAGTAGCTGGGATTACAGGCATGCGCCACCATGCCCCGCTAATTTTTGTATCTTTAGTAGAGGAGGAGTTTCGCCATGTTGGCCAGGCTGTTCTCGAATGTCTGACCTCAGGTGATCCACCCACCTCGGCCTCCAACAGTGCTGGGATTACAGGCGTGAGCTACCACCCCCAGCCAATGTTTTATTTCTTAAACTGGGCAGTAGGTACACAGTTTCCATTATGTTACTCTTTATTCTTTTTGGTACATCCAAAGTATTTATCATATTTTTCTTTAAAAGAAAAGTAAAAAATTAAGGCTCCAGTTAAGCTATCTGGCTTACCCAAGGTACCTAACTGGCACAGGCAACACTGGAACCCCGTATGTTGAATTCTGAATCCGAAGCACTTTCTAGTTCACTACTCTGCCTCTCAGAAACAGCAGTCATAGCAATGAGTGCAGATATCTCATTCACAAACCACTTTCCATGGAGAGATGGTGTAGTACCCCAGAACTCATGCTAAATGAAATTAACAGACACTGAGGATAATGATAATTTGTAAACGGTGACATCAACATATCAATTAAGAAATCACGGTATAATAGTCATAATCTGGCCATATTACCATACTAAAGCTTTGAGACAGCAATGGTATTAATACCTAAAGAAAAGTGCTTGGCTGGGCACAGTGGCTCACACCTGTAATCCCAACACTTTGGGAGGCTGAGGCGGGTGGATCACCTGAGGTCAGGAGTTCGAGACCAGCCTGGCCAACATGGCAAAACCCCGTCTCTATTAAAAATACAAAAATTAGCGTGGTGGCACATGCCTATAATCCCAGCTACTCAAGAGGCTGAGGCAGGAAATTCGCTTGATCCGGGAGGCAGAGGTTGCAGTGAGCTGAGATCGCGCCATCGCGCTCCAGCCTGAGTGACAGAGCAAGACTCCATCTCAAAAAAAAAAAAAAAGAAAGAAAGAAAAAAGAAAAGTGCTCACAAGTGGTAGTCAAGGTAATAAATCAAAAGGCAATAAACCATGCATAGAACCAGGTTCATTTATCTTCCAGAACTGCTGATCAAAGATGTCCTCATCCAATCAGAATGTGAGCATTCGGTTCATTTGGTCAGGCTCTTGCCTTAGCAGGAGGACATACAGGAACATCTAGCTCCTTTGTTCCGACTGTATAAGCACCAAGCCAGCTTCTGATTATAATTTAACTCCCCATGTAACTAGCCTAAAGACTATATAGAACATTTTACCTAACAACTATATTTCTCATTTTAAAATAATAAACTTGTGTCCTAGATTTAGGGGCTGGAGTGAACACAAGTCAGTCTCCCCAACTCCCCAACCTCTGGACATTGACAAAAGGTGAAGGCCAGATACTGAACCATGACAATCTAATCACGAAACTATTCCTCAGGTGCCCTTCAATGACACCATTAACTGACATCCCTTGAGTTTCAGTAGTTCAATGTTAAGAATCTTAAACAGGATCCATTTAAGAAATCATTTGTTCTAAAATGGTTAAAAACATAAAAGAATGATCTGCCCAAGTAACTAGTGAGTGGGAAATTCTTCAATCATCTATGTAAATGTTTTACATAGATATAATTGATGGAATACAAATCCTGACTCTGCTCCATTGGGAAAATTGCTTAATATATCTAATTTCAGTTCCACCATCTGAAAACTAATAATCCTTATCTCATATACCTATTCTAAGGATTAAATAAAATATTCAAATTAAGTACCAGTATAAATGTTCTATTAATGTTAATTTTGATAAATGGAAAATATATGATACCTGCTATTACTAACTATACCAAAGTATCTCAACCATAAATTCTCCCATTGTTGGGTTTCCAGAAACTTAACAGGTATACTGGGGAGAAATCACATAAAACTAACAGGTAACGCCAATTAATAAATGCAGAAGGAATGTGAGAAAAAAATCATTAGAACACTACAGTTATAATGATGACATGCAAGATACACCAACGGATGCTAAAATCAGCGGGCAAAACAGTATATTTGCATAGTCTCAAAGATCTACCCCCAAGATATTTACTAATATACAACAGGAAAAATAGTAACTTTACAGGAGAGAAAGCCTGGCAGATACCACCTTAACCAAGTGATCAAGATTATTATCACCAGTAATACAAAACAACACCATGTACCCCCAGTTATGATGCACTGAGGATGGTGCATCACTTCTGTGGTATTCCTGCCAAAAACGCATAGTCTAAATCTAAGCATGAGAAAACATAAGACAAAATCAAATTAAGGGGCAATCTAAAAAACAACTAAGGGCCAAGCATAGTGGCTCACACCTGTAATCCCAGCACTTTGGGAGGCCGAGGCAGGAGGAATGCTTGAGGCCAGGAGTTAGAGATCAGCCTCTTCAGCATAGCAAGACCCCATCTCTACCAAAAATAAAAATACAAGATATTAACATAAAGGAAGTCTGGGTGATGGGTATATAGGAACTTTCTATACTCTTTTTGCAACTCTTCTGTGAGTAGAAAATATATCAAAATAAAAAGTTTTTAAAAAAGAAAACTATGTAATAAAGGAGTGGTATCCCTGTTGCCCCCTACTGTCAACCCTACCATTTCCTTTAAACAAACCTATATTAAACAGCCCTTTCATCATTTCACTAACTCCAATTTCTAAGCCTTCTTATAACTGTAAACTCCTTCTACTGTAAGCTTTGTGAAAATGAGGCCTGTGTCTGCTTTTTCTCCCCATTATGTCCCTAGCACTTGGCATGTGTCTGGCACATTGCAGGTACTATTTATTTGTTGAATGAATGAACAAATGGCAGCTATAGTCTATTGTATTCATTTCCTATTGCTACTGTAACAAATTACAACAAACACAGTGGCTTAAAACAGAAATGTATTATCTGCTAGTTGTAGGGATCAAGAAATCCAAACTGAGTCTCTCTAGACTAAAATCAAGGTATCAGGAGGGCCGCATTTCTGCTGAAGGCTCTAGAGAAGAATGTTTCCTTATCTTTTCCAGCTTCTGGAGACTGTCCACATTCGTTGGCTCATTGTCAGCAATTGCATCACTCCAGCCTCTGCTTCCATCATCAGATCTCCTCCTCTGACTATGGCCATTCTGCCTCCCTCTTATAAGGACCCTTGTGATTACACTGGGTCCACCCAGATAATCCAGGGTAATCTTCCAATCCCCAGATCTTTAAGTTAATCGCATCTGCAGAGTCCTTTTTGTAATGTAAGATGACATATTCACAGGTTCCAGGGATTAGGACATGGACATCTTTGGGGGGCTATTTTCAGCTTACCACATGTATCAATTTTTTAAATCTATCAAGCAAATAATTAGCTCAAAACTAACTCACTCAACTAACTGAGGAAATTAATGCTATTTCCCAGACAAAGGCTATCTCCTGCCACTCCCACCCTTTGTCATTTTGTAAAAGCATTTGCCTTTGGTTTATATTTAATAAAGTTCGTGACTAGTTTTTAAACAGAGATGAGAACATGTATATTTAAGCAAGCTCTATCCCTCCTCCCTTCAATGTAATCATGCTTTGTCCATGACTGAATTCTACTTTTAGGGCTGGATCTGATGAAGAGAGTGGGAAATCAAACTGAATCAGACTATTTGGCGTGTGCCTATAATGTAATGAAGCACTTTCTTACACGGCTAAACAGAATCCAGAAACATTTCCAAGAGGGACATAAAAAGATTTGGGGAGCAAAATTAAGTGTCCCAGTACGAATATTGTAAACAACTATATTCAGAAACAGAAATTCTAGCATCTTTTTTTTTAATTACTTTTTCCTTTATTGGAAATTCAACTGTTTTCATATCTAATTCTAATTTCACAATCAAATGTAATAGGGCTAATGTCTCAAAATATAGTTTTCCCCAAAGTATACTTAGATGATGAATGAAAATAAAACAGAAATAAGTTCTTCCACAATTTTGATAGATGCTTCAGGTGTGGAAGTATGGATTTTTAAGCTGTTACTTCCACTGCATTGCTTTGAGTATATTCATTACTATAATGAAAGTATATTAGAATGCTTACTCAACATGTCAACCTGCTATACTCTATTGTGCCATTTTTTTCCTTTTGGTATTTCTTTTCAGTGTCGTGTTTGGTTCGGTTAAAAGGCTATAGCTCGAGTTGTTAGCTATCTAAGTGCTATTCAAAGGTCTGTTTACCCTCCAAAGTACACAATCACATATCTGACCACAGAGTGAGGCTTATTACAAGCACACTCAAATACATTTCAGAAAAAGTCAACAAAACGTATTTCAATATGATGTTTCTATATTTAGAAAAAGGTTCCATTGGCCGGGCACTGTGGCTCACGCCTGCAATCCCAGCACTTTGGAAGGCTGAGACGGGTGGATCACTTGAAGTCAGGAGTTCAAGACTAGCCTGGCCAAAATGGTGAAACCCAGTCTCTACTAAAAACACAAAAATTAGCTGGGCATGGTAGCACATGCCTGTAATCCCAGCAACTCAGGAGGCTGAGGCAAGAGAGTCGCTTGAACCCGGGAGGCAGAGGTTGCAGTGAGCCAAGATCATGCCATTGCACTCCAGCCTGGGCAACAAGAGTGAAACTCCCTCTCAAAACAAAAAAACAAACAAACAAAAAAAAGGAAATAGTTCCATTATATGAAGAAAACAAATGATAAATGTACTGGTGTAAGTATTTTCCAACTCATCATAGAGCAAAAACTGGTTGTATTTCCATGTGTAAAAGCTAAATGATGTTAATTTTCAAACTGTTAGTGGAGGAAGAAACTATTACAAACTCCTGTGATTGATTCTTTCTGAGAGTTGCTAAACTGGTCTTTCAGTAACATGTGACCAAGTCTTTCAACATCATAAACTAAAATATAGTCTTCTAAATAGCACTTACGACTTATAGCCCTCACTCACAGTAATTTACTAATTTACCAAGTAATTACCAAGTAATTTACCAAAGTTTTTACAAAGAACAATAGGTCAAAGTCTTTCCATTAATTTTTGTTTGTTTGTTTCTTTGTTTGATTTTTTTTTTTTTTGAGACGGAGTCTCGCTCTGTTGCCCAGGCTGGAGTGCAGTAGCGTGATCTTGGCTCACTGTAAGCTCCGCCTCCTGGGTTCACGCCATTCTCCTGCCTCAGCCTCCTGAGTAGCTGGGACTACAGACGCCCACCACTACACCTGGCTAATTTTTTGTATTTTTAGTAGAGACGGGATTTCACTGTGTTAGCCAGGATGGTCTTGATCTCCTGACCTCGTGATCCACCTGCCTCGGCCTCCCAAAGTGCTGGGATTACAGGCGTGAGCCACCGCACCAGGCCCCATTAATATATCTTTTAAATAAAGTTATGGGAGCCAGGTACAGTGGCTCATGCCTGTAAACCCGGTGTTTTTGGAGGCCAAGGTAGGAGGATCACTTGAACCCAGGAGTTCAAGACTAGCCTGAGCAACATAGCAAAACCCCATCTCTACAAAAATTAAAGACTGGGTACAGTGGCTCATGCCTGTAATTCCAGAACTTTGGGAGACCAAGGCAGGAGAATCACTTGAGCCCAGGAGTTTGAGACCAGCCCAAGCAACATAGTGAGACCCTGCCTCTAAAAAAATAATAATAAAATTAAAATGAAAGAAATTATAGCCGGGTGCAGTGGCTCACACCTGTAATCCCGTACTTTGGGAGGCTGAGGCAGGCAGATCACTTGAGGTCAGGAGTTTTAGAACAGCCTGGCCAACATGGTGAAACCCTGCCTCTACTAAAAATACAAAAATTAGGCCGGGCACAGTGGCTCACGCCTGTAATCCCAGCACTTTGGGAGGCCAAGGCGGGCAGATCACGAGGTCAGGAGATCAAGACCATCCTGGCTAACACAGTGAAACCCCGTCTCTACTAAAAATACAAAAAATTAGCTAGGTGTGGTGGCAAGCGCCTGTAGTCCCAGCTACTGGGAAGGCTGAGGCACGAGAATCACTTGAACTCAGGAGGCAGAGGTTGCAGTGAGCCAAGATCGCACCACTGCACTCCAGCCTGATGACACAGCAAGACTCCATCTCCAAAAATAATTAGCCGGGCGTGGTGGCGTGCACCTGTAATCAGTCCCAGCTACTCGGGAGGCTGAGACAGGAGAACTGCTTGAACCCAGGAGGCGGAGGTTGCAGTGAGCCGAGATCATGCCACTAGGAAGTCTGAGGGGGGAAGATTGCTGGAGCACAGGAGTTTGAGGTTGCAGTGAGCTACAATACGCCATTGCATTCCAGCCTGGGCAACAGAGCAAGACCTTGTCTCTTAAAAAAATCAAGTTATGGAAACCATAAAATATGAAAAACTTGAAATGCAGGTGTTTATAGCCAAATCCTAAATCTGAGAGTTTGTTTTCAACATCCTCAAAGTCAAATATCAGCAGTAAAATTTATCGCTCCCAGTTCTTTGCAGCACCATAAGGTCAATGTATTCTAAACAAATGGAGTAGGGCTGTTAAGAATTATTACACAATTTGCCTTTGCTTTGCTGGTGATAAAAAAGACAGAATTAGGCTGGGCATGGTGGCTCATGTCTGTAATCTCAGCACTCTGAGAGGCAGAGACAGGAGGACCTCTAGAAGCCAGGAGTTCGAGACTGGCCTGGACAACATAATGAGGCTGTCTCTACAAAAAACAAACAAACAGAATTATTTCACAAGACTCAAATATCCACAATGGGGAAGAAGGGAATGCCATCAAGAGAAAAAGGTATTAAAATCTATTGTTGAACTATAAATTTCAAATCAAACATACAAAAATAAAATTTAAATAAAAGAAAAGTACCAGGTAGAGTGGCTTGTGCCTGTAGTCCCAGCTACTTGGTTGGCCAAGGCAGGAGGATCACTTGAGCCCAGGACTTCAAGACCAATCTGGCAGACAGAGTGAGACTCTGTCTCTAAAAATCAAAAGGCCAGGTGGTGGTGGCTCATGCCTGTAATCCCAGCACTTTGGGAGGCCGAGACAGGCAGATCATTTGAGGCCAGCCTGGGCAACATGGCAAAACCCCGTCTCTACAAAAAATACAAAAATTAGCCAGGCATGGTGACACACATCTGTGGTCCCAGCTACTAGGGAGGCTGAGGTGGGAGAATCAATTAAGCCCACGAGGTCAAGGCTACAGTGAGCTGTGATCATACCACTGCACTCCAGCCTGGGTGACAGAGGGAGACCCTGTCTCAAAAAATAAAAAAGAAAAAAAAAAAAGAAAAGAATTACCTAACATTAGGGGAGAAAATTAAGCAAGAGGTAGTGTCAATGCTATAATTTACATATTTTAATAATGGTAATAAATAGAACATATATCAAATTGATAAGACAAAAGTATGGACATATCAATTATATATATATTATACATACAGTCTCACACACACATATAAAAAAAGAATGAAAAAGAATCTAGAATAATTTAGACACTTAAACTGCTCACTGGGGTCTTTTTCTACAGAATTGTTTAATTATATAATAAATAAGACTGTAGAAGAAGAATGAGAAATTGTACATTACAAACTGCATTGTACTCAGGAAGTAATTCAAAGATGATGCCCCTTATTCTCCTGGGATTAT
Organism: Pongo abelii; assembly: GCF_028885655.2. Lineage (NCBI taxonomy): Eukaryota > Metazoa > Chordata > Mammalia > Primates > Hominidae > Pongo > Pongo abelii. Next base: position 54,534,409 of record NC_072008.2, read on the forward strand.
AAATAAGCTAGTTTTCTTAATTTCAAATATGCAGGCTGGGCACGGTGGCTCATGCCTGTAATTCCAGCATTTTGGGAGGCTAAGACATCTCTACAAAATATTTCAAAAAAAAAATTAGCTGGGGATGGTGGCCTATGCCTGTAGTCCCGGCTATTCAGGAGGATCCTTTGAGCCCAGGCATTCGAGGTTACAGTCAGCTATGATCATGCCACTGTACTCTAGCCTGGGCAACAGAGCAAGACTTTGTCTTTAAAAAAAAAAAAAAAAAAAAAAGGAGAAGATGAAGCAATATCCAAAAACTGATTAAATAAGTCCACTAATTCTGACATTCCTTTTAGAACAGAAAAATACAATTGTTGTTTTCTGTATAAATTAAAATGTACTTTATATATTTATTACATTTCCTCCACATTAGCGATTCTGAAATCTGGCTATGTATCCAATCACCTAGGGAACTTTTTTTTTGAGACAGGGTCTCATTCTGTCACCCAGGGTGGAGTGCAGTGGGGCACAATCACAACTCACTGCAGCCTCAAACTCTGGGGCTCAAGTGACTCTCCTGCCTCAATCTTCTGAGTAGCTAGGACTATAGGTGAGCACCACCATGCCCAGCATCTTGGGAACTTTTAAACAGTAAGTTCCTGGAGCTCATCTCCTAAAGATTCCAATTTGAGAAGTCTGGACTTGAAGTCGGAAATCAGAATACATAATATAATATGAAGATCATGTTAGTGTATTAAAGGAATGCCTACTGTGTTTCAGCTAGCTGTTGGGTTTGGTCCCATATTTCAAGTGCTTCCCAAACTCTACTTAACTGTGCATACAAATCACTTGGATGTGTTACTAAAAGTCAGATTCTGATTCAGAATGTCTGGAATGAGGCCTGGGAATATGCAGTTCTGACAAGCTCCCAGGTGATGTTCATGCTGCTGGTCCAGGGACCACATTTCGAGTAGTAAGACCTTATGAGATTTTTAAACCTTTCCACAGGTGAATGATAGAAGTCAGTATCCTACAGCCAGGCGCGGTGGCTCACACCTGTAATCCCAGCACTTTGGGAGGCCAAGGCGGGCAGATCACCTGAGGTCAGGAGTTCAAGACCAGCCTGGCCAGTATGTTGAAACCTGCCTCTACTAAAAATACAAAAATTAGCCGGGCATGGTGGTGCATGCCTGTAATCCCAGCTACTCGGGAGGCTGAGGCAAGAGAATCGCTCGAACCCAGGAGGCTGGAACCCAGGAGGTTGCAGTGAGCCAAGATTGTACCACAGCACTCCAGCCTGGGCAACAGAGCGAGACTCTGTCTCAAAAAAAAAAAAAAAAAAAAAAAAGAAGTCAGTATCCTATGCAGTTTCTCCCATTGAAATATTTTCAAGTTTTACCTAAACATCCTTTAACATAACTAGAGTACACAGCTTGCAAAATGATTGACTTATCTTTACTATGTACCCTACTACCAAGTGAATGGAAATTATTTCCCTCATTTACAGATGGTATCACGCAAAGTTGAGTGCTACTGATGTCACAATGCAGAGATGAAATTAAAATTTACATAACTTTCAATATTATACACAAGGATGTTCATCATAGCCATGGTTATAATAGTAAAACAGTAGAGAGAAAAACCTTGGCAGGCTACAGTGGCTCATGCCTATAATCCCAGCACTTTAGGAAGCCGAAGTGGAAGGAGCACTTGAGCCCAGAAGTGTGAGACCAGCTTGGGCAAAATAGTAAGACTTCATTTCTACAAAAAATAAAAACACGGCCAGGTGTGGTGGCTCACGCCTGTAATCCCAGCACTTTGGGAGGCCGAGGCAGGCAGATTACAAGGTCAGGAGTTTGAGACCAGCCTGGCCAATATGATGAAACCCCTATCTCTACTAAAAATACAAAAATTAGCCAGGCATGGTGGCACGCACTGTAGTCCCAGCTACTAGGGAGGCTGAGGCAGAATAATCACTTGAACCTGGGAGGTGGAGGTTGCAGTGAGCCGAGATTGTGCCACTGCACTCTAGCCTAGGCAACAGAGCACGACTCCATCTAAAACAAACAAACAAGCAAACAAAAAACACTATTACCTGAGTGTGGTGGCACACATCTGCAGTCCCAGCTACTAGGGAGGCTGAGGTGGGAGGATCACTTGAGCCCAGGAGGTTAAGGCTTCAGTGAGCCAAGACAGCACCACTGCATTCCAGCCTAGATGACAGCGTGAGATTACGTCTCCCAAAAAAAAAAAAAAGGCCCTACATATCCAACAATAGGGGACTGCTTAAATAACCTAGAAGAACCTTATAATGAAATACTAAGCATCTATTTAAAAAAAATTATGTAGGCCAGGCACACTAGCTCATGCCTGTAATCCCAGCACCGTGAGAGGCCAAGGCAGGCAGATGGCTTGAGCCCAAGAGTTTGAGACCAACTGGGGCAACATGGCAAAAGCCCATCTCTACTAAAAATACAAAAACAAACCTGCACGTTGTGCACATGTATCCTAAAACTTAAAAGTATAATAAAAAAAAATACAAAAAGAAAATTAGCCAGGAGTGGTGGCACGCACCTGTAGTCCCAGCTACTCCAGAGGCTGAAGTGGGAGAATTGCTTCAGCCTGGGAGGCGGAGGTTACAATGAGCCAAGATCATGCCACTGCACTCCAGCCTGGGCAAAAGAGTGAGACTCTGTCTCAAAAAATAAAATTAAAAAATTAATAAAATAAATAAAAAATAAAAAATGGGGGTGGGTGGGAGGAGGGAGAGCATCAGGAAGAACAGCTAATGGTTGCTGGGCTAAATACTTAGGTGATGGGATGATCTGTGCAGCAAACCACCATGGCACACGTTTACCTATGTAACAAACCTGCACATCCTGCACATGTATCTCTGAACTTAAAATAAAATTTGGAAATCAAAAAATAAAATTTAAAAAGAAAAAAATTATGTAAATATACACTAACAAAAATAAATAAATATACACTTACAGATAATGAAAAGACATTCAAGATAAGTGAAAATAAAGATTATAAAATTTTATAGAAAGATATATGTGTGTGTGCATATATATATATATATATATATATTTATACCAGAAAGATGTATATACTAAAATGTTTAAAGCATTGTACTCAAAGTACTGGAATTTTAGGTGATTCTGATGCTTGCTTGCCTGCATTATCTAATATTTGTACTACAATGTATACCATATAAAATTCTTAAAGGGTAAAAAGCAGGTGAGAATAAAACCAAGCAAACTCCACACATGCACATACTTTTCGAGGCCCACTGGAATGGGTCTGACTGATAAGTAACTTGCTTTCTCTAAAGAGCGTTCAAGGGACTCCCTAAATTAGAAGCACTTAGAAAGTTTTTTAAAAATTGCAGTCTTGCACCCCAATCCAGATTTATTGAATCAGAATTTGTACCAATGGGCCCTAGAGTTTGCATATGAAGCAAATACTGACTCTTATAAACAGTAAAGTTTGGAAACCATGGCATTAAACAAAAAGCTTCCTAGAAATGCAGAAGCCTGGACTAAATTCCAACCTATCTGAACAGCAACCTACAGCAAATTCAGAATGAATGAAATCATGGTGTTTTCATACATATACACCTACACTCGCAGAGACCACTGGAATTTGAGCAACAGAAACCTGTTCTTAGCAACTGGTTTTATTCCATCTTAATTTTAAGCATCCCGTGTGATCAATAACCATTTCCCATGGGCTGACTGAGGTCACAAAGGTTTTCCTTATATTTGACCCACATCTGTCTAAAACTTCTCATTATAACCCCTTCTATGATGTTCTGTCCCTGTTTAGTTCTTCATTAATTAAAAGTACTACATGAACATTTATTATGGAACCAAATATGTACGCAATTCAATCATTCTCCTGTTGCTTTCATTTCTCATTTCTAAACACATTCTAGTTGAATAACTTCAATAGATTCTGGTGATTATTTCTTCCAGAGATACTCTCTGAGGTAAACTCAAAGGCATCATGAGCTTCTATCAGTAAAGGTCCTCAAAGAATCAAGTAAAACCTTTCCTGTTCTGAAAAACACCACATGAACCCCCAAGATTTTGCTGAAAGAAAAAGAGAAAAGGTATATGCCACACTGAATATATTTCCCTATCACATTCTCAAGTACTTAGTATAACAATCAACTCATAAGTCATATATTTATGAAAAGTTTTCAAAAGGAGACATTAAGAGTTTGGGGACTTTGCTAAAGCTAACAAATTAAAACAGTTTTTCCAAAAGAAAGTCATAATAGGCCAGGAGCCATGACTCATGCCTGTAATCCCAACACTTTGGGAGGCCGAGGCGGGAGGATCACCTGAGGTCAGGAGTTCAAGACCAGCCTGGTCAACATGGTGAAACCCTGTCTCTACTAAAAAACCAAAAAATTAGCGGGGCGTAGTGGCATGCACCTGTAATCCCAGCTATTTGGGAGGCTGAGGCGGCAGAGGTTGCAGTGAGCCAAGATTGCGCCACTGCACTCCAGCCTGGGTGACAGATCAAGATTCCATCTCAAAAAAAAAAAAAAGAAAAAGAAAAAGAGAAACAAAGCCATGATAGATTTTTTTTTTTTCTTCCCCTTTAAAACAGAAAAGAAAACAACAGGAGAAAAAAAAGTTTAGAGTGAGCTACTAAGAGGATATAGGAAAGGACCATAATTTCTAGGATGTGGGGGACAAGCCCTTCATTTTATTTTAATCCATGATACATTTTAATCATGAATCACACAGAAGGCCAGGCCAGCTTAAACTTGAATTTATTATAACCAAGAAGATTATATACCTACCTGCAGCTCACACCAAGCAACCTCAACCCATGTTTCAGTGTCCAGTCCTTTATATACTGTTTTAAATGCTCCTCTTCCTAGTTCTATGTCAAATTTCAGGAATCTGCCACTAGGAGAAGTAGCTACAGCCTTCATTTCTGCTTCTTCTTCCATTTCCTTTTCATTTTTCTCCTTGAAACAATCTTTTGAGATTTCTGAGGTTGACTTTGAACACTGTTCATATTTAACTTCTTGTCCACCTCTCAGCACATTTGAAGGAAGCTTATCTACTCTTGGAATATTCATTGCAGCCTTAATTCTCTCATCTTTGGGGGATGATTCGGCAACTTTGTCATCTTCCGTCATTTCAACACTCTTTCGGAAAAATCTCTTCCTTTCTACAGTTTCCCCAGAAGCAGAGAAGGTGCTGTTTTTCTCCTTTAGTCTAGCTTCTACTGTCAAAGTTGCAGCGACCTGGGGAACTCTGTTTTCAAATGAAATTCCATCAGGTTTCTCAGAATCTTCTGTGCTGGCTGGATCCCCTGAATCAGTGGCCATTGTAATTAAAGTTGGCACTAAAATTTTTCCTGTTTCTACTCTTCAGTCCAGTTACATCTCAGGTATCAGAATTATCAGAATGGACTTCCTTTTGCGTGGTCATGTATTTCCATAGCAACCTGAAGGGGGGGGAAAAAGATATTTTAAAATCACCCTACAAAGGAAATCATTAAGGAGAAAACAAATCACCTGATTTTTTAATCCCTTTTTCCTTAATAAGAAGTTTATTCTTTTTTCTGTCCAATCTTAGGAACCAGCAGACTCTAGGGACTGTGTCTTATCTTGTTTACCATTAGTCCTCAGTGCCTAGCAGACTACTTAGTATATAGCTCAATCTGTCTTCATATTGCATGAATATTGGTTAGAAACCTAGTTCTCAGCTCCATCTGTCAATCCATCAAATTCAAAATGAGTACCCAAACCCTGAGTTCACTTAGCCACAATGTGACAAACACAGTAAGTAAAACAACCACATGGTTTCTAGGTGGTTTTTCTCTAAAATTCTGAATTCGTCAATAGTAGTTTCTTTTACTGTACTAAAATATACATATCGTCAAATTTACCATTTTAACCATTTTTAATTATACAATTCAGTGGTGTTAAGTACATTCACAGTGTTGTGCAATCATCACTACTATCCATGCCCAGAGCTTTTTAATCATCCCAAATTGAAACTCTGTACCAGTTAAACAATGATTCCCTATCAGCCCCCACCCACCCCTGGTAACTTCTATTCTACTTTCTGTCTCTATGAATTTGCTTATTCTAGGTAATTCATATAAATGGAATCAGACCACATTTGTCCTTTTGTGTCTGGCCTATTTCACTTAGTATAATATTTTCAAGGTCCACTGATGTTGTAGCATGTATCAGAATTTCATTCCTTTTTAAGGCTGAATAATATTCCATCATATGTTATAGACCACATTTTGTTCATCCCATTCATCTGCCAACGGATTGGATTGCTTCCACCTTTTGACTATTGTGAATGTTGCTGCTATAAACATCCAACAGCAATTTGAAATAATGCAAATATTTATAAGCTTGCCTTCAGATTTTAACAGAAACTATTGTCAAATATTAATATACTATCCTAAAACAATAGCAAGAAAGACTCAAAACCACGTATTCTTTTAAACTAGCAATTCTACTTATAGAAACTTGCCTTAGAAAATAGTCAAGAATCTGTGCAAAGATTTAACTATAAAGATGTTCATTCTAGCACTTACGGAAAAAACTAAACATAAGCCTAATTGGTGTTTAATTAAGTATCTCAAAATGAGGTATGCCACAACATTAAAAATAACACTGTAGGCTGGGCACGGTGGCTCACACCTGTAATCTCAGCACTTTGGGAGGCCGAGGCGGGCAGATCACTTGAGGTCAGGAGTTCGAGGCCAAACCAGCCTGGTTTAGTGAAACCCTGACTCTACTAAAAATACAAAAAAAATTAGCAGGGTGTGGTGGCAGGCGCCTGTAATCCCAGCTACTCGGGAGGCTTAGGCAGGAGAATCACTCGAACCTGGGAGGCTGAGGTTGCACCACTGCACTCCAGCCTGGGCGACAGAGACTCTGTCTCAAAAAACAAAACAACAACAGTAAAACACTGTAGTCTTCAGTGAGATAAAAGACGTTCCCTGTATATTATATGGTTAAATGTAAAAAGGAATATATACAAGCTTACAGACATAACTCTGAAATTATGGATTTTTCTTTCTGCTTTTTTGTATTTTCTAAAACTCTGCACAATAAACATATGAAAATATGTGGGAAAAAGTTTTTCAAGTGAGTAGTCAAACCACCAATAAGAAAATGCTTCCCTTCTCACCACAATCACGCACTGCAAAGTTAAGCCTGTATACTTCTTACTATGTTAGGCGCCTCAAAGGGCACAGTTTGTCACAAAGATTTGTTAAGAATTATGTCAAACCAAAAGTGCACAGAAATATCAAATTTGAAAAGCTGAAGAAAAAAAACCCTAAACTAAAATAAACAAAATAAAAATAAAATAAAATAAACAAAATAGAGACAAATACTCCAAGTTGTTCTACACATTCAACTCACTTCATCAAAATTCCAGCTGATTTCTTTGCAGAAAACATCAAGCTAATCCTAAAATGCATATAGAATTTCAAGGGACCCATAATAATCAAAGCTAATACAATCTTGAAAAAGAACAAATTTGGAGGATCCATACTTCTTGATTTAAAAACCTACTACAAAGGTACAGTATTAAGACAGTATGGTCCTGGCATAAGAATAGATGTATAGATAAATGGAATTAAAATTGAGTTCAGAAATAAAGCCATATTATTTATGGTTAATTGATTTTCAACAAGAATAGCCGGGTGCAGTGGCTCACGCCTGCAATCTTAGCACTTTGGGAGGCCAAGGTGGGTGGACTGCCTGAGCTCAGGAGTTCGAGACCATCCTGGGCAACATGGTGAAACCCTGTCTCTATAAAATACAAAAAATTAACCAGGCGTGGTGGCAGGTGCCTGTAGTCCCAGCTACTCAGGAGGCTGAGGCAGGAGAATCACTTGAACCTGGGCGGTGAAGGCTGTGAATCGCTTGAACCTGGGAGGTGGAGGATGCAGTGAGCTGAGATCTCACCACTGCACTCCAGCCTGGGTGACAGAGTGACACTCTGTCTCACCCCTGCCCCACCCTCCCCACCCCCCAAAAAAACCCACAAGGTTGCCAAGAAAATTCAATGGGGGAAAGAATATTTTTTCCAACAAATGGTGCTGGGATAACTGGATATCCACATGCAAAAGAATGAAGTCAGATCCTCTAGTAAGTTTTTCTGGACAAAAAAATGCCTGAGTTGAGTCTCAAAGAAAGATAATTAGCTGATCCAGGCAGAGGGAAGATCACAAGCAAAGGCATTAAACAGTATGGAGTAAGTGTATGAGTGGTATCATGAGCAGTTGTTTACATGCGTATCAGAAGAAGCAGGCAGATGAGGACAGAGAGGCAGATAGACACCAAGGACTTCTATGCCGTACAATGTAAAACAAGGAGACCCATTAAAAAGCTACTGCAACAATCCAGAAGAGATGATGAGGTTTGAATGAAAATAGTGGCAGGAGGGATAGGTTCAAGACACATTAGGGAACTACTAAATGCAAGAAAATTTACTGTCTGAATGAATATGGCTGTGAGGGAAAAGAAAGAGTCTTACAGTGACTCACAAAAATTTGCCAACCAGATGACATTACTAGGGCATATCTATGTTAATACCAAAGCTAAGAATTGAACTCACGAAGGTCTCTATGAGGTTACACTGCCAAATCAATATACTTCCAAAGTCACTTAATAAGACTAGTATTGTATGCAAGTGAAAAAAGATAACTAGTTTAACTCTTTATTTTGAAATAATTTTTGACTTGGGAAAAAAAACCTGCAAGAGCATAAAAAGAATCCAGTATTCACCGAGGTTCCCCAAATGTTAAACATTTTAGGTGAGATTTTAAACCTCAAGAGCAAAACTCCACAAGTTAGACAAAAGGACATCTAAGCAAGGAGCCAAAAATAGTTAAGTCAGAGAATTTAAGTTGGAAAGCCTTCAAAATTTTTTTACTACAGAACCTCTTTTAAAAAAATAAAATCTTTGGCTGGGTGCGGTGGCTCACGCCTGTAATCCCAGCACTTTGGGAGGCCAAGGTGGGTGGATCATGAGGTCAGGAGTTCCAAGACCAGCCTGGCCAAGATGGTGAAACCTCATCTCTACTAAAAATACAAAAATTAGCTGAGTGTGGTGGCGGGCGCCTGTAATCTCAGCTACTCAGAGGCTGAGGCAGAGAATTGCTTGAACCCGGGAGGTGGAGGTTGCAGAGAGCTGAGATTGCGCCACCGCACGCTAGCCTGGGCGACAGAGCGAGACTAGTCTCAAATAAATAAATAAATAAATAAATAAATAAAATATTTGAGGCCAGGTGCAGTGGATTACACCTGCAATCCCAAGTACTCAGGAGGCTGAGGCACAAGAATCGCTTGAACCCAGGAGGCAGAGGTTGTCGTGAGCCGAGATCACACCACTGCACTCAGGACTGGGTGACAGAGTGAGACCCTGTCTCAAAAATAAATAAAATAAAATAAAATCTTTGGCCAGACACAGTAGCTCATGCTTATAATCCCAGGAATTTGGGAGGCCAAGGAGGGAGGATTGCTTGAGCCCAGGAGTTTGAGACCAGCCTGGGCAACATGGCAAGACCCCATCTCTACAAAAAAATTACAAAATTAGCTGGGTATGTTGGCATGTGCCTGTAGTCCAAACTCCAGGAGGCTGAGGCAGGAGGATCCCTTGAGCCCAGGAGGACAAGGTTGTAGTGAGATTGACAGAGCCACTGCACTCTAGCCTGGGTGACAGAAACCTTGTCTCAAAACAAAAAAAACTTTGCCTTCAGGTCCATGGTGTTGGGAAAATTTTTTTTTAATTTAAAAACAACAGGTTGGGCTGGGCATGGTGGCTCACACCTATAATCCCAGCATTTTGGGAGGCCAGGGCAGGCCGATTACCTGAGGTCAGGAGTTCTAGACCAGCCTGGCCAACATGGCGAAACCCCGTCTCTACTGAAAAATACAAAAATTAGCCAGGTGTGGTTGTGCATGCCTGTAATCCCAGCTACTTGGGAGGCTGAAGCTCAAGAATCGCTTGAACCCAGAATGCAGAGGTTGCAGTGAGCCCAGATCACGTCACCGCATTCCAGCCTGGGCAACAGAACAAGAACCTGTTTCAAAAAAAAAAAAAAGTACTTAGCCAGGCATGGTGGCATGCACCTGTAGTCTTCGCTACCGGGGAGGCTGAGGTGGGAGAATCACCTGGGCCTGGGAGGTTGAGGCTACAGTAAGCCACTACAGTCCAACCTGGGTGACACAGTGAGACTCTGTCTCAAAAAAAATTAATTAAAATAAAAAACAAAATAAAATCTTATTCAGACCCCTAATATACTAGAGGAGTGGCAAGTACTGGTGCTCTGGTATAATAATTCTAACACCTGGCTTCCCAACGTATAGGATAAGAAGCAAATAAGACCTGGGCACGGTGGCTCACACTTGTAAACCCAGCACTTTGGGAGGCTGAGGTGGGTGGATCACCTGAGGTCAGGAGTTCCAGACCACCCTAGCCAACATGGTGAAACCCCATTTATATTAAAAATACAAAAATTAGCCGGGTGTGGTGGTACATGCCTATAATCCCAGCTGCTCGGGAGGCTGAGGCATGAGAACAGCTTGAATCTGGGAGGCAGAGGCTGCAGTGAGCCAAGACCATGCCACTGCACTCCAGCCTGGGTGACAGAGCAAGACTCTGTCTCAAAAAAAAAAAAAAAAAAAAGAAGCAAATAAGAAGGATGAAGAAAGAAATCTTCCCTCAGTCTTTTAAAAACCAGTACCCTAAGACAAAAATATGTTACTAGAGACAAGGAGGGGCATTTTACGTAGATAAAAGTTAATACATCAAGACAATATACCATAAACACATCTAACAACAGAGTCCCAAAATACATTTAATAAAAACTGACAAAACTGGAGAAATAGATAATTCAATAATAGCAAAAGATTTCAATACCCCACTCTCAATAATGGAGAGAGTAACTAGACAGAAAACCAACAAGTATATGGAAAACTTGGTCAATACTATCAACCAACTTGACCTAAGTGACATCTACAGAACACTTCACCCAACAATAGCAAAATAGACATTCTTTTCAAGCACACATAGAACATTCTCTGAAAAAAAAATCATATGCTATGCAATAAAACAAATCTCAACAAATTTAAAGAGATTGAAATCATACAAAGCATGCTCTCCTACCAAAAATGAATAAATTAGAAATGAACAACAGGGTAAGGACAGACATATAGGTCAATGGAACTGAGAGTCTAAAAGCCCTAACATTTATGATCAATTGATTTTCAATATAGAGGTCAAGACCATTCAATGGGAAAAGAACAGTTATTTCAACTAAACTTGTGGCATAACTGCAATCCACATGCAAAAGAATGAAGCTGGACCCCAACCTCATACCATACACAGAAATTTAAAAGTGGATCACAGTCCTAAATACAAAAGCTAAAACTATAAAACTTTTAGAAGAAAACATTGGAGTAAATCTTAGTAACTCGGGTCAGATGATGAATTCCCAGCCACAACACTAAAACCACAAGCATAAAAGAGAAAATTAAGAAGCTGCACCTCGACTGGGCGCAGTGGCTCACGCCTCTGTTTGGGAGGCCAAGGCAGGTGGATCACTTGAGGTGAGGAGTCTGAGACCAGCCTGGCCAACATGGTGAAACCCCATCTCTACTAAAAATACAAAAATTAGCCAGGCATGGTGGCATGTGCCTGTAATCCCAGCTACTCAGGAGGTTGAGGCACAAGAATCGCTTGAACCTGGGAAGCAGAGGTTACAGTGAGCCAAGATCACGCCTCTGCACTCCAGCCTGGGTAACAGAATAAGACTCGGTCTCAAAAAAACAAAAAACCAAAAGAACAGAGAAGCTTCACCTCATCAAAATTTTAAACTTTTGTGCTTCAAAGGATACCTTCAAGAAAGTGGTGAAGACAACCTACAGGGCAGGAGAAAGTATGTGCAAATCATATATGTGATAGGGGATGGTATCAAACTATATCAAGAACTCAATAATGGCCAGGCGCAGTGGCTCACACCTGTAATCCCAGCACTCTGGGAGGCTGAGGCGGGTGGATCATTTGAGATCAGGAGTTCAAGACCAGCCTGGCCAACATGGTGAAACCCCATCTCTACTAAAAATACAAAAATTAGCCGGGCAGTAGTGGCGCACGCCTGTAATCCCAGCTACTCAGAAGGCTGAGGCAGGAGAATCGCTTGAGCCTGGGACGTGGAGATTGCAGTGAGCTGAGATCACACCACTGCACTCCAGCCTTGGTGACAGAGTGGGACCCTGTGTAAAAATAAATAAATAAATAAATAAATAAATAAAATAACCCAATAATGACCAGACAAATAATCCAATCTTAAAATGGGCAAAAGATCTGAATAGACATTTCTATAAAGAAGAAATCCAAAAGACCAATAAACACATAAGAAGTTGTTCCATCCACATCATTACTTATTGTGGAAATGCAAATCAAAGCCACGATGAAATGCCACTTCATACCCTACAATAAAAAAAAGACAGTAACAAGTGCTGGTAAGCATATGAAGAAAACAGAACCCTCATACATTGCTAGTGGGAATGTAAAATGATACAGCTGCTTTGGAACACAGTCTGGCAGTTCCTCAGTAAGTTAAACAGAGTTACCATATAATATCATCTACCTAAGAGAAATGAAAACATATGTCCACACAAAAACTTGTACAAGTGTTCATAGCAGCACTATTCACAATAGCCAAAAGGTGGAAACAATCCAAATGTCTATCAACTGATGAATGGATAAACAAAATGTATTAGGTGTAATAGAATATTAATGGGCAGGCTGGGCACAGTGGCTCACGCCTGTAATCCTAGCACTTTGGGAAGCCGAGGTAGGTGGTGAATCATTTGAGGTCAGGAGTTCGAGACCAGCCTGGCCAACATGGTGAAACCCCATCTCTACTAAAAATACAAAAATTAGCCAGGCGTGGTAGTGGGTACCTATAATCCCAGCTACTCAGGAGGCCGAGGCAGAAGAATCGCTTGAACCCAGGGGGCAGAGGTTGCAGTGAGCCAAGATGGCGCCACTTCACTCCAGCCTGGGCGAAAGAGTGAAGCTCCGTCTCAAAAAAAAAAAAAGAATATTACTGGGCAATAAAAATAAATGGTGTCAGGTGTGGTGGTGCACACCTATAATCTCAGTTACCCAGGAGGCTGAGGTGGGAGGATCACTTGAGCCCAGAAGTTCAAGGCTGCAGTGTGCTATGATCACGCCCATGAATAGCCACTGCCTGCTACCCTGGGCGACATAGTGAGGTCCCATCTCTAAAAATAAAAAATAAAAATAAAAAAAAAGGAATGGAGTATTGATATATGCTACAACAAGGATGAACCATGAAGACATTATGCTAAGTGAAAGACGTCAGAGGAAAAGACTGCATACTATATGATTTCATTTATATGAAATGTCCAGAAAATACAAAGCTACAGAAACAGAAAATAGATCAGTGGTTGGGGCTGGGGCACAGGAACAGGATTGACTGCAAATAAGCACAAGCAATCTTTCAGGGATGATGGTAATGAACTAAAATTGAGTTGTAATCAAGATTTTACAACTCTATAAATTTACTGAAAATCATTGACTTTTATATTATATTTTATATTATATTTGTAAATTCTATGTTATATAAATTGTATCTCAATAAAATATGATGTCCTGGCCAGGGCCAGTGGCTAACACCTGTACTCCCAGTATTTGGGGCGGGAGCTGCCGAGGCAGAAGGATAGCTTGAGCCCAAGAGTTTGAGACCAGCCTGGGCAACACAGGGAGACCCTGTCTCTACAAAAAATAAAATTAAAGAAATAAGCTGGGCATGGTGGTCCACGCCTATAGTCCCAGCTACTAAGGAGGCAGAGGTGGGAGGATCACTTGATCCCAGGAGGCTACAGTGAGCCATGATTGCAACATTGCACTCCAGCCTAGGTGACAGAGAGAGATTCTGCCTATAAAAAAAATTTTTTTTAAATATGGCTGGGTGCGATGGTACACGCCTGTAATCCCAGAACTCTGGGAGGCCAAGGTGGGCAATCACCTGTGGTCAGGAGTTCCAGACCAGCCTAGCTAACATGGTGAAACCCTGTCTTTACTAAAAATACAAAAATTAGCTGGGCATGGTGGCGGGCACCTGTAATTCCAGCTACTCGGGAGGCTGAGGCAGGAGAATCACTTGAACCCAGGAGGCAGAGGTTGCAGTGAGCCAAGATCGTACCATTGCACTCCAGACTGGGTGACAAGAGTGAAATCTGTCTCAAAAAAAAAAAATATGAAAGTAAAACATTTTGATGAAAATCAAAACCATCACGTTATCAAATATGCCTTTCAAAAACTATACTTACCCTCCCACCCCTCATTGTGTCCACTCTCATCTTTAGGCTGGCCTCCTGGATTAAGAATCCCAGGAGGAAATTAAAGGCCTGACAACAATAAAATGTAATAGCTGGTGAATAAACAACGAATAAGAAAAACTAGGCCAAGAACTTCACTAAGTATAACATATCTGGGGCCATCATGGATTCAATAGCTTCCTTTTTTTTTTTTTTTTTTTTTGAGATAGGGCCTCACTCTGTTACCCAGGATGGAGTGCAGTGGAGCAGTCATGGCTTCCTGCAGCCTTGACCTCCCTGGGATCAAGTGATCCTCCCACTTCAGCATCCCGAGTAGCTGGGACTACAGGCGTGAGCCTCCACAACTAGCTAACTTTTTATATTTTTTTGTAGAGACAGGGTTTTGCCATGTTGCACAGGCTAGTCTCAAACTCCTGGGCTCAAGCAATCTGCCCTCATCACCCTCCCAAAGTGCTGGGATTATAGGCATGAGCCACCATGCCAGGCCTCAATAGTTTCTTGACTATGGTATATGTGGGGCCATCATGGATCTTGACCATAAAACAGTTTAAGAACACAGGCTCGGCCGGGCACGGTGGCTCATGCCTGTAATCCCAGCACTTTGGGAGGCCGAGGAATGTGGATCACGAGGTCAGGAGTTCAAGACCAGCCTGGCCAAGCTGATGAAACCCCGTCTTTACTAAAAATACAAAAATTAGCCGGGCATGGTGGCAGGCGCCTGTAATCCCAACTACTCGGGAGGCTGAGGCAGAGAATTGCTTGAACCCGGGAGGTGGAGGTTGCAGAGAGCCAAGATCGCACCACTGCACTCCAGCCTGAGCAACAGAGCAAGACTCCGTCTCAAAAAAAAAACAAAACAAAACCACAGGCTCGCGCTTGCTTTGGCAGCACACATATTAAAACTGGAATGATACAGAGAAGATTAGCACGGCCCCTGCACAAGGATGACACGCAAATTCGTGAAGCGTTCCGTATTTTTAACTCCCAATATCCATTTTTTTTTTTTGAGACAGGGTCTCACTCTGTCGCCCAGGCTTAATTGCAGTGGTGTGATCACGGTTCACTGCAGCCTTGACCTCCCAGGCTTAAGCGATCCTCCGACTTCAGCCTTTCGAGTAGCTGGGACTACAGGCACGTGCCACCAAACTCCTAATTTTTAATTTTTTTTGTAGAGATGAGGTCAAGCCACGTTGCCCCGGCTAGTCTCAAACTCCTGGGCTCAAGAGATTCTCCCTCCTTGGCCTCCCAAAGTGCTGGGATGACAGTCATGGGCCACCATGCCTGTCCCCAAAATCCACTTTTAAAGATAATTCCATTCTAGTTATCTAGCAACTTTGTAAATTAGAATAATTTAATTTAGCCTTGCAACTTAATAAAAAAACTTTGGGCTTCAATATAAAAATATAAGTATTTTCTCGGGCAAAGGTGGGAAAATTCACATTTTCCATGAAAAACTAAGGAAATAACATTAATTAAAAGCAAATTCTGGCTGGGCGCAGTGGCTTACGCCTGTAATTCCAGCACTTTGGGAGGCCGAGGCAGGCGGATCACAAGGTCAGGAGATCGAGACCATCCTGGCTAACACGATGAAACCCCGTCTCTACTAAAAATACAAAAAATTAGCCGGGCGTGGTGGTGGGCGCCTGTAGTCCCAGCTACTCGGGAGGCTGAGGCAGAATGGCATGAACCTGGGAGGCAGAGCTTGCAGTGAGCCGAGATGGCGCCACTGCACTCCAGCCTGGGCGACAGAGCGAGACTCCATCTCAAAAAAAAAAAAAAGAAAAAGCAAATTCCACTCCAAAGTCAGTATATTGAGCATAGAAGGTTCACATGTTCCTTTTGCAGTCTTTCACCTTTGTGGTTCTGACCACAATCAATGATCACAAACATATGAATAACTCACTGCCTTGCAGTACAAAACTGAGTCTTGGTTCTCATAAACTAATATAGGACCTGACTAAACATAAAAATATTTGAGGACGGGCGCCTGGGCACGGTGGCTCACGCCTGTAATCCCAGCACTTTGGGAGGCCGAGATGGGCGGATCACGAGGTCAGGAGATCGAGACCATCCTGGCTAACACGGTCAAACCCTGTCTCTACTAAAAATACAAAATATTAGCCAGGCGTGGTGGTGAGCGCCTGTAGTCCCAGCTACTCGGGAGGCTGAGGTGGGAGAATGGCGTGAACCCGGGAGGTGGAGCTTGCAGTGAGCCGAGATCATGCCACTGCATTCCAGCCTGGGCGACAGAGCCAGACTCCGTCTCGGAAAAAAAAAAAAATTTGAGGCCAGGCGCGGTGGCTCATGCCTGTAATCCCAGCATTCTGGGAGGCTGAGGCGGGCAGATCACAAGGTCAGGAGGTCGAGACCATCCTGGCTAACACGGTGAAACCCCGTCTCTACTAAAAGTACAAAAAATTAGCTGGGCATGGTGGCGGGTACCTGTAGTCCCAGCTACTCGGGAGGCTGAGGCAGGAGAATGGCATGAACCCGGGAGGTGGAGCTTGCAGTGAGCCGAGATCGCGCCACTGCACTCCAGCCTGGGGAACGAAGCGAGACTCTGTCTCAAAAAAAAAAAAAAAAAAAAAAAAAAAAAATATATATATATATATATATATATATATATATATATATATATATATTTGAGTGGATTCTTCAAAATCCATTTAATTTGGCGGATGTTAAAATATAAGGGTATTTAAATATATTTATCTAGAGTTATTAAAACATACTCGGAATGAACTATTACCAAAGTGAATTCATATTTCCCAGAGTTTTAAAAATATTATTTTGGCAATTATAGGTACTGATGAGAAGAAATTAGAACCACAAAGAGGCGATTCTAGAAACAGCATTTTTCCTCTCTTATTTCCTATCCCAGATCCTTAGGAGTTGAACTACCTTCATATGAATAGAAACCCCGTCTCTACTAAAAATACAAAAAAAAAAATTAGCCAGACATGGTGGCACACGCCTGTAGTCCCAGCTACTCGGGAGGCTGAGGCACAAGAATCGCTTGAGGCCAGGAGGCAGAGGTTGCAATGAGCCGAGATCGCGCCACTGCACTCCAGCCTGGGCGATGGAGTGAGACTCAGTATCAAAAAAAAAAAAAAAAAAAAAAGAAAACGATGAAGGGTGAGCACCAAACCTATTTACGTGGCAATATAAAAATAGAGATCATCTCTATCTTGAGGTTCAAAGAACTTTAGGGAAATGTCAGAACACAGATCATCTTCTGTGCAAAATACTTCCAAGCCCTACAAATTCAGAAAGAAAAGAATAAAATAAATAGCATTATATTCATCTTGCAATCCCAATATAAGTATATAATTACAAAAACTTTCAGTTAAACCTTTGTGTTTTTTATTTTTATACCTTATATTCCTATTTTCAATATATAAATTTAACTCAGTGATATATATATGTTGTGTTTATAAATGTTCTGGGAACAAGATAGTATCTCAGTTAAACTTTTTAAATCACCTTGGGTATTGAATATTTTCATTAATAATAGATTTTGTGAACTTATTATTTTGGAATTCAAAATTAGCTGATCCACCAAAAAAAAAAAAAAAGAACACAGGCTCAGCCGGGAGTGGTGGCTCACGCCTGTAATAATCCCAACACGTGGGGAGACTGAGGCTGGCAGATTGCTTGAGCTCAGGAGTTCAAGACCAGCCTGGACAACATGGCAAAACCCTGTCTCTGCAAAAAATAAAAAATTAGCTGGGTGTGGTATTGTGTGCCTGTAGTCCCCGCTACTTGAGAAGCTGAGGTGGGGACGAGCTGAGCCTGAGCCTGAGCCTGAGCTGAGCCCAGGGAGGTTGAGGCTGCAGTGAGCTGTGATCACACTACTGTACTCCAGCCTGGATCACAGAGTGAGACTCTGTCTCAAAAAAAAAAAAAAAAAAAAAAGAACACATGCTCTGGAGTGGGAGAAATCTGGAATCAAAGTTCTGCCTTTCAATCCTTGGAAGAGATTTCCGGCAAATTAGTTAACCTCAATCATTCTTGATTGCATTTGTGAAATCTCACAGGACCAATATGAAAATACACATAAAATATTTAGCACAGTGCCAGGCACAATATAATAATCAATAAATGCAAGCTTTTATTTTCTACGTCTCAAAAACCCCTAGGGACAGCACTATATTAAAGTACTATTCAACAATACTCCAGAAAACATTAAATGATTTTCAGGAGACTCTATTTAGGAAGGCAGAAAACCATATATTTTCTAAAGTTTTTCAGTAATGAACCATGTTGGCATTGCCAAAGGGACATGCTCCAGTGACCAGGATAATATCTCTTCTACATTCAGCAATGTAGAAACGTGGCCCAGTGAAAAAGTTTACAAAAATCAGGCCTCAAACCTGGAGTCTCTTACTAAGTTCACAGTTATATATAATTACCTACATGTAGCCATTTTTGCTTCATAAAATGATAAACACACTTATCTAAGCCCTAGGAATATATATAAAGACAACTGTGGCTGGGCACAGTGGCTCACACCTATAATCCCAGCACTTTGGGAGGCCAAGGTGGGTGGATCACCTGAGGTCAAGAGTTCGACACCAGCCTGACCAACACGGCGAAACCTCGTCTCTACTAAAAATACAAAAATTAGCTGGGCGTGGTGGCACGTGCCTATGATCCCAGCTATTCAGGAGGCTGAGGCAGGAGAACCGCTTGAACCCTGGAGGCAGAGGTTACAGTGAGCCAAGATAGCACCACTGCACTCCAGCCTGGGCAACAGAAAGAGACTCCATCTCAAAAAATAAAAAATAAAAAATAAATAGCCAGGCATGTAGTATATGCCTGTAGTCCCAGCTACTTGGGAGGCTGCAGTAGGAGGATTGCTTGAGCCTGGGAGGTTGAGGCTGCAGTTAGCAGTGATTGTGTCACTACACTACAGCCTGGGTGACCGAGTGAGACCCCATCTCAAAAAAAAAATAAAAGACATATATATATATAAAATACAATGTATGTAATATATATATACACACACACATATACATATATATAATACAGTCATGTGGCTCAAATATCAAATAAAGAGGTTTATAAAGGGCAGGCTCATTCCCAACTCTATCTCCCTTCCATTCAATTCCATTTGCCCCACCAACAGGTAACCACTCAACAGATTCTTGTGTAGTCCTCCAGAATCTCTTCAGGCAAATTAACAAATATCTGTTCTCTCCTTCCCTATCTACACAAAAAGGAACACAGTACACACCAAGCTCTTTTTATACTCATAGTAACTTAAGATACATGTTTTTCCTTTTCAGTACATATAAGTTTCTCATTCTTATTTTGTAGTATTCAATTGTTTGCTATTATAAATAACACTGTAGATTTCATTGTATATATGTGTGTGTGTGTGTGTGTGTATGTGTGTGTGTGTGTATATATATCCCTGAACTAGAATAGCTAGATCAAAGGAAATTTTTTTTTTTAAAGACAGAGTCTCGCTCTGTCACCCAGGCTGGAGTGCAGTGGTGCGATCTCAGCTTACTGCAACCTCCACCTCCCGGGTTCAAGCAATTCTCCTGCCTCGGCCACTGGAGTAGCTGGGATTACAGGCGCACGCCACCACGCCTGGCTAATTTTTGTATTTTCAGTAGAGACGAGGTTTCACCATGTTGGCCAGGCTGGTCTCCTGGGCTCAGGTGATCCGCCGGCCTCGGCCTCCCAAAGTGCTGGGATTACAGGTGTGAGCCACTGTGCCCTGCCAAGATCAAAGGAAATTTGCACATTTATTTTTTAAACTTTTATTTAAGTATACTAATATATCCACAATAATGTATGTAATACATGTGTATCTTTATATAATGCTGCCAAATTGCCTTCCATGGGCAATGTACCAATTTAAACTCCTACCTCCAACGTGTGAGTGTCTTTTACCCCACAGTCTTGACAACAAAGAGTGTTATCAAACATTTTGATTTTTAACACTCTGATAAGTTTAAGCAAGGAATCTCAGTGTGGTTTCAATTAGCATTTATCCTACACATAAGGGCAAGCATCTTTCACATAAACAATCGTTAAAATCAGGAATAAGCCAAGATTTCCTACTACCAACTGAGGAAATAAAACAAGACCTACACATGTTAGAAAGTAGGAGACAAAACTCAAAACTTACAGACTACATGTTTATCTATCTAGAAAATCCAAGAAAATCAACTAAAAAACTATAACTAACAAGCAACTAACAACAGTTCAGCAAACAGGCCAAAGACAAAAATCAACATACAGAAATCTGCCATATATCTCAGTAATCATTACAAAATGTAATTTAAAAAAACAACTATCGACCAGGCACAGTGGCGCATGCCTGTAATCCCAGCATGTTGGGAGGCCCAGATGGGTGGATCACCTGAGGTCAGGAGCTCGAGGCCAGCCTGGCCAACATGGCAAAATCCCGTCTCCACTAAAAATACAAAAAAATTAGCCAGGCATGGTGACGCATGCCTGCAGTCCCAGCTACTCGGGAGACTGAGGCAGGAAAATCGCTTGAACCAGGGAGGCGGAGGTTGCAGTGAGCCGAGATCGTGCCACTGCACTCCAGCTTGGGTGACAGAGCAAGACTCCATCTCAAAAACAAACAAACAAACAAACAAAAACAATTATCCTGTTCATAAGAGCAACAAAGCTATAAAACACTAGTCTAGGAACAAACTCAAGAAGAAATATACAACACCTACATAAAGAAAATCATGAAATTTTACTGAAATACACAAACTACACCATGTTCCTTGGTGGAAAGACCCAATATCAACATCTTCACAATTCCCCTCCCCCGGCTATTATTCCAAAATCAATGCAATTTCAATCAAAATCCCAAAGAGATGTTTTTGTCTGAAACTGACAAGCTGATTCTCTAAAGAGTAGAAGGAAAGTCAAGAAAATCTTGATAAAGAACAACAAGAACTTGCCTTACCAGATAATTACATATAGTTATATTAAATTAAACAATGTGGTTTTAGCACAGAAACAGACAAATTAACTTAGCTGGCATGGTGGCATGGGACACTAAGCCAGGAGAATCTTGTGAGCCTTAGGAGTTGAAGGCTGCAGTAAACTATGACCATGCCACTGCACTCCAGCCTAGGCAAGAGAACAAGATCCCGCCTTTAAAAAATAAAAAATTTAATTTAAAATAGACAAGTGAACTAATGAAATAGAACTAGTACAGAAACAAACACATGTATGTATAGGAATGCAGTCTATGGTAAAAATGGCATTTCAAATTTGTGAAGAACAGGTAGTATAATAAGTTGTGTTGGGATAACTGGTTATCAATTTTGAGGAGTGGTAAGCTAAAGCCCTACCAAAAACCAGTCACAAAAATAAATTCCATGTGGACTTAAAAGCTAAATATAGGCCAGGCGCGGTGGCTCACGCCTGTAATCCCAGCACTTTGGGAGGCCGAGGCGGGCTGATCACGAGGTCAGGATATCAAGACCATCCTGGCTAACACGGTGAAACCCCGTCTCTACTAAAAATACAAAAAAGTTAGCCAGGCATGGTGGCGGGCGCCTATAGTCCCAGCTACTCGGGAGGCTGAGGCAGGAGAATGGCGTGAACCCACGAGGTGGAGCTTGCAGTGAGCCGAGACTGTGCCACTGCACTCCAGCCTGGGTGACAGAGTGAGACTCTGTCTCAAAAAAAAAAAAAAAAAAAGTAAGTACAAGTGGCCAATACATGTATGGTAAGGGGATTACTCAAACTCATTAGTAAACAGAGGGGTACAAGCTCAAATGATTCAGTATCATTTTTCACCTACCAGGATACAAAAAATAAATATCTGTTAAGTTTGAGAATTGTATAAGAAATTTGGTATTCCACGCACCGTTGGCAGCTAAACTGGAATAGCCTTTTCATAGGGCAAATTCCAAGTATCTAGTGCATAACTGTCACCCAGCAATTCCAATCCTTAGTAGTATCGCTTGAGAAATATTCCTGCATGTGAACAAATATGTAGGTACAGGGCTTTTTTAAACTGAAACATTGTTTTAAATAGCAAAACAAGCAAACAAAATCAACCTGAAAAGAACTTAAATATCCATCTATAGGAGAATGCTGAAATAAACATGGTACGTCCATACTGTGAAATAATAAGCATCTGTTTAAAAAATGCAAGATGGATATATACTGATATATAAAAATCTCCTACATATATATAAGGTGAGAAAAGTAAGTTGTAGTACAACATGTATATTATATCTACATACTATTTGTGTTAAAAAAACCACAAAACTATGTATTTCTAAATGTACTCACATATGGGTGAATGCATATAAAAAAGACTAGAAAGACATACTCTAAACTGATCCTAGTAGTCAAAGCTAGAAAAGCACACAGGAAGAAATACTATGTATCAATCAAAAAGAATGAAGTGAACATATAAATACTGATATGAAAAGAGCCCTAAGTGACAATCTTCAGGAGAAAACTCATAAAATATATATCACATACTTGTTATTTGTATATGTACAAACATATGCATGTAAATACAGAGAAAAAAGGACTATAACTATTCCACAATCAACTCTTTTTTTTCTTTCATCCTTATTTTGGCAACCATGGAACCAACTCTAACAAATGGTTATCTATGGGAGGGCAGGAAGTTGGGTTAAAAGGCGTTTTAATCTAATGCTATATTACTTTAATCCTTTAAAGAAGAGTTGCTCATTAACAATCTGTACAAAAGATTATCAGTTAAAAAGGCTGGGTGTGGTGTCTCATACCTGTAATCCCAACACTTTGGGAGGCTGAGGCGGGAGGATCACTTAAGCTCAGGCGTTTGAGACCTGCTTGGGCAACATAGCAAGACCTCATCTCTATTTTTACAATAAAATAAAATACTGGCTGGGTGCAGTGGCTCACGTCTGTAATTCTAGACCTTTGGGAGGCCAAGGCGGGTGGATCATCTGAGGTCAGGAGTTCAAGATCAGCTTGGCTAACATGGCAAAACCCCACCTCTACCAAAAATACAAAAACTAGCTAGGTGTGGTGGCACGCACCTGTAGTCCCAGCAACTCGGGAGGCTGAGGCACAAGAATTGCTTGAACCTGGGAGGTGGATGTTGCAGCGAGCCGAGATCTCACCACTGCACTCCAGCCTGGGTGACAGAGTGAGACTGCA
Source organism: Pongo abelii (assembly GCF_028885655.2). Taxonomy (NCBI): domain Eukaryota; kingdom Metazoa; phylum Chordata; class Mammalia; order Primates; family Hominidae; genus Pongo; species Pongo abelii. The sequence goes on from NC_072008.2 coordinate 54,557,915, forward strand.
TCTCAAAAACAAAACAAAACAAAACAAAACAATAAAATAAAGCAGAAAGACAACTCACGGAATGGAAGAAACTGTTTGCAAATCACGTATCTGATTAGGGTCTAGTATCTAGACTGTATATTTTTTAAAAAACTCTTACAACTCAACAATAAAAAGACAAACAACCAAATTTTTTAATGGGCAAAGAACTTAAATAGACATCTCTCCAAAGAAGAAATACAAACAGTCAACACACCATGAGACGATGCCCAACATAATTAGGGAAATACAATTCAAAACCACAATGAGATACCAGTTCATACCCATTATGATGGCTATTTAGAAAGAAAAATAAATAAAAATAATTTTTTAAAAAACAAGTAAAAAACAGAAAGCAACAAGTGTTGGTGGGGATGTGGAGAAATGGAACCCTCATACATGGCTGATGGCAATGAAAATTGGTGCAACTGCTATGGAAAACAGTTTGGTGGTTTCTCAACAAGTTAAACATAGGGCCGGGCCCAGTGGTTCATGCCTGTAACCCCCGTACTTTGAGAGGCTAAGGCAGGAGGATCATTTGAGCTCAAGAGTTTATGACCAGCCTGGGCAACACAGGGAGACCTTGTCTCTACCAAATGTAAAAAAATTAGCCTGGTGTGGGGCGTGGTGGCACACACCTATAGTCCCAGCTACTCAGGAGGCTGAGGTGGGAGGATTGCCTCAGCCTGGGTGGTTGAAACTGCACTAAGCCATGATCATGCCACTGTATTCCAGCCTGGGCAACAGAGCCCTGTCTCAAAACAAAACATAACATAGGATTATACATGACCTAGCAGTTGCGCTCCTAGGTATACCCAAAATAAATGAAAACAGGTATTCAGACAAAAACTTGTATACAAATATTCATAGCAGCACTATTCACTAAAGCCAAAAGGTGGAAACATCCCAAATATCTATGAACTGATAAATGGATAAACAAAATACGGTATATCCATACAAAGGAATAATACTCAGCCATAAAAGGGAATAAAGTAATGCTACATGCCACAACACAGATGAATCTCAAAAACATGCTGAGTGAAAGCCAGACACAAAAGGTCATATATTATATGATTCCATTTATGTGAAATATCCAGAATAGACAAGCATTAATGGTCACCTGGGACTTGGAGGAAGGGAGAATGGGGAGTGACTGCTTAGTGGGTACAGAATTTCCTTTTGAGGTGGTGTTAGCTGCACAACATCATGAAGTTACCTAATGCCACTGTACAACTGTACACTTTAAAATGGTTAAAATGGGGCCAGGCGCAGTGGCTCACACTTGTAATCCCAGCTCTTTGGGAAGTCAAGACAGGCGGATCACCTGAGGTCAGGAGTTGGAGACCAGCCTGACCAACACGGAGAAACCCTGTCTCTACTAAAAACACAAAAATTAGCCAGGCGTGGTGGGGCATGCCTGTAATCCCAGCTATTTGAGAGGCTGAAGCAGGAGAATCACTTCAACACAGGAGGCAGAGGTTACAGTGAGCCAAGATCATGCCACTGCACTCCAGCCTGGGTGACAGAGAGAGACTCCATCTCCAAATAAATAAAATAAAATAAAATAAAATGGTCAAAATGGTAAATTTATATTATATGAATTTTATCACAATTTTTAAAAGTTACTATGCTACCAGCCTGGCTAACATTGTGAAACCCCATCTCTTCTAAAAATACAAAAATTAGCCGGGCGTAGTGGTGGGCACCCGTAATTCCAGCTACTCGGGAGGCTGAGGCAGGAGAATCATTTGAACTCAGGAAGCAGAGGTTGCAGTGAGCCGAGATCGCACCATTGCACTCCAGCCTGGGTGACAGAGGGAGACTCCCTCTCAAAAAAAAAAAAAAAGTTACCATGCTAAAACACAGAAAACAATGTACTCCATTTCTTTCAGTCAGGCACAGTGGCTCATGCCTGTAATCTCAGGACTTTGGGAGGCTGAGGAAGGTGGATCACAAGGTCAAGAGTTCGAGACCAGTCTGGCCAATATGGTGAAACCCCATCTATACCAAAAATACAAAAATTAGCCGGGAGTGGTGGCATGCACCTATAATCCCAGTTCCTCGGGAGGCTGAGTGAGGCAGGAGAATAGCTTGAACCTGGGAGGCAGAGGTTGCAGTGAGCCGAGATCGCACCACGGCACTCCAGCCTGGGTGACAGAGCAAAACTCTGTCTCATTAAAAAGAAAAAAAAAAAAAAGAGATTCATGAGAAAAATATATCCCTGAAAGGGCATCAAAGCTCATTTCTGTAGTGAGTCAATCTCAACATTTGCCAAACCAAATCTCATAACAAGCTCTATCAAAACAATTAAAAATTGTATCAATTCTACTTTTGAAGCTTTAAAATTTCTGAATGAATGTCTTATAGATGTCTTTTAGTCATCAAATGTCTCCTAACGGCATCATAAATGTTATGATCTCAAACAAAGGTGGAAAAGACCCACTCGTTTGAAAGAATTCTGGCTTTTGGCCAGAGACAAAATCGAGTATATCTGTATATAGAGCTGGTTTACTTATATTGAGAGACTGAGAAAGGAGGGTTTTTTTTTCTTATACACGATTCCTTCCCCACGAAAACATACACAAAAATTTAAGCCCTCCAGGAACAACAGTTAACTGTGGCCTGTCGGGGAGGCGGGAGGGGAGAGTACTAGGGAAAAGAGCCAACTCATGCTGGGCTTAATAGCTGGGTGATGGGTTGATAGGTGCAGCAAACCACCATGGCATGCGTTTATCTGTGTAACAAACCTGCACATCCTGCACATGTACCCCGGAACTTAAAAAATAATAAAATAATTATTTTTTAAAAAATCAGTTAAATATACTAATAAGTATTATTTAAAAATAAAAAAATTAAGCCCTCCGTTACTTATTTTTATTTCAATTATCTGACTAGAAATCTGATAGCGGGCCAGGCGCGGTGACCCATGCCTGTAATCCCAGCACTTTGGGAGGCCGAGGCAGGCGCATCACTTGAGGTCAGGAGTTTGAGACACTAGCCTGGCCAACATGGGGCAACCCATCTCTACTAAAAATACAAAAATAAGCCAGGCATGGTGCCACGTGCCTATAATCCCAGCTACTAGGGAGGCTGAGGCAGGAGAATGGCTTGAACCTGGGAGGCGGAGGTTGCAGTAAGCCAAGATCACGCCGCTGCACTCCAGCCTGGGTGACAGAGCGAAACTCCCTCTAAAAAATAATAATAATAACCATTATTTTCTTTACTTCTATCTACTCTGGTTCTTTGCAGCCACTGGCTTTATCATTTACCGGCTCAGCAATGAACAATATAGTAAAAACAAAACTCTATGGAAGAAAGTTAAGTCAACACTACAGAAATCTAACTCCTAAAACTATAATTATTTAAGCAAATGTAAACTTGTGATATGAAGATCAACAATGGTCTAGAAGTCAGAACTCCAGGGTCCACCACTTACTAGGGCACGTCTTGTTTTTCTGGGCTTCATTTCTCTTTCAGATAGAAGGAGAAAAATACCTTTCCTACCTGCCTCCCAACCAAAGTACCGTAATAAAATTATGTACAAGGTATGATATAACTCTAAAGAGGAGGACCTAACCTAGCTTGGTGGAGGATACTGGGAAAAGGAAGAAAGGGAAACCAGGAAAGGCTTTCAGGAATAGCTGGTGACAGATGTTAAGTTTTAAAAGAATGAGTTCAAATTCAAGGGGAGGCAGAGAGAGAGCATTCCAGGTAGAGGGGGACATCAGAAGCAAAGGCAGAGAGAGAAACACCATAAATCTGTTTATGTTATTCCCCTTCTTAAACAATCAAGAGTTCCTAATTCACCCCAGCCTCAACCTAAGATTCCAGCCTTATCTCATCCCATTCTCCAAATATACCATGCTTACACTTTCAAGACCCAAAATGTGAATGTCCTTCTTCACTCTAGAAACATCTAGTTCAAAACTGGGAGGCCGCCTTGCCTGGTTGAGTTAGTGCAACATTTCCAGGCTCTTATAGTGCCTTTATACTTCGACTGTACTATTTAATACATTAAGTATTCATCTCAATCTGAGAGACTATGAACAGAATATGACCTTTTGTATTCAAACTGTGGGTAACCTAAACAAGGATTACACTCTTCCCAATATCAAAGCAGAATGAAAGAAAAACAGCATGGGAATGTTCTCAAGTTTGCAACGTTTCCAAGAAAACTAAATATATATCAGTAAAATTTGTAAAAAATAATCACAAAACATTAAAATCCATAACCGTTAATCTTCACCCAGAACAGAATGAGACCAGGACAAGACATCCTTATCAGAAGATAAGTATTCAGAGAACAAAATGTTCACGTTATCTGTTGTAATTTAAACTCACACCAAAAAGCGAGTGCCAATTTTCAAAGATAAATTCGGAATGACCAAAAAAATCATGTACAATTATTTTAGTTCAAAGTCAGCTTTAGTGGATTTTTTAAGACAGAGTCTCGCTCTGTCGCCCAGGCTAGAGTGCAACGGCACAACCTTGGCTAGCTGCAACCTCTGCCTCCCAGGTTCAAGAGATTCTTCTGCCTCAGCCTCCCAAGTAGCTGGGAGTACAGGCACGCTCCACCACGCCCGGCTAAGCTTTAGTGCATTTTTGCTATCCTTTAATGCAAGGTATCTTTCCCTTGAGCTGTCGAGTTTAAACAATTTTTAAACTCATCAATTCAAAGGATAGAGACCGTCTTAAAAGACACCTGCTGCTCTGTCACATACTAAGACCTCTTCAAAAGTTCTCTTGGTATTACAACTTACTACAGATGAAAAACAGATAATGGTATCTCCAAAAATTGGATATAATCACTACTATGCAGAAGATTTTCACAACTCAAAGGCTGTTTTATTCATATAATTGTCTCAATCAACAGTAACTCTTAAGAAAAAATAGCCATACTATTCGCATCTGTTTTGAGGGTTCAGTCTCATTTTAACAGTCTCTCAACTCCCAAGATACGGAGATACTCACGTGCAGGATTTCCACCCACACCCCATTATATAAATGTTTCACCACTTTTAACTAGTCAAACAAAACCTCTTTCAGTACAGTGAAGCCACCTTACCACTTTCATCCTCACCTATCATACCATCTCCTCCCCATCCCCAACCTGTCAGTCACACAACACACACCACCCCTTCCCAAATAACACCTCAGAATCTCCTTGAGCCTAACACATTTACACAACAAGCCAGCAATATTCCTCACCCCATCCTGTCCCTCACACATCAGCTGAACCTCTGAATTAAATCTACTCTTTCCTTTATCCTATTCCCATCAATACAACTGAACTTCCCACACCCGAAGCGATCTTCCCTTTCACTAGCTTCAATCTCACTTAAGTGATCACTCAGTCCTTTGTCAACCGTCTCCTGTCCCCAACCTGTATCCTCCTCACCTTCCCCGTCCCCTGGTCTTCCATCAGCTCCCAAAGTTGTCACCCCTCAACAACAACCAAAAAAAAAAATCAAAAACAAAAAAGAAAACAAAACAAAAAACGCACCTCAGCCTCAAACCTGCCCTTCCCCACTTTCCCCCTTTTCATTTTCCTCTCCGCCTATTCAGCAGTTTCGACAGCCCCTTAGCCCCGAGCCCGGCCTCGTCCGGTACCGACTGGTGAAGGCACTCACCCTGCCTCGGTCAAGCCGCCCCCCGCTAGGGCGCTTACTTCTAACAGACTCTTGGCCGCCGCTGCCTCCCTCCATTCATCCCTGGCCCATTCATCTCTCAGCCCGATCCCAGACACGCCCCCCGGCCTCCTCCCTCTCTCCTAGCGCCCCGGCTGGCCCGGGACCCTCACCAGATTAGCGGCTCTCGCAGAGGAAGACTCTCGACTCTTTTCGCTTCTCCCTCGCCCTCTCTCGAGCCTCCTCTCGCCCCACGACGAGCCACACCGTAGAATAGACACATACACACACACCGCCTCCTCCTCGACCGCCTCCTCCGATGCTTCTTACTCCTCTCCTCGATGTCTCGAGCTCCGCTCCGCGTCGTGTGCGCTTGCGCGCGCGAGCGTCTCCCCGCGAGCCCACCGGGCCAGCTACGGCCGGTAGGTAAAGAGCGGGCGGAGAGAGGGGAGCGGGGTACGAGCCCAGGCTCGCGCTCGGCCCGGAGCTGAGCAGACGCACGCGTACTCCAGCCAGGGAATTCGGACGGGTAGGAGAGAGGGGCGGAGGGGGGCGGGGAAGGGAGGGGAGAACAGAGGAGGGGGAGGGGCGGAGAAAGCCAACGGAGCAGCCCCAACTCGGAACCGCCCCTATCGCGGCGAGGTGCCGAGTGGCCAGCCAACGAGAGTGCGCGCACGTCTCCCGCCCCCCTCGGCGCCGCGGGAGAGAGGGATGCGCGTCGAGGAGAAAGGCTTCTCCCCCTTCCAGAGAGAAAACCTCTTAGAGGAAGCACGCGCGACACCTCCTGTGTGTTCCGAAGCGCTCGCGCTCTCTCTCAGCTGTTCTACCCTCTCCCCTCAGAGAAGAAGAAGAAGAAAAGTCCAAGCACACACTACTTCCTAGCCCCCCACTGCCCACCCTTGGGTCTCCGCGAGTCTCTGAATGCGGTAGCGCCGCTGTTAGGAGGTGGTACCCGCCGGCAGCTTTTCGCCCGCCACCCCGACTCCCTTTTTCCAACTCCCGGGATTTCTCGCGAGACCCATACCTGCCGGCTTTGGGATTAGAAGTCGAAGCACAGACTTACAAATACTGGCCTCCCAGTTACGTTGCGGGGGCAACAGCCACGGCATGTCTCCCCCGCCCCCCAGGACCGCAGTGCGCGCGCGCGGGGGCTGGGAAACGACCAAAGCAGGAATGGGAAAGGGAAGCTATGAAACTGATTTTTGACGGCATGTAACCGCTAGGCCTGGGCACGTGCCCTGCGCCTCGCAGGCGGGTGCGATGTACCCTGGGAATTGTAGTTTTTCTTCCTACCTATGGTCCGACTCCCACCCTCAGTTTTACTTAGGCCTCTGACCGGGAGGGGGATTACCGACGCCATTTTGCTGGGAACAATGGCCCTGGGCCCTGATGGTGGCAGGTGGGGGAGGGAGCAATGGTTTTAAGGGTTCGGTGAACCTCCTCGGCCCCTCGGTGCCATAGCAACCCCTTCAGAAACCTGGTCCCGCCCCCTCGCCGCCGCCAGGCTTCTAGACCGCGCGCATGCGGAAAGGCTGCCTCCCACTGAGACTGGCTCTCTGTGTCTCCCACCGGCCACCTCCTTGAAAAACTCCCAGATCCTCTAGCTGGTAGTGAATGCTGCCTCCTTCGAGCTTTCGGTACGTGTTAGCCTCGGCGCAGCGGCTTCAAACTGCTTCCTGTGCTATGCCAGAAGCAGTATAGAATTGTTTCTGTCATTCTCCCATGAATAATCCCGGCCCGACAGAGGAGGAAACTGAGGCTCAGGAGGGGAAATGGACATGAATTGCTCAACTTCATACTATTTGTGGAGTTAGAACTTGAACCTAGGTGTGCTCACTCCAGAGCCGAGGCATTTTTCAATCTCCCGGGAGTCATCTGGTGGCGCAGCTAAAGGGCAGGGCAGCTAAAGGGCAGGGCATTCTTTTCGAATGCCCCTCAAGCTAGGAGGCTGTGTGGGAAATATTTGACTAATGCTTTCAGCCATCCAGCCTCGGCCCTGTCACTGAGTTATCCCCTGTCCACTACCTATTTTTCTTTTCCTGCTGTAGGCTTCAGAAATCTCAGTCTTTTCAGCTCTTTAAAACAGCACAATCAATAAATTTAACTCAGGTTTCCAAAGTCCAAATAAAGTGTAATGGTTTATCTTTGACTTTGTAAGGGGGGGGGGGGTGAGTATAATGGTGGGAGGCCTTGTAGCCCTATCTCTTGCTTCTGTCCCTTCCTTATTAATTTCAATATTGCCAGAATATGTAAGGAAACCGGACCATGCCCTAAATACATTCAAACTCTCATCTTTCCGTTTTGACAACAGAGGGAGATGCTGAGGAAACAATTAGGGCTATGAGGTCCAGCCACTAGAACGGTGGAGATCTTCCTTCCTGGCCGACTTAAAAGAGCAAGGTGTGGTTTCTCCAAATAGCTTCACCATTCTACCTTAAGGGTCTCTGAAGTCTCAATTAGCTGAAAAATGGATGGGGTCTCCCACGCTCCTTTCCTCACTGTCCCTGAAGATAGTCCGTTTTCCCTGTTGATTGGTTGACCAGTGTAGGAAAAACAGAGGAAGAGTAGCTGAACAACCACTAAGGGGCAATTTCAAAGTTTCAAAGGTTACCAATTTATCCCAAGTCTTTGTAGGTCCTGACTCCCATGAGATGGCAACTAGAAACTTGTGGCCATCGTTTCTATTTCTCAGTGTCACCCTGTTCCCACCACTGCCACACACATCACCTTTATGAAAAGCAAGGCATCTAGCTCAGTTGTGACCTGCTCCTCTTCCCTTGTCTCTGAGCCTGATGATGTAGGTAATAAATAAAGAACAATACTTGGAAACGTTAGCCCTTCAATCTGCTTAGATGTTAATTCTTTTGAGCAGTACCTCTTTGATCGTTGAATACTTGTTAAAAAAAAAAAAAGCTATTGAGTAGAGTGACTTTTATGACCTTTAGAAATTTGAAAATCAAACAAGTCGGCTCCCCATCCAAATACAGGTCCTTCTCAATTTAGACCTTTTATTGACATATGTGCTCTTCTGTTTGGGACAATCTGGTCTGTAACTCAGCACAAATGCCACTGTAGGCAGAAAGGGGAGCGGGCAATTCTAGCTAATCACCAAGGTATGACAGGGAACATTCCCTTCCTACCCACTGGTTTCCACTGACTCTCAAGTGACATTTGCAATGTTCCTACTCATCAAACAGAAATTTTGATTTATATTAACTATTTGTAGTTTGGTTTTACATTGTTCCAGGAAAGCATCCTTCCAATAATCTAATTCATTTTTTTCTAGAGGCTCCGGTGCCAATAAATTACAAAAGATTTCACTGGAATCATTTTTAAACCCCAAAATCCCACAGGAGTGGGGGTAGGAGGTTAGTTTCATGGCCCTACTATCTGTTGGTCTCTTTCCTACCACACAGGATGGTAACTCCTTCAGTCAACAAGATGGAGCTGAAATGAACCTCAAAGTTTGTAGTTAGCTGACTACTGCAACCGTGGGTAGAGTTGTGACTGTTTCTAGAACTTAATTTCTGACCCTGTGCCCTCTTTTTAACCAGGTTATTGGGGCGGGGAGGTAAACAATGTCCATCATTCTTGATGTTCATTTCCCTTAACCCAAGTGATACCACAGTTTGAGGATCTTAGGTAGTGCCCAGGCATGGGTGTAAGTGGGAGTGGAGTAAGGATATCTGCTTCTAGTGATTTAGATCCTGGCAGTTTGTGCTGAGCCCTCTGCCCACATGGGTCCTTTCCAGTGCTGTGGTCCTCTCCAATGTCTCTGCGACACTTGGGGCACAGAATTTTTCCAGAAGTCCCAATAGATATTGGGCCATCTACCTAGACATTCCACACAGCTCTTCCTCTCTTGAGTCTTCCGCATTAGCTAGGTGTTGCTCCTGGGAAGCTGAGGCTAATCAATGCTGCTTGAGCTCCCACAGAGATCTCTCTCTGCTCTTGTTGTCTCTTCCTCGCAAGGAGAGGGGAGTGAGGAAGAGAAGAATCATTTTTTAGGTTTGTGCAACTCTTTCTTCTAGTTTTCTGGCCCAGATACTTGGTCTCTGCCCCTACACCCTAATACCCCTTGCTTAAGGACTTATGTTTTGGGAACACAGAAACCAGAAAGAGTGGCAGAGTATTTGTTTTGCTGCCTTGCCACCTCCCTCCCCTGAGGTACACCACAAAGCTATGTTATTTTGGGGGCAGGGACAGGTAGAGAAAAAGAAAAATACAGGAAAGAAAAAATATATTCTCTAAATAATACTGAGCCACATTCTCCTTCTATTAAATCTTAGCATCTCAGCAAGGGAAAGTGTACTTCTCATCCAGGTGCCTCTGTTCAAGGCAGTAACTCCCAGGGCTTGGATGTCTGGGTGATCTTTTCTCCAGGCAAGTCTTTCCACTAGGGGAATTTCTCACCAGGATCATCTAAGGGTTATTAATGTCCTCCCAGAAGATTCTCTTTCCTCCCAGCACAAGTTAAGTATCCCTCGAGTAAGGGCATACTCAGAAGTGAACAGCTATCTTTGGCTTAGTGACTGACTTAGAAACACTCCACATTTCAGGCTGGATAATGCAATTTCTCAGCCTTGCTATTGGTCTAGTTTCTTCTTCCTAGATGCAGTCTTTCCACATGTGCCCAGAGCATACGTCAGGGGGCAATCTATTTTTTTTTTTTTTTTTTTTTTTTTTGAGACGGAGTCTTGCTCTGTCACCCAGGCTGGAGTTCAGTGGCGCAATCTTGGCTCACTGCAACTTCCGCCTCCCAGGTTCAAGCGATTCTCCTGCCTCAGCCTCCAGAGTAGCTGGGATTACAGGTACGTGCCACCACCCCCAGCTAATTTTTGTATTAGTAGAGACGGGATTTCACCTTGTTGGTCAGGCTGGTCTGAAACTCCTGACGAACTCGAACTGAGGCTGGGATTACAGGCTTGAGCCACTGCGCCCAGCCATCAGGGAGCAATCTTAAGGTAAATGTCTTTGCCTTGACAACTGACTCTCAGAATGCCTACAAATGACTAAGCCCACATCACTTCTCTAAAACTTGCAAAGTGTCCAAGATCGTAACTCCTCTGCAAAATTCCCATGTGGCCAGACTACAGAGCCTGAGTTGGGGTTGCTGTAACAGCCCCTCCCTCTCCAGAATGAGATCAGTTCTTTAAGAAATGTACAGTCTGACATAGTATATTCTTTTGAGATTCAGAAACTTCAGTCTGCTGGGCTAACTAACCAGGCTTCATTTGCTGACCTGCCTTTCCTTCCTCTCTCCCTCCCTCCATTCCTTCCACGGACGCTCTGGATCTATTCCAGTAGTCTGTAGTAGTCTTTCAAAACAGTCTTGTCACAAATCCCTCATGTAGCAGGTATGAATTGTAGTCTACCCACTAAGGTGTATAATAATAATCGTAATAACAACAATAATAATAATGTCAGCTAATAATCCAATAGCATTTACTATGCGCTTTATACAAGCCCATTGAATCCTATGAGGTAAGTGCCATTATTAACACTAGTTTTCAAATTAGTAAACCAAGGCACAAAGAAGTTAAATAACTTGCTCATAGTAACACAGCAAGTAAGTTTCAGAGCTAGAATTTGAACCCAGTTAGTTTAGTTCAGAGTCCATGCTCTTAAACATTTTTTGTTGCATCTGCCTTTATTGTCTATGATTGCATTTAACTTTGGACTCCAATATCCCCGATTCCTTGGGGTTGGAAAGTAACCTATATTATTCTTGATGTTGCTCCATCTCAGGTTCAAGCCACAGTGCTAAGACCTGGGAACAGAGGTCCATTAAATCCTTAATCATAGCCAGGCACAATGGCTCAAGCCTGTCATCTCAGCACTTTGAGAGGCTGAGGCAGGAGAATTGCTTGAGCTCAGGAGTTCAAGACCAGTCTGGGCAATGAAAAAAATTTTGGCTATGTGGCCACACAGGTTAGCAGTCAGAGGTCCATTGCCTCTTCCCACAGTGTTCCTTTATGGTCTGGCAGGCCCTTGTTACACTGGGTCCCTTCCAGTGGCTTGGGAATTTTTGTTAAAGTTGCCTAGAACAGCCTCTATTCTCTCACGTTTTGCTGTCTACCCAGGGATGGTGCCAGGAAGCAGGACACAGGTCCTTTCTACCTGGAACCCAAGGATCTCCCTGATAGCATTATATTATCCTTAGACCTAGGGGGTAGGAGGGGCTAGAATCTCCTTTTAGGGTGGATAAAATCATTCTCCCTTTATATTTTCTGGCCAAGACAATTTGACTAAACCCTAACCCTCTTCCCCTAAGGACTTCGGCTTTTGAAACACAAAAACAAAGTAAAATCTGCTCTTAGTCTCTTGCCACATCCCTTCCCCTAAAACAATAAAACCTGGGTCGGGGTTGGGGAAGAGGGTGAGGAAAATAGATAAATTAAAAGCAATAGGATGGGCGCGGTGGTTCACGCCTGTAATCCCAGCAGTTTGGGAAGCCAGGGCGGGTGGATTACCTGATGTTGGGAGTTCAAGACCAGCCTGGCCACCATGGTGAAATCCCGTCTCTACTAAATATACAAAAAATTAGCCAGGTGCAGTGGCACGCGGGTGTGTGCCTGTAATCCCAACTACTTGGGAGGCTGAGGCAGGAGAATCGCTTGAACCTGGGAGGCGGAGGTTGCAGTAAGCCGAGACCACACCACTGCACTCCAGCCTGGGCTACAGAGTGAGACTTCGTCAAAAAATAAATAAGTAAATAAATACATAAATAAATAACTACAGAAAATATAAGTAAATCTCAATTTCAATTATGTGCAAAAAAGACAGTTTATTTAATAAATGGTGCTTAAAAATTGGTTATCCAGCAAGAAGTAAGCAAAACTAGGTTCCTACCTTATACCATATACAAAATTAAATTCCAGATGAGGCCAGGAACAGGAGTTCCAGACCAGCCTGGGCGACATACTGAGACCCCTATCTCTACAAAAAAAGTTAGCTGGGTGTGGCGGTGCTCGGGAGACTGAGGTGGAAGGATTGCTTGAGCCCAGGAGGTCGAGACTGCAGTGAGCTGTATTCATGTCACTGCACTCCAGCTTGGGCAATAGAGGGGGCCCTCTGTCTCAAAAAAAAAAAAAAAAATCCAGGTGAATGTCCATTTCCCTGCATGCATCCATTTCTGCTAGGAGTATGAATCACTATTATCTTTTTTGTTGTTTGCAAAGTAATCTGGAAGAATCTAATAAAATTTAAAATGGTTTGTGCTGCAAGCAACAGAAAATCTGACTAATAGTAGCTTAAACAAATAGAGTTTTGTTTTCTTTCTCACATAACAAGAAATCTAGAGGGACACAGATGCTAACATTGGATCAGCTGCTCAACAAGTTCATTAAGAACCTAGGCTTTACAAGACAATCCTAAGCAAAAAGAACAAAGCTGGAGACATCATGCTACCTGACTTCAAACTATACTACAAGGTTGGCTGGGCGCGGTGGCTCACACCTGTAATCCCAGCACTTTGGGAGGCCGAGGCAGGTGGATCACCTGAGGTCAAGAGTTCGAGACCTTCGAGACCAGCATGGCCAATGTAGTGAAACCTTGTCTCTACTAAAAATACAAAAATTAGCCACACATGGTGATGCATGCCTGTAGTCCCAACTACTCAGGAGGTAGAGGCAGAAGAATTGCTTGAACCCAGGAGGCAGAGGTTGCAGTGAGCCAAGACCGCACCATTGCACTCCAGCCTGGGCAACAGAGCAAGGCTCTGTCTAAAAAAAAAAAGCTATACTACAAGGCTACAGTACTACAGTAACCAAAACAGACATATAGACCAATGGAGCAAAACAGAGACCTCAGAAATAACACCACACATCTACAACCGTCTTCAACAAGCCTGACAAAAACAAGCAATGGGGAAAGGATCTCCTATTCAGTAAATGCTGCTGGGAAAACTGGCTAGCCATGTGCAGAAAACTGAAACTGGACCCCTTCCTTACACTTTACACAAAAATTAATTCAAGATGGATTAAAGACTTAAATGTAAAACCCAAAACCATAGAAACCCTAGAAGAAAATCTAGACAATACCATTCAGGACATAGGCATGGGCAAAGACTTCATGACTAAAATGCCAAAAGCAATTGCAACAAAAGCCAAAATTGACAAATGGGATCTAATTAAACTAAAGAGCTTCTGCACAGCAAAAGAAACCATTATGAGAATGAACAGGCAACCTACGGAATGGGAGAAAATTTTTGCAATCTACCCATCTAAGAAAAGGTCTAATATCCAGAATTTACAAGGCACATAAACATATTTACAAGAAAAGAACAAAAAACCCCATCAAAAAGTGGGCAAAGGATATGAATAGACACTTCTCAAAAGAAGACATTTACACAGCCAACAAACATATGAAAAAAACTCAACATCATTGATCATCAGAGAAATGCAAATCAAAACTGCAATGAGATACCATCTCACGCCAGTCAGAATGGCGATTATTAACAAGTCAGGAAACAATAGATGCTGGTGAGGCTGTGGAGAAATAGGAATGCTTTTACGCTGTTGGTGGGAATGTAAATTGGTTCAACCATTGTGGAAGACAGTAAGGCAATTCCTCAAGGATCTAGAAGAAGAAATACCATTTGACCCAGCAATCCCATTACTGGGTATATACCCAAAGGAATATAAATCATTGTACTATAAAGACAAATGCCCTCATATGTTTATTGCAGCACTATTTACAATAGCAAAGACATGGAACCAACCCAAATGTCTATCAGTGATAGACTGGATAAAGAAAATGTGGTACATACACACCATGGAATACTATGCAGCCATAAAAAGGAATGAGATCATGTCCTTTGCGGGGACATGGATGAAGCTGGAAGCCATCATCCTCAGCAAACTAACACAGGAACAGAAAACCAAATACTGCATGTTCTCACTCATAAGTGGGAGTTGAACATTGAGAACACATGGACACAGAGAGGGGAACAACACACACCAGGGCCTGTTGCGGGGTAGGCAGTGAGGTGAGGGAACTTAGAGGACGGGTCAATAGGTGCAGCAAACCACCATGGCACACGTATACCTGTGTAACAAACTTGCGCATTCTGCACATGTATCCCATTTTTTTAAATAAATAAATAAAAGAACCTAGGCTTCACCTCATACTTGTTAGAATGGCTATAATCAAAAAAAAATGAAAGATAGCAAGTGTTGGAGAGGATGTGGAGAAAAGGAAACCCTTGCACACTGTTAGTGGAAATGTACATTAGTACAGACATTATGGAAAATGGTAGGGAGGTTTCTCAAAAAATTAAAAATAGGGCCAAGCACAGTGGCTCATGCCTATAATTCTAGCACTTTGGGAGGCCAAAGCAGGAGGACTGCTTGAGCCCAGGAGTACAAGACCAGCCTGGGCAACATAGCAAGACCCAATCTCGTATAGAGGAAAAAAAATGTTTAAAAAATTAAAAGCAGGATTATCATATGATTCTGTAATCCCACTACTGGGTATATATCCAAAGAAAATGGATATCAGTGTATCAAAGAGATATCTGCATTCCCATGTTCATTGCAGCATTATTTACAATAGTCAAGACATGGAATCAACCTAAGTGCCCATCAATGGATGAGTGGATAATGAAAGTGTGGTATATACACAATGGAATAGTATTCTTCCTTAAAAAAAAAGGAAATCCAGCCTGGCATGGTGGCTCACGCCCGTAATCCCAGGACTTTGGGAGGCTGAGGAGGGAGGATCCCAGCTGCTTGGGTGACTGAGGCAGAAGAATCCCTTGAACCCAGGAGGCGGAGGTTGCAGTGAGCTGAGATGGCACCGCTGCACTCCAGCCTGGGTGACAGAGGGAGATTGTGTCAAAAAGAAAGAAAAAAGGGATATATAATTCCAAAGATACTGCCATATTACTAGAATCTCATTCAATCATTAATAATCAATCTGGTTCATCATATTGTATAAATATGTCTTCTAGGGTGAGGTCGCTCAGGTTTGCAGGCTTCCATTCGATCTTATTAGGTTCCAAAAGCAGGAGTGGTCTTGGCAAACATAACTCTTTCAGGCATCTGGGGTAAGTGAGCTAGGAGACAATGTCATCTCTTGTCCTTCAAAGTGCTAATGTATCTCTTTTTTGTTGTTGTTGTTCCTTGTATGTGACAATCAAGGTGTCAAGGTGTTAATGTAGTATTGGATTTCCCTCATTATATAACCCATTTATTTATTCTTTTTTTTTTTTTTTTTTTTGAGAAGGAGTCTCGCTCTGTCGCCCAGGCTGGAGTGCAGTGGCACAATCTCGGCTCGCTGCAAGCTCCGCCTCCTGGGCTCATGCCATTCTCCTGCCTCAGCCTCCGGAGTAGCTGGAACTACAGGCGCCCACCACCACGCCCGGATAATTTTTTTGTATTTTTAGTAGAGACGGGGTTTCACTGTGTTAGCCAGGATGGTCTTGATCTCCTGACCTCGTGATCCACCCGCCTCGGCCTCCCAAAGTGCTGGGATTACAGGCGTGAGCCACCGTGCCCGGCCACCCATTTATTTATTCTTTTAGCCTCAGCTACTATTTGTCTTTCTCTTCATTTATTTCCAAATTTTTCCACTTTTGCGTTTTTTCAGTTATTTTCTTTTTTCTTTCTTTTTTTTTTTTTTTTTGAGACAGAGGCTAGAGTGCAGTGGCGCAATCTTGACCCACTGTAACCTCTGCCTCCTGGGTTCAAGCAATTCTCGTGCCTCAGCCTCCCAAGTAGCTGGGATTATAGGCATCTGCCACCACGCCCGGCTAATTTTTTTGTGTTCTTAGTAGAAATGGGGTTTCACCATGTTGGCCAGGCTGGTCTCTAACTCCTGACCTCAGGTGATGTGCCCGCCTCAGCCTCCCAAAGTGCTGGGATTACAGGCGTGAGGCACCGTGCCCAGCCCAGCTATTTTCTTTTTACTTAAATTTTTTTTCTTGCTTCAAATCAACAACAGCTCATTTTTATTTATTTATTTATTTTTGCATGACCATGGTTAATTGCAACCTCAAACTCCTGGGCTCAAGCGATCCTCCCAACTCAGCCTCTGGAGTAGCTGGGATTACAGGTATGAGCCACCACATCCAGCCTTTTCCATCTTTGTAAGGGATATTAGGTTCTGCTACTGTGCTTGTCTAGACTGCATGCAGCAATACTAGTCCAACAAATGTGTCACCCTCAGTTCATTCCCATTGAGATGCGGTAAGGTTACATAGGTGCAGAACTAATGGACTATTTTTTACCACCAGAAAATATAGCCACACTCTGTGTTAACCCTAATTTTGCCAGATAGGGTGAAGCACAGCCCATCCCCATCAGGTCCTTAGGAATTATAACATGAGGTTTTTTGTTTTTTGGTTTGGGGCCTCTTTTTTTTTTTTTCTTGAGATGGAGTCTTGCTTTGTAGCCCAGGCTGGAGTGCAGTGGTGCAATCTTGGCTCACTGCAACCTCTGCTTCCTGGGTTCAACAGATTCTCCTGCCTCAGCCTCCTCAGTAACTGGGACTAAAGGCACCCGCCACCACACCGGACTAATTTTTGTATTTTTAGTAGAGACGTGGTTTCACCGTGTTGGCCAGGCCGGTCTCAAACTCTTGACCTCAAGTGATCCTCCTGCCTCGGCCTCCCAAAGTGCTGGGATTACAGGCATGAGCCACCGTGCCTGGCCAAACATGAGATTTCTTAGGAATCATCCCTACTTCCATCATTTATAGTTGCAGACCTGGTCCTATGACCACTGCATCAAGGAGAGGAAATTTTTTTAAAAAGTTGAGGTGATATGGGGAAGAAAAAAAAAGTATAGTTGTTATACCACTGTACTCCTCCCTTGGCAAGAATTGCATAGTCATACTGAGATCCTTTCCCATCCCCTCTTCCCCAGATCTACCAGAAAAACAGAAGAATCTCTAGTGCGGACACTCCTTTAGTTCCAGTCATGCTGAGTGTGAGCACACTCTCATGAAGGCGTGTAAGTCAGCCCCTCATGCCTTTATCCCTCTCCATTTTAGATAACCAATCTTTTGATTACCAGTTCTCCATCTCTATCAAACTATTTTTTCTTCTAGCGACTTTGTTTCTGACTCTATCAAACTACTACTCAGAGGAGGGTGTCTCTCTGCCCATTGTTGGGCATTATGGGCTGTACAGTGTTCCTTGGGCTGAAGAAATGATGGATGACCATTGAAATCCATGCACTATTTTCTGTCCTGGTTCTTCCATAGCACTCTGGGCATTTGCATATTCTACCAAGTAAGCAAAGTCCAACCTATCAGGATCCATTTGTAGCCCTCCAGGGCTACCAGCATTAGTCTGACTTGTCAACTATGTTCAGGGCCTTTTCACCAGGGAATCTGCCACATAGTCATTGGCAGTCTCTGTCTCTTTTGTGGCATACAGAACAGTTCTTAATTGGCATTATGTGCCTGAGAGGGTGCAAAAGGAATATGTCTCAATTCAGCCCATTTCTGCATTGCTATAGAATTCTGATATCCAGTCATTTCTTGACCCAGGTGTTCGCCTTAAATGAGCACATAAGGATAGCTGCTTGATGATTCTAATCACGTTCCAAAACAAAAGGGAGTTATTGTGATGGCCATTGACATGTTCTACTTTTTAAAAACTTGTTTAAATTTAATTTAATTAATTAATTTTTTTAGACAGAGTCTCGTTCTGTCACCCAGGCTGGAGTGCAGTGGTGCGATCTCGGCTCACTGCAACCTCCGCCTCCCAGGCTCAAGTGATTTTCATGCCTCAGCCTCTCAACTGAGGAGGCTGGAACTACAGGCGCCCACCATCCTGCCCAGCTAATTTTTGTATTTTTAGTAGAGACGGGGTTTCATCATGTTGGCCAGGCTGGTCTCAAACTCCTGACCTCAAGTGATCCGCCCACCTCAGCCTCCCAAATTGCTGGGATTACAGGCGTGAGTCACCATGCCTGGCAACATGTTCTACTTTAATGCACCCCTCAGATTTCCACAGGGCTGTGCCCCATGTGGGCATCCCCTTAATAGGCCACATTTCCATTGCCCTCCTGCCTGAGTATATAACCAGGCCATTGGACACTGCCCAGGAGTCAGTAAAAATCCAAACACAGGGGCTTTTATCAATGTTCAATTCTTCCATCACTGCTAGGAAAATAGCATTCAATTCAGCCCACATACTGGTTTGTTTTTACCTTCTTCGATTGTGGCATCCTCCTAAATAGGATGTTGTCTGTTCACCTTGGAACTGCCATCCACAAACCCAGCAGCTCTTTGTCAGTCAGTCGGGAGCTGGTATAGGGCACTGAATAATCCATCTGCTTCTTACACAGTTCCAGAGTCTGTCCTAGGGGAAAAGAGGATCCCCACTCCTGAGTATCTCCTCCTTGCATTCCCCAGGTAGCATCATCCTGTATAAGCCATTTCCATTTCATTATGGAACTCTTCTGGATATTGCCATCCCTGTTACAGTGTTTCTTTGACTTCACTTAAGACACCGTGGATATTTTAGGCTTCAAGATTTATAAGTGATACAGATGAAGAGATGCATAGGGTGAGGTATCAGAAGGGGCCCAGAACTTCCACGCCCTCTCCAGGGGTGCCACCTTCCGTGAAACTCCAAGTGCTGAAGCCATCTGGAAGCTCTCTGAGTCTAGTCCGGCATATTGCCTTTTTGTCCCTAGGATTTTTACTTTTTATTTTTTAAAGTCCTTTTCAGGGTACTTGTCCCTAGGCTTTTTGCTTCATGCTTGCAAGATGGGCTGCTGAATCTGGATGTCGTAATCGCATTCAGAGGCAGTAAAGGGGGTGAAGGTATGGCAGTGGCCAGGGAAGCAAGAGAGATGCCACTTTCCTTTTTTCAGGGAAAGCCCTTTTTTCCAGATATCCCTCAAGAAACTGGCCAGGCGCTGTGGCTCACGCCTATAATCCCAGCACTTTGGGAGGCCAAGGCGGGCGGATAACCTGAGGTCGGGAGTTTGAGGCCAGCCTGGTGAACATGGTGAAACCCCGTCTCTACTAAAAATACAAAAATTAGCCAGACATGGTGGCGCATGCCTGTAGTCCCAGCTACTCAGGAGGCTGAGACCAGAGAATCACTTGAACCCCGGAAGTGGAGGTTGCAGTGAGCCAAGATCATGCCACTGCACTCTAGCCTGGGCAACAGAGTAAGACTCTGTCTCAAAAATAAATAAATAAATAAATAAAAATTTAAAAAAAGGAACTTACCTATATATCTCCTTTGCCATAACTGATGACATTAGGCCAGGGAGTAAGACCATCTTTCTTGAGATCAGGGTTCTCTGCCTAATACCCAAACAAAATTAGCATTCTGTTAGCAGGAAAGGAGGAGGAGAATGCCAGCTGATTAGACAACCACTGTGTCTGCTACATATACTTACCCTTTGACTGAGCTGTTCGGAGTAAGGAATAAAAGTACTAAGAGGCCAGGCATGGTGGCCCATGCCTGTGATCGCAGCACTTTGGGAGGCCGAGGCACGTGGATCACCTGAGGTCAGGAGTTTGAGACCAGCCTAGCCAACATGGTGAAACCCCGTCACCGCTAGAAATACAAAAATTAGCTGGGCGTGGTGGTGCATGCTTGTAGTCCCAGCTACTCAGGAGGCTGAAGCAGGAGAATTGCTTAGACCCAGGAGGTGGAGGTTGCAGTGAGCTGAGATCATGCCACTGCACTCCAGCCTGGGCAACAGAGCAAGACTACGTCTCAAAAAACAATAATAATAAAATAAAACGAAAAATAAAAGTACCAAGAAACCTGCATGCCCATCAAGAGGGAAATGGTTGAATAAATTGTGGTACATCCACACTAAAGCATATAAATACACTTTAAAATGTTTTAAATAGGGCGGGTGCAGTGGCTCACGCCGACAATTACAGCACTTTGGGAGGCTGAGGAGGGCAGATCGCGAGGTCAGGAGATCAAGACTATCCTGGCTAACACGGTGAAACCCCATCTCTACTAAAAATACAAAAAAATTAGCCGGGCGTGGTGACGGGCACCTGTAGTCCCAGCTACTCGGGAGGCTGAGGCAGGAGAATGGCGTGAACCCGGAAAGCGGAGCTTGCAGTGAGCCGAGATGGCGCCACTGCACTCCAGCCTGGGCGACAGAGCGAGACTCCGTCTCAAAAGAAAAAAAAATTTAAATAAGGAGTTATATTTATACCTGTTTTACCTGTTGACCTGAGGAAAATTTTGAGAGTCCACAGAATAATTTAAATAATGGTTAACTCATTTGGAAATGTGTGAATTTAGGAGTGGTTTGTACATGTTACTTCTGTAGCAAAAATTTTACCTAGCCAAAATGGAAATGGCATAATGAAGTCTTTTACCATAATTTCTTGAGAGAAAATTGCTTTTGATTTGCATGGTTTTAAGCCATGCATGCCTTTTCAAGAATACATCCTTGCATATGCCAAGGAATACGTATAAATTACCTCAGTAAACTATTTCTGTCAAGAATGCTGGTTAATGAGTTTCATGTTAGGGATATGTTTAAAAAAAAAAAGAATGCTGGTTAAGTAATATAGTTTTAAAAAAGTATTGAACTGAGAGTCAGGAAACTTGGGCAAAATAATTATACTAATGCTGCTACTTATAAGAAAGAGAAGCACACAAGCTGGGCGTGGTGGCTCACGCCTGTAATCCCAGCACTTTGGGAGGGTGAGGCGGGCGGATCACCTGAGGTCGGGAGTTCAAGACCAGCCTGACTAACATGGAGAAACCCCGTCTCTACTAAAAATACAAAAAAATTAGCTGGGCATGGTGGTGCATGCCTGTCATCCCAGCTACTCGGGAGGCTGAGGCAGGAGAATCGCTTGAACCCAGGAGGCAGAGGTTGCTGTGAGCTGAGATTGCGCCATTGCACTCCAGCCTGGGCAACAAGAGCGAAACTCTGTCTCAAAAAAAAGAAAGAAAGAAAGAGAAGCACACAATCACAGTTTATGCCTTTGGTGGACTTAGAATGCAGATGAAGATATAAGGAATAAATAAGTGAATAATAATTCAAGAATGATCATAAGGTACTGAACATCTAATTATCATGTACATGTTGCTGACAGTAAGTGCTACAGGCACTCAGGAATTCATTCATTCATAGGGTATTAGTGCACAAGCTAATACCCTATGAATTAGCATCCTCCTTTCTCAAAATTGGTGTCTAAAATTTATTTCTCATCTGGTTTTCCAGTTTTGGTGATCTCCTGGCTTGTTATCATCTATATAATCTGTTCTATGCATTGGACTTTGGGCTCAGCCTTTCTCTTACCTGTCCCCCTCCTTCTCAGACACCAGTTCTGAAACCTGTTCTGGAATTGGATGAGTTTGTGCTTCTTACTGCCAGATTTCTATGATGTTGCTTACATAGATCTAAACCACACCATAAAAGCCAAGCACCATGGCTCACACATGTAATCCTGGCACTTTGGGAGGCTGAGGTGGGCGGATCATCTGAGGTCAGAATTTCGCCACCAGCCTGGCCAACACAGCGAAACCCTGTCTCTACTAAAAATAGAAAAATTAGCCGGTCCGGGTGTGGTGGCTCATGCCTGTAATCCCAGCACTTTGGGAGGCCGAGGCGGGTGGATCACCTGAGTTTGGGAGATCGAGACCAGCCTGACCAATATGGAGAAACCCCATCTCTACTAAAAATACAAAATTAGCCGGGCGTGGTGGCACACGCCTGTAATCCCAGCTACTAGGGAGGCTGAGGCAGGAGAATCGCTTGAACCTGGGAGGTGGAGGTTGTGGTGAGCTGAGATCGCGCCATTGCACTCCAGCCTGAGCAACAAGAGCGAAACTCCGTCTCAAAAAAAAAAAAAAAAAAAATTAGCCGGACGTGGTTGCGGGCGCCTGTAATCCCAGCTACTTGGGAGGCTAAGGCAAGAGAATCACTTCAACCCGGGAGTTGGAGGTTGCAGTGAGCCGAGATTGCACCACTGCACTCCAGGCTGGGCAACAGGGTGAGACATCGTCTCAAACAACAACAACAACAACAACTAAATAAATAAATAAACTACACCATAAGGCTTGAGTGCTGCTTTTTTTTTTTTTTTTTTTTGAGATGGAGTCTCGCCCTGTCACCCAGGCTGGAGTGCAATGGCGCAGTCTCAGCTTACTGCAACCTCTGCCTCCCGGGTTGAAACGATTCTCCTGCCGTAGCCTCCCAAGTAGCTAGGATTACAGGCGCCCGCCACCGCACCCAGCTAATTTTTGTATTTTTAGTAGAGACGGGGTTTCACCATATTGGCCAGGCTGGTCTAAAACTCGTGACCTCATGATCTGCCCGCCTTGGTCTTCCAAAGTGCTGGGATTAAAGGCATGAGCCACCACGCCCAGCCGAGTGTTTTATCTCACAAAAATAAAATAAAATAAACTACACCAGCCTCCTTGCCAATCTCTCTGCCTGTAGCCCAATACTACCACTCCATCTCTCATATAATTTAATTTTTTATTCTTTTTCACACCTTCCAGAACAAACGAATCTCTGACATCAGCTATCGGTAGAGATCTGTCTAACCAGCAGATCCATCCATGTCACTTACCTGCTTAAAGCTCTTCAATGGTCTTCCAGCCATGATAGAATAATAGGGGACGTATTTACTCTCTGCCTTAAACAATTTAAAAAAAACAGACAAAATATATGAAAGAAAAGTTTTCAGATATTGGAAATCAAGCAGTGAAGAAGAGTGGGCCCTGAGAGACAGGAAACAAGTGAGGTAGTTCCTTTTTTTTTTTTTTTTGAGACGGAGTCTCTATCTGTTGCCCAGGTTGGAGTGCAGTGGCACGATCTCAGCTCACTGCAAGCTCTGCCTCCCGGGTTCATGCCATTCTCCTGCCTCAGCCTCCCAGGTAGCTGGGACTACAGGCGCCCACCACCACACCCGGCTAATTTTTTGTATTTTTAGTAGAGACGGGGGTTTCACCATGTTAGCCAGGATGGTCTCGATCTCCTGACCTCGTGATCCGCCTGCCTTGGCCTCCCAAAGTGCTGGGATTACAGGTCTGAGCCACCGCGCCCGGCCTTTTGTTTTTTTTGAGATGAAGTCTCACTCTTGTCCCTCAGGCTAGTGTGCGATGGCAGGATCTCAGCTCACTGCAACCTCCGCCTCCCAGGTTCAAGCAATTCTCCTGCCTTGGCCCCCAGAGCAGCTGGGATTACAGGTGCCCGCCACCACACCCAGCTAATTTTTGTATTTTTAGTTGAGACGAGGTTTCACCATGTTGGCCAGGCTGGTCTCGAACTCCTGACCTCAGGTGATCCACCAGCCTCGGCCTCCTAAAGTGCTGGGACTACAGGCGTGAGCCACCGTGCCTGGCCACAAGTGAGGTAGTTCTATGATTGGCCCTGCTTACACCCAGAGAGAGTTTACAGGCCACAGTGCAGATAGGGGGAATCCTTTTTATTTTTATTTTGTAAGACAGAGTTTTGCTTTGTAACCCAGGCTGGAGTGCAGTGGTGCAATCGTGGTTCACTGCAGCCTCAACTCAAGGCTTAAGCCTTAAGCCTGAGCTCAAGCAATCCTCCTGCCTCAGTCCCCCGAGTAGCTGAGATTACAGAAGTATGTGCCACCATACCTGGCTTTTTTTTTTTTTCTTTTCTTTTTTTTTTTTTTGTAGAGACAGGGTCTCCCAATGTTGCCCAGGCTGGTCTAGAACTCCTGGGCTCAAATGATCTTCCCACTTCCACCTCAGCCTTCCAAAGTGCTGGGATAACAGGTGTGAGACACCACACCTGGCCAAGGGGGAATCTTAATGGAGCTCCCTAAGTTGAGGAGATGGAGCTAAGGATTCAGAGAAGCCACAATTGCTAGAATTCGTAAAGTAGAATACCAAAGAAGGAAGAGCTGCATGGAAAGTAGAGAGCTGAACAAAGGAATAACTCCAAAGACCTGCACGGAGTCTCCAGCAGTGTACTGATCAGCACATGTGTGTGAGGATCTTAGCCAAGGCAGAGGAAAAAGATCCCTGAAAAAAAAATTGATAAAAATTATTGGGGGTGATGCAGAGCTGGGATAATAATTATTTCCAAGAGTCAGAGTAGAGAAACCTTGTAATAACATGGGGCATCAGGAAAAGTACTTGGAGGAGGTATTGCTTCAGTAGTAAGGCAAAATTAGTCCTAAAGACTACTCTGGTCCCATCTACAATGATTGAAAACAAGGCTCGAATGGATAAATTGTTTTAAAGTAACTTAAAGATGTCTGAAAACAAGCTCAAAATAATTTAAAGGAATAAAAATAAATAAAAGCCAAAACCTAACATGGTAAAATTCATAATGTCTGGTGTCCAGTAAAAAAATTATCAGGCCTGGGGCCGGGCGTGGTGGCTCACGCCTGTAATCCCAGCACTTTGGGAGGCCTAGGCAGGTGGATCACCTGAGGTCAGGAGTTTGAGACCAGCCTGGCCAATATGATGAAACCCCGTCTCTACTAAAAATACAAAAAATTAGCTGGGTGTAGTGGCAGGTGCCTGTAATCCCAGCTACTTGGGAGGCTAAGGCAGGATAATTGGTTGAATCTGGGAGGTGGAGGTTGCAGTGAGCCGAGATTGTGCCACTGCACTCCAGCCTGGGCAACAAGAGCAAAACTCTGTCTCAAAAAAAAAAAAAAAAAAATTATCAGGCATGCACAATAGCAGGAAAATGCAACCAATACTGAGAAGAAAAACCAATCAATATGAACAGACCAAGAAATGACACCTTAAAAAGAATATTTAAATAGCTATTATAAATATATTTTATATGGTGAAAAAAGTAGGCCGGGTGCGGTGGCTCACGCCTGTAATCCCAGCACTTTGGAAGGCCAAGGTGGGCGGATCACGAGGTCAGGAGATCGAGACCATCCTGGCTAACACGGTGAAACTCCGTCTCTACTAAAAATACAAAAAAAATTAGCCAGGCGTGGTGGCGGCGCCTGTAGTCCCAGCTACTCGGGAGGCTGAGGCGGGAGATCTCTACTAAAAATACAAAAAAAATTAGCCAGGCGTGGTGGCGGCGCCTGTAGTCCCAGCTACTCGGGAGGCTGAGGCAGGAGAATGGCGTGAACCCGGGAGGCGGAGCTTGCAGTGAGCTGAGATCACGCCACCGCACTCCAGCCTGGGTGACAGAGCGAGACTCCATCTCAAAAAAAAAAAGAAGAAAAGTAGAAGAGTAGTGAGCCTTTTTTTTTTTTTTTTTTTTTTTTTGAGATGGAGTCTTACTCTATCACCCAGGCTGGAGTACAATGGCATGATGTCGGCTTACTGCAACCTCCACCTCTGGAGTTCAAGTGATCCTCCCGTCTCAGCCTCCCCAGTAGCTGGGATTAACAGGTGCCCGCCATCATGCCCAGCTAATTTTTCTATTTTTAGTAGAGACAGGGTTTCACCATATTAGCCAGGCTGGTCTCAAACCCCTAATGTCAGGTGATCCGCCCACCTCAGCCTCCCAAAGTTCTGGGATTAGAGTTGTGAGCCACCATGCCTGGCTGAAGAGTGAGCATGTTAAAGGAGAAACATGTAATATATTTTTTAAAGACCCAAATGGAACTTCTAGAGATGAAAAATTAATTGTCTGAGATGAAAAATATACTGAGGAAATTAACAGAAAAGCATATGTTGCAGTAAAAAATATTAGTGAACTTGAAGACCTAGTAATAGAAACTATCGAAAGTGAAACACTGAAAAAGTGAAGAAAGGCTGAAAAAAATAAACAGAGCATCAGTGAGCTGTGAGACAACTTCATGGGGCCTAATATACATGTGATTAGGGTCCCAGAAATATAGAAGGGATCATAAAATTATTTAAAGAACTAATGGCTGAAATTTTTTCAAATTTGTTTAAAATTTTGCCTTGCTAAGTAAAAATTGCCTTGCTAAGAAAATTAAATTTATGTTCAATTGCTATCTCTTTGCAGCACCAGGGAACAAACATCCTGTTTCTAAATAAACATTTTACATATAACAGCATGGCATAATCAAATTGCTTAAAATCAATGATAAAGAGAAAAATTTGAAAGCAGTTTGTGAAAAAGACACTTTCTGTATAGAAGAACAATAAGGATGATAGCAGACTTCTTGTTGGAAACAGTAATATAACCTATTGGTTACAGAAGCTCCCTTCACAAGTAAGCCTTACACTTGAAAGCATTCTACTTTCAAGAATTGTTATTTTGCCAGCCGCAGTGGCTCAGTCCTGTAATCCCAGCATTTCAGGAGGGCCGAGGTGGGCTGATCACCTGAGGTCGGGAGTTCCAGACCAGCCTGGCTAACATGATGAAACCCTGTCTCTACTAAAAATACAAAATTAGCCAGGCGTGGTTGCATGCGCCTGTAATCCCAGCTACTCAGGAGGCTGAGGCAGGAGAATCACTTGAACCCAGGAGGCGGAGGTTACAGTGAACTGAAATCACGCCACTGCACTCCAGCCTGGGCGACAGAGTGAGACTCTGTCTCAAAAAAAAAAAAGAACTGTTATTTATCCTATGGACCTCAGCAAATATTTGTTGGATATTTGGAAAATAATAAGGTTCATTTATTCCTTAAACTTATCATTATTATTATTGTTTTTTTGAGACAGAGTCTCGCTCTGTTGCCCAGGCTGGAGTGCAGTGGCGCGATCTCGGCTCACCGCAAGCTCTGCCTCCCGGGTTCAGGCCATTCTGCCTCAGCCTCCCGAGTAGCTGGGACTACAGGTGCCCGCCACCGCGCCCGGCTAATTTTTGTATTTTTAGTAGAGACGGGGTTTCACCGTGTTAGCCAGGACGGTCTCCATCTCCTGACCTCGTGATCCGCCCGCCTCGGCCTCCCAAAGTGCTGGGATTACAGGCGTGAGCCACGGCGCCCGGCTATTCCTTAAACTTATCAATTTTTCAACTTGATATGATTATCCTAGGATAATCCTCTATCCTAGGATAGAGGATTAGCCCAAGTCCCAACGCTTGAACTCACAGGAGCTCAGAAAAAGATCGGTGGTTTTGTAATGTTCAACAGATTTTGAAAATTTTTGGCCAGTATTTCTTCAAACATTTTTGGTTTTAATGTTGAGAAGAGGGACTTGTTGATAATTATTCTCAAAGCATTGAGCAGGGACTCTTCATGCTGACTTTGAGGTGTCTTTTTCACTCTCTTGACAAATTTGTCCAAATGAAATTAAACACCAGCCGGCCAGGCGTGGTGGCTCATGCCTGTAATCCCAGCAATTTGGGAAGCCGAGGTGGGCGGATCACGAGGTCAAGAGATCAAGACCATCCTGGCTAACATGGTGAAACCCCGTCTCCACTAAAAAATACAAAAAAAAAAAAAAAAAATTAGCCGGGCCTTATGGCAGGCGCCTGTAGTCCCAGCTACTCGGGAGGCTGAGGCAGGAGAATGGTGTGAACCCGGGAGGCGGAGCTTGCAGTGAGCCGAGATCGCGCCACTGCACTCCAGCCTGGGCGACAGAGCGAGACTCCGTCTCAAAAAAAAAAAAAAAAAAAAGAAATTGAACACCAGCCTTCTTTTTTTGTTTAATAGCATTGTGTGTAAGAAGCTCCGCCCTAATCAATAGCTCTGTGGAGCTGTGAATTCGTCTTTGATTCTGGAAGCCTGTATATATCAGCAACCTACTGATTCTCAGTCCAAAATGTAAACATTTTCTCCATTTCTTTCACCATTACATTGTATCTTTTTCTTGCTTTATTTTTTTGAGACAGTCTGGCTCTGCCATCCAGGCTGGAGTGCAGTGTTGTAATCTCGCCTTACTGCAACCTCCACCTCCCTGGTTCAAGCAATTCTTGTGCCTCAGCCTCCTGAGTAGCTGGGATTATAGGTGTACACCACCACGGTGGGCTATTTTTTTTTTTTTTTTTTTGAGATGGAGTCTCGCTCTGTCGCCCAGGCTGGAGGGCAGTGGCGCGATCTCGGCTCACTGCAAGCTCTGCCTCCCGGGTTCACGCCATTCTCCTGCCTCAGCCTCCCGAGTAGCTGGGACTATAGGTGCCCGCCACCACGCCCAGCTAATTTTTTGTATTTTTAGTAGAGACGGGGTTTCACAGTGTTAGCCAGGATGCTCTCAATCTCCTGACCTCGTGATCCGCCTGCCTCGGCCTCCCAAAGTGCTGGGATTACAGGTGTGAGCCACCGCGCCCAGCCGATTTTTTTGTATTTTTAATAGAGACAGGGTTTTGCCATGTTGGCCAGGCTGGTCTCAAACTCCTGGCCTGAAAAGATCTGCCTGCCTCAGCCTCCCAAAGTGCCACGCCCAGCCACATTGTACCTTTTGACTCAATTTTCAATGATGTATTTTCAGTCATCTGTACATATTATTTTACTTTGTTCTTTTCCTTCGCAACCAAATCTTCAGTTAACCAGCTGCTCTAATATGCTTACATCAAGAGTCATTGCTTTTGGCATGTTTAATAGTATCTGTCCTTGTCTAAATTGCAGTATTAATACTTTCATGTTTTTGGCTTTCCATTTGCAAAAAACAACCAATCAGAGGTACTTTCAATTTCCCATCTGCTGCTCAGAACAGGTGAAGGTTTGCAAAGGGAGTAGCCTCTGGTCCTTTTGTTACTTAGGCTTCGAAAGTTAGAGTTTTCCTTTCAATTTAGTCCTAGGAAGTCGGCTTGAAACGGCCTTAGGTTCCCTGCCTCCAGACCCTATTTTCCTGCCTCAGTAGGAACTGGAGAATTGGCCAACAGACAGTAGCTTGAAATGTTTGTCACCTGATGTATTTAAGTCCAAATTCAGCACAGGGAAGAATGTTTGGGTATGTTAATGTGTAATGTATGATTGCATAGAATTTATAGAAGTTATATGGATACAAGCTGAAAACTTGTGAAATCAAATAACTCTAATACAAAGTAGAATATAAGGGCTGGGTGTGGTGGCTCACGCCTGTAATCCTGGCACTTTGGGAGGCTGAGGCAGGCGGATCACCTGAGGTCAGGAGTTCGAGACCAGCCTGGCCAACATGGCGAAACCCTGTCTCTACTAAAAGTACAAAAGTAGCTGGGCGTGGTGGTGGGCGCCTGTAGTCCCAGCTATTCGGGAGGCTGAGGCGGGAGAATTGCTTGAACCTGGGAGGCGGAGGTTGCAGTGAGCCGAGATCACGCCACTGCACTCTGGCCTGGGCGACAGAGCAAGACTCTGTCTCAAAAAATAAGACAAAACAAAAGCAAAGCAGAAAATAATGTGTGCTGTAAAAAGAACTCCAGGCTGGGCGTGGTAGCTCATGTCTGTAATCCCAGCACTTTGGGAGACTGAGGCCGGTGAATCACTTGAGGTCAGGAGCTCCAGACCAGCCTGGCCAACATGGTGAAACCCTGCCTCTACCAAAAAATACAAAAATTAGCCGGGCGTGGTGGCGCATGCCTGTAGTCCCAGCTACTCTGGAGGCTAAGATGGGAGAATCATTTGTACCTGGGAAGTGGAGGTTACAGTGAGAGATCACTCCATTGCACTCCAGCCTGGGTGACAGAGTGAGACCCCGTCTCAAAAAATAAATAAATAAATAAAGAGGAAAAAAAGAAAATCCAGCCAGGCTCAGTGGCTCACTCCTGTAATCCTAGCACTTTGGGAGGCTGAGGAGGGAGGATCCTTTGAGCTCAGGATCTCAAGACCAGCTTGGGCAACATAGTGAGACCCCATCTCTACAAAAAAAATATATTTTTTAATATAAAGAAAACTACATAAATAAATTAAAAATAAATCCTTGCCGGACGTGGTGGCTCACGCTTGTAATCCCAGCACTTTGGGAGGCCGAGGCGGGCAGATCATGAGGTCAGGAAATTGAGACCATCCTGGCTAACACAGTGAAACCCCGTCTCTACTAAAAATACAAAAAAATTAGCCGGGCGTGGTGGTGGGCGCCTGTAGTCCCAGCTGCTGGAGAGGCTGAGGCAGGAGAATGGTGTGAACCCGGCAGGCGGAGCTTGCAGTGAGCCGAGATCGCGCCACTGCTCTCCAGCCTGGGTGACAGAGCAAGACTCCGTCTCAAAAATAAATAAATAAATAAATAAATAAATAAATAAATAAATAAATAAATCCTTGCCGGGTGCGGTGGCTCACGCCTGCAATCCCAGCACTTTGGGAGGCCGAGGGGGGCAGATCACAAGGTCAGGAGATCGAGACCATCCTGGCTAACACAGTGAAACCCCATCTCTACTAAAAATACAAAAAATTAGCCAGGTGTGGTGGTGAGTGCCTGTAGTCCCAGCTACTCGGGAGGCTGAGACAGGAGAATGGCGTGAACCCGGGAGGTGGAGCTTGCAGTGAGCTGAGATCTCCCCACTGCACTCCAGCCTGGGTGACAGAGTGAGACTCTGTCTCAAAATAAATAAATAAATAAATAAATAAATCCAATTTGGAAGAGCTAGGGGAATTATGGGGGATTGAGTAGAAGCAACATTGATGTGGACCTTGAAAGACTGGAAAGCTGTAGACAGGCCAAGATGGTGCGAAAGGGCATTCTGAGTGGAGGCAAACTTTGGAAGCTTGAACTTACTTGGGTTAGCAGGAAGAGTTCAACTTGGTTAGGTGCAGTGGCTCATGCCTGTAATCCCAGCACTTTGGGAGGATGAAGAGGGAGGATCCTTTGAGCTCAGGATCTTGAGACCAGCCTGGGCAACATAGTGAGACCTTGTCTCTAAATTGTTTTTTAAGAGTTCAGGTTTTCCTTATTCTCATCTGCTTTCAAAATGGAGGTCTTGTGATAGGGTTTGAGGACACATAATTGAACCACTTTCTTGGCAGTAGAGCTTTATCAGGTAATAACTGAGAGGTAAAAAGCTGTTGCTATGGGGATGTCTATTTTGGCATAGCTCTATTTTCCTTTTTTTTTCATGTCACTGATTGAAGCTCATTGGCATATCTCTATTGGCAATCTTGGCATTCCCCTTGCTTGGACATCGTTCCCTAACTTGTTGGATTGTGCCTTTCCTCCTGTGCAGGTGGAGGAGTAGAAATGTCCACCCCTAGACCATCATTCTTCACTGAGCAGACTAAGTGGGAACTTCAATGGAGTCCAAAAGATTGGAAGCCTGGAATTGAGGGGTGAGAGTAAGGCATGTTCTACTCTAAGCCCTCTAAGCCAAGCTTTCTCAACCTCAATACTATTGATATTTTTGTTGTGGGGCTTCCCTGTGCATTATAGGGTGTTTAGCAGCATCTCTGGCCTCTACCAAGTAGATGCCAATAGCACCCCCTGCAACACACACACACACACAGAGTTGTGACAACAGAAAATGCCTCCAAGCATTGCCAAATGTCCTCTGGGCATAGGAGGAAGGGGACAAAATCCCTTCTGGTTGAGAACCACTGCTCTAAGCCTTATGAAAAGGAGCTCTGTTCTTTGGGTTTGGTTTTCTATGCCTCCTACCACCATAGTCTGGGTAGTACAATCAAGAGGGACAGAACACAGGTTATGAGCCCAGAGGGAAGTACCAAGGATCTCAATTGTCCAGTCTCTAGTTTATTTTTTTATTTATCTTATTATTATTATTATTATTATTATTATTATTATTATTTTGAGTCTGAGTCTCGCTGTATTGTCCAGGCGGGAGCGCAGTGGTGCAATCTCAGCTCACTGCAACCTCTGCCTCCCAGGTTAAAGAGATTCTTCTGCCTCAGCCTCCTGAGTAGCTGGGATTACAGGTGCCCACCACCACGCCTGGCTAATGTTTTGTATTTTTAGTACAGACGGGATTTCACCATGTTGGCCAGGCTGGTCTCAAACTCCTGACCTCAAGTGACCCGCCTGGCTCAGCCTCCCAAAGGGCTGGGATTACATGCATGGGCCACCGCACCCTGCTGGCCAGTCTCTAG
The DNA here is from genome assembly GCF_028885655.2 of Pongo abelii. Classification (NCBI taxonomy): domain Eukaryota; kingdom Metazoa; phylum Chordata; class Mammalia; order Primates; family Hominidae; genus Pongo; species Pongo abelii. The sequence goes on from NC_072008.2 coordinate 54,590,326, forward strand.
TTTAGACCTTGAGCTGGAAAGATTCATTCTTTTTAGACTCCCTGTGGTGCATATATGCTCTAGCTCCTCTTCCTGGGTTAAGATTTGAAGAACTTCCTGATCCTGCATTGCAATGTTTTTCCTCAACACAACTAATATTTACTGTAGCTCAACAGCCTGTTATATGCACACATAATATGGTGATGCCAATACCTCTGCTTACTATCTGAAATATGATAGTGAATGTCTCTCAATATTTTGTGGAGGTTTGGAGGCTGGGCAGAGATCATGGAAAGGGGCCTAATGATCTCTTTTGTGCTTAGGGAGATATCTGCCAGTTTGTGGATGTTGCTATCTGACACATTTCAGGCTGGGGAAAACCAAGGCAACCCTCAGCTTTATCTCAGCAAGAGCTAGGCCTCTCCCCTTCCTAAGAACTTCCCAAGGCCAAACAAAACAGCAGTGGTGGAAGATAGCCCATACCATAGCGACAGAATTAGGAATTTAGGCCACCATCAGGCAACCAGATGAGAGATAAGATGCCTGGATACATTTGGAGCTTTAATTTTTTTTTTTTTTTTTTTTTTTTTTGAGACAGAGTCTCACTCTGTCACCCAGCCTGGAGTGCAGTGGTGCCATCTCGGCTCACTGCAACCTCTGCCTCCCAAGTTCAAGCAATTCTCGTGCCTCAGCCTCCTGAGTAGCTGGAACTACACGTGTGCACCAGCACACCAGGCTAATTTTTGTATTTTTAGTAGAGATGGGGTTTCACCATGCTGCCCAGGCTAGTCTTGATCTCCTGGCCTCAAGTGATCCACCCGCCTCGGCCTCCCAAAGTGCTGGGATTACAGGTGTGAGCACTGTGCCCAGCCTGGAGCTTTAATTTTTTCTTGGGAAGAAAAGATTAACTTGCTCATGGAAAAGATGATATTATTAAATGTTATTGGTTATTGATTGTGATAAGTCATTGTAGTTACTTGATACACATTGTGAAATCCAGTATGTAGAGCTGGGTTAGATAGCAGGTCCATTGTTTTCAATTGCCCTCCCCTATATTCACTTCTCACAGAGCCTTTGCATAGCCCCACTGAGTGGGTAATGGGCCTTCGTTACCTCATTCCCAGGCTACAGCTGAATGGACCAGGGTAGACACCTAACCTAAGCTGAGGAAATCTCCTTCTCTTCCCTAAGAATTTGGAAGAGGACTCAGACACTCCAGTTAGCTAGCTACAGGTGCAGAGCTGATAAGGATATAAAGTTAGAGCTTAGGGGACCACGTTTGGGCCACATGAACTGAATCAGCTAATGAGAAACCAAGTTTTCATCCAGTCTGTTTAATGTCTGTCTTCCCTACAAGATTATAAGTTCAAAGAGCACAGGAACCATGTCTCTTTTGCACACCACCATAGTTCTAGAGTCTGGTACAATGCCTGATGCATATAGGCACTCAATAATATTCATTGAGTGAAATTTTGACCAGTGTCACCACTTAAGAATATAAATAATGGCTATTTGTCTCCTTTTTCCTATTAATTGTTTAAGCATGCATTGGCTTTTATTAATAGGAAGTTATTTTCCTTTTGAGGCCTCTATTCCTCTTAACTTGGTATAGAACTGTAGGTACTTATTCATTCCAGGGTGATGAGTCTTATTTATAAACTCCATACAGAGTTTTAAAGTCTAGTGAGAAAGTCCAGTCATTCCACTAGCACTGCTGCTTTTCCTACGGGTCTTGCACAGTGCAAGGGTTTAGAATACCAAGGTTACAGCTCTTTAAGTTAATTCTTCATGCTCAGCTGTTGTTGATCCTCAAAATACACCACTGTACCTGCCAGGTTCAGTCCTGGTGCTTTAAACAGAAACATCCCAACCCCCAAGAGCCCTTAGGCTCTAGTGTTGAGCTAAGATAATTAGCCCAGATTCTTGCTGCCTTCAAGGTAATCTTTTCTGCCTTCTTTTCTTTTCTTTCTTATCTTTCTTTCTTTCTCTCTTTTTTTTTTTTTTTTTGAGACGGAGTCCCACTCTGTCACTGAGGCCGGAGTGCAGTGGCACTGTGTCAGCTCACTGCAACCTCCGTCTCCTGGGTCAAGCAATTCTCCTGCCTCAGCCTCCCGAGTAGCTGGGATTACAGGCGTGTACCACCATGCTCAGCTAGTTTTTATATTTTTAGTAGAGACGGGATTACCATGTTGGCCAGGCTGGTCTTGAACTCCTCACCTCAGGTGATCCACCTGCCTTGGCCTCCCAAAGTGCTGGGATTACAGGCGTGAGCCACCACGCCCGGCCTCTCTCTTTCTTCTCTCTCTCTTTCAGACAGACTCTCGCTCTGTCACCCAAGCTGGAGTGCAGTGGCACAATCTTGGCTCACTGCAACCTCCGCCTCCTGGGTTCAAGCGATTCTCCTGCCTCAGCTTCCTGAGTAGCTGGGACTACAGGCTTGTGCTACCACAGCTGGCTAATTTTTGTATTTTTAGTAGAGACAGGGTTTTGCCATGTTTGCCAGGCTGGTCTCGAACTCCTGGCCTCAAGTGAGCTGCCTGCCTTGGCCTCTCTCGCCTTGCCTTGCCGCGCCGCGCCTCTTTCCTTCTCATTTTTTTTTGAGATGGAGTTTCACTATGTTCTCCCACCTCGGCCTCCCAAAATGCTGGGATTACAGATGTGAGCGACTGCACTCGGCCTAAGGTAATTTCTTCTTTGGGACCACTAGTGTCTTTTACTGCCACCCCAACAGATTTTCGAAACTTTAGATCTACGGAATAAGAGATTGGATTCTTGGCCCCTTCCTTCTCAGAAATCCCCTTGCTTTCTTATGCAAATTCATCCACTCTCTCCCCAAGACTCTCCAGAACTCTGAAAATTGCTATACCTGTAATCTCGACTACTCAGGAGGCTGAGGTGGGAGGATTGCTTGAACCCAGGAGGCAGAGGTTGCAGTGAGCCAACATCACACCCCTGCACTCTAGCCTGGGCGACAGAGTGAGACTCTGTCTCAAAAATAAAAAGAAAACAAAAGAAAAAATCATTGTTATTCCTTGCCTAAGAGTGTCTTCTTGCCTTCAATTTACATAACTAAGAGAACTAGCCAAATGATTTTTCTTTTCTTTTTTCTTTTTCTTTCTTTCTTTTTTTTGAGACATACCTCTTTCAGGAATCTGCAGAGGTTATAAGCCAAGGATTTGGGTCATCTCATCTATCCCCTGAATTACCTAACAACATGTAAGGGCAAGAGAGAGGAGTATCCAGTTTGACCTCATCTTAACTTGATTACATCCGCAAAGGCCCTGTATCCAAATAAGGTCACATTCACAGGTATAGGAAGAGAGGGGGTTAGGATTCCAACTTATCTTTTTGCAGCACACAATTCAACTCACAACAGAGGCCAACACTCACTAAACACCAGCATCTTGTCAAGGGTTATATCTCTTGCTGCTTTCAATGTTTGAGGTGCTAGAATTATGCTGTCTTCTGTACAGAAGTTCCACCTCCTCCACTTTTGTCCCCCTGTGCCTTATAGGGTCCCTTGTAAAATCAGCTCCTCATATTCTGCCTGAAACCTCTTTCTCTACAGGGTTCAGACACCAATCCACAAGGCTAATGAGGTGACAGACAATACCTAAAGCAGGCCAGGAGTGGTGGAACATGCCTGTGATCCCAGCTACTCGGAAGGCTGAGGCATGAGAATTGCTTGAACCCAGGAGGCAGAGGTTGCAGTGAGCCAACATCGTGCCACTGCACTCCAGCCTGGGTGACAGAGTGAGACTCTGTCTCAAAACAAAACAAAACAACAACAACAACAACAAACTCTAAAGCAGAGTGGTCAAGAGTGTGAGCTCTGCTGTTAGACCTTCTGGATCTAGTAGCATGTATAATATTTGTTAAACTATTTAATCTTAAGCCTTAGACTCCTTATATTGAAAGTTGAGGCCGGGCTCAGTGGCTCATGCCTGTAATCCCAGCACTTTGGGACACCAAGGTGGGCGGATCACCTGAGGTCAGGAGTTCGAGACCAGTCTGGCCAACACGGTGAAACCCCATCTCTACTAAAAATACAAAAATTAGCCGGGCATGGTGGTGGGCACCTGTAATCCCAGCTACTCGGGAGGCTGAGGCAGGAGAATGGCTTGAACCCGGGAGGCAGAGGTTGCAGTGAGCCGAGATCACGCCACTGCACACACTGGCCTGGACAACAGAGTGAGACTCTGTCTCAAAAATTAAAAAAAGGAAGCACAAATCTTAAGTGGTGATTCAGTGAACTTTAACAAATGCATGTATCTGAATTTACCAAACCCCTATCAAGACACAGAACATTACCATCAACCCAGAAAGTTATTTCACACCTCTTCTCAATCATCCACCCCTAGCCAGGCATGGTGGCTCATGCCTGTAATCCCAGCACTTTGGGAGGCGAGGTGGGAGGATTGTTTGAGCCCAGGAGTTAGAGGCCAGGCTGGGCAACATAGTGAGACCTCGTCTCTACAAAAAAAAAAAAAAAAAAATTGTTTTTTTAAAGACAGAGTCTCACTCTGTTGCCCAGGCTGAAGTACAGTGGTGCAATCTCAGCTCACTGCAACCTCCACTTCCCAGGTTCAAGCCATTCTTGTGCCTCAGCCTCCCAAGTAGCTGGGATTACAGGCGTGTACCATCATGCCTGGCTAATTTTTGTATTTTTAGTAGAGACGGGTTTCATTATGTTGGCCAGGCTCATCTTGAACTCCTGACCTCAGGTGATCTGCCCGCCTTGGCTGCCCAAAGGTGCTGGGATTACAGGCGTGAGCCACCATGCCTGGCCAAAAAAAAAAAAAAATTATTGGGGTATGGTGGAGTATGCCTGTCGTCCTAGCTATTCAGGAGGCTGAGGTGGGAGGCCTGCTTGAGCTGAGGAGCTTGAGGCGGCAATGAGATGTTTATGCCACTGCACTACAACCTGAGTGACAGAGCAAGATTCTGTATCAAAAAAAGAAAAATTATCCAGCTTCTGCCTCCAGCCCCCAGACACCGTGGGCAACCACTGTTCTGATTTTTTTTCCACAAGAAATTAGCAGTTTTGTCTGTTACAGAACTTCATATAAATTGAATCATATACTATGTATTATTTATTTAGTGTAAAACTTCTTGCACTCAGTCTTTTTTTTTTTTTTTTTCGAGACAGGGTCTTGCTCTGTCACCCAGGCGTGAAGTGTAGTGGTGCGATCTTGGCTCACTGCAACCTCCATCTCCTGTGCTCAAGTGATCGTCCTGCCTCAGCCTCCCAAGTAGCTGGGACTACAAATGCTCCTCATGACGCCTGGCTAATTTTTGTATTTTTTGTAGAGGCGAGGTTTCGTCATGTCGCCCAGACTGGTCTCAAACCCCTGGGCTCAAGCGAACCACCTACCTTGGCCTCCCAAAGTGCTGGGATTACAGGCGTGAGCCACTGTGTCTGGCCCACTCAACCTTTATACTGTTGAATAGTATTCTGTTATATGAATATACCGTAGTTTGTTTATCTATTCTCGCATTGATGGACATCTAAGCTGTTTCCAGTTTGGGGCTGTTATGAATAAAGCTGTGTGGTAGGCAACCTTCAAAGTGGCTCCAAATGATTCCTGCCCTCTGGTATATATATGGCCTTGTAGACCCACCCCTTCATGCCTTCAGATCAGCCCATAATCCCAGAGGATGCCTTGATTGCAACCCCGAGACACCCTGAAGCACAAGTATTCAGCTCAGTATGTCTGGATCCACAGAAACTGTGAGATAATAAATATTTGTTGTTTTAAGCTGCTAAGTTTTGGGGTAATTTGTTATGCAGCAGTGGATAATACAACAGCTATGAACATTCTTGTAAAAGTCTTTTTCTGGACATGTGTTTTAATTTATCTTGCTATGAATCTAATTTTACTAGGTATTGCTGAATTAATCTCCAAAATGGTTGTGCCAATTTATACTCCCACCATTAACATCTGAGTTCCCTTTTCTTCACTTTCTCACAAATACTTGGTATTACCAGAGTTAATTAATTTTTTAAAAATTTTATTAATTTTGACCAGGCTCAGTGGATCACGTCTGTAATCCCAGCACTTTGGGAGGCCAAGGCGGGTGGATCACTTCAGGCCAGGAGTCCAGCCTAGCCAACACAGGGAAACCCTGTCTCTACCAAAAAACACAAAAATTAGCCAGGTGTAGTAGGCTGAGGCAGAAGAATTGCTTGAACAGGGGAGGCAGAGGTTGCAGTGAGCCAAGATCGTGCCGCTGCACTTCAGCCTGGGTGACAGTGAGACCTTGTCTCAAAAAAAAAAAAAAAAAAAAAAAAAATTAGGCCAGGCACGGTGGATCATGCCTGTAATCCCAGCACTTTGGGAGGCCGAGGAAGGTGGATCACCTGAGGTCGGGAGTTCAAGACCAGCCTGATCAACATGGAGAAACCCCGTCTCTACGAAAAATACAAAATTAGCCAGGCGTGGTGGCGCATGCCTGTAATCCCAGCTACTCGGGAAACTGAGGCAGGAGAATTGCTTGAACCTGGGAGGCAGAGGCTGCGGTGAGCCAAGATTGTGCCATTGCACTCCAGCCTGGGCAACAAGAGCGAAACTCCGTCTCAAAAAAAAAAAAAATTAATTTTGCCAATTTGATGGTTGTGAAATATTACCAATCAAATTGCTTTGAGGTGAGAATAAGTCCCATCTCCTTCACTCTGTGTTATTCTATTTTTAATTTTCCTGATTACTGGTAAGATTTACCATCTTTCCATATGTTTATTGGCTCTTTTGTGTTTCATTCTGTGTGCATTATCTGTTCATATAATTTTCCCACTCTGTTTAGACAGGGTCTTGGTCTGCCACCCAGGCTGGAGTGCAGTGACTCAATCTCAGCTCACTGTAGCCTCGGCCTCCTGGGCTTATGCGATCCTCCCAACTCAGCCTCCCAAGTAGCTGGGACTACAGGCATGTGCCACCATGCCTGGCTAATTTTTTTTTTTTTTTTTGAGATGAAGTCTCGCACTGTCACCCAGGCTGGAGTACAGTGGCGTGATCTCCACTCACTGCAAGCTCCACCTCCCGGGTTCACACCGTTCTCCTGCCTTGGCCTCCTGAGTAGCTAGGATTGCAGGTGCCTGCCACCACGCCCGGCTAATTTTTTGTATTTTTAGTAGAGATGGGGTTTCACTATGTTGGCCAGGCTGGTCTCCAACTCCTGACCTCGTGATCTGCCCACCTCAGCCTCCCAAAGTGCTGGGATTGCAGGCGTGAACCACCACGCCCAGCCTCCTAGCTAATTTTGTTTATATTTTGTAGTGATGAGGTCTTGCTCTTTTGCCCAGGCTTTGTTTTCCCATTTTTAAATTGAGTTATCTTTTTTGATTTATGAGAGTTCTTTATATATAGTGGGTATTAATTATTTGCTGCTATATTTATAGCAATTTTCTTCTCCCATTTGGTTGCTTAATTTTTTATTTTATTTTTTATTTTTATTTTTGAGACAGGATTGCACAGGCTGGAGTACATTGGTGCCATCACAGCTCACTGCAGCCTTGACCTTCCAGGCTCAAGGGATCCTCCTGCCTTACCCTCCCGAGTAGCTGGGACTACAGGTGTGTGTCACCATGCCCATCTAATTTTAATTTTTTTGTAGAGATGGGGTCTCACTATCATAAACCAAAAACAAACTCTAAGCCCCCCAGCCAATTGAATGGACCCCTGCTCTTGGCCAAAGGCATTCCTAAGTTAACCTGAAAAACTAGTTGAGGCCATGATGGGAAGTGGGGGTCCAAAATGCCTCATTATTTTCTCCTCCCATTGGAATTCAGACACAGCTGAGCAGCATTTAACATTAAAACAGAGACCTTAAGTGCTGGATGCGGTGGCTCACGCCTGTAATCCCAGCACTTTGGGAGGCTGAGGCGGGCAGATCACGAGGTCAGGAGATAGAGACCATCCTGGCTAACATAGTGAAACCCCATCTCTACTAAAAATACAAAAAATTAGCCGGGCGTGGTGGCAGGCACCTGCATTCCCAGCTACTCCGGAGGCTGAGGCAGAATGGCGTGAATCTGGGAGGCGGAGCTTGCAGTGAGTGGAGATCATGCCACTGCACTCCAGCCTAGGCGATAGAGCGAGACTCTGTCTCAAAAAAAAAAAACAGAGACCTTAAGACAAACAAAGCAGACTCTTTATAGCAATAAGATACCAACATGACAGATAGCAGGCTCTAAAAGAAATCAAAGTATTTTCCCCACCGATATATTTATTTGACATATTTTGAAATGGCATGGCCCTGCAAAGCTGTTTCTTGTGGGGACAATCTACATACTGTAGTGAATCCTCTACCCTTTCTAGATCTTTCCCCGCCCATCCAGGAGACAATTAACTAAGAGTATGGCACCTCTTTAAGTCTAATAAGAAACATTTATAGTCTGTTATCTCTGAAGCCTGCTACCTGGAGGCTTCATCTGCATAATAAAAACCTTGGTCTCCACAATCCCTTATCATAACCTAGACACGCTCATCTATTGATTCCAGGTCTTTAGATAAACTCTTTCAAGGAATTGCCAATCAGGAAATCTTTGAATCCATCTGTGACCTGGACCTTCGACTGGTCCTGCCTTTCTGGACCCAACCAATGTACAGCTTACATGTATTGATTGATGTCTTATGTCCCCCTAAAATGTATAAAACCAAGCTGTATAGCTCAACCACCTTGGGCACACGTTCTCAGGACCTCCTGAGGCTGTATTATGGACATGTCCTTAACCTTAGCAAAATAAACTTCTAAACTGATGGTGACTTGTCTCAAATACTTTTTGGTTTATACTATGTTGCCCAGGCTGGTAAATTCCTGGACTCAAGCAATCCTCCCGCCCAGCCTCCCAAAGTGCTGGAATTACAGGCATGAACCACCATGCCCAGCTTAATTTTTTAATAAAATTTTCCCCTGTACAGCTATCATCCATCCACTCATCTATATCATTCTGGCTATTAGAATATATCCTATAGATGTGTTCATGAACACAGATGTAAAGAAAGAAAAAAAGAGATTATATCCAATAGAAACTTCACCAAGGCCAGGCACGGTGGCTCATGCCTGTAATCCCAACACTTTGGGAGGCCAAGGAGGGCAGATCACCTGAGGTCAGGAGTTTGAAACCAACCTGGCCAACATGGTGAAACCCTGTGTCTACTAAAAATACAAAAAAACTAGCCAGGCGTGATGGCGTACGCCTGTAGTCCCCAGCTACTCGGGAGGCCGAGGCAGGAGAATCGCTTTAACCTGGCAGAGGTTGCAGTGAGCTGAGATCGCACCACTGCACTCCAGCCTGGGCAACAGAGTGAGACTCCATCTCAAAAAAAACAAAAATAAACATCACCAATTGTTAACTCTGGTTACTCCTGGATATGAGATTTTGGGGTTCTTGTTGCTCTGTTGTTTGTTGATTGACTTTTCTATAAAAAGCATATTTGATTTTTTAAAAGCAATGAAGTCTGCATTTCCTGTTTAGTTGGAGGTGTGAATTGAGAATCTGGAGAATGAGAAAAGAAGGAAAAGAAAAAATTTATTTGCAATTTGCTTGGGGGAGGGTGGGATTGGGAATCAAGCGAAGTTTGGCAAGGAGACTCAAACCAATTGCCGTCTCTCACTTCCAGCTGAGGTAGGAATGAAGCAAGTTTACCAGTGAGTGCCAGGCTGCCACATTTCATAAAAACCTACATATGTGGCCCGGCGCAGTGGCTCATGCCTGTAATCCCAGCACTTTGGGAGGCCGAGGCACGTGGATCACGAGGTCAGGAGTTCGATACCAGCCGGATGAACATGGTGAAACCCCGTCTCTACTAAAGATAAAAAAATTAGCCAGGCATGGTGGTGCACGCCTGTAATCCCAGCTACTTGGGAGGCTGAGGCAGGAGAATCACTTGAACCCAGGAGGCAGTGGTTGCAGTGAGCCGAGATCACGCCACTGCACTCCAGCCTGGGCAACAGAGCAAGACTCTGTCTCAAAAAACAAACAAACAAAAAACAAAAAAACCTACATATGTGCTCAGAATTTCGGTTAACAACATGGATGAGTAGTGACCAATCCTCCAGAAGCCCTTCTCATCATGTGTCCTCCCAGTCACTGCTCATCTCAAAAGTAACTACTATCCTGACCAAAGCTTAATTTTCCCTCTTTTAGAATTTTATACAAATGGAATCATACAGTATGTACTCTTATGTCTGGCTTTTTTTTTTTTTTTTGAGACGGAGTTTCACTCTTGTTGCCCAGGCTGGAGTGCAATGGTGCGATCTCGGCTCACCGCAAACTCTGCCTCCCAGGTTCAAGTGATTCTTCTGCCTCAGCCTCCCTAGTAGCTGGGATTATAGGCGTGTGCCACCACGCCCGGCTAATTTTGTATTTTTAGTAGAGACGGGGTTTCTCCATGTTGGTTAGGCTGGTCTCGAACTCCCAACCTCAGGTGATCCTCCGGCCTCAGCCTCCCAAAGTGCTGGGATTGCAGGCATGAGCCACCGTGCCTGGCCTGTCTGGCTTCTTTAACTCAACATTGTGTTTGTAAGTCTTCCATGTTGTTGTGTGTTGAGATAGTTTGCTTCTCAGCCTTTTAGCTAAGATCAAGTGTAGAAATATGAAGTATTGGTTTTAAGTCATTTTGATTGTATTATCTTCACTTTCATTTTGTATTCTGGGTACAAATCCTTCCTTGGATATATGTATTTGAAACATCTCCCTCTCTGTCTTGCCTTTTCACTCTCTTTTGTTAAATAGTGTATTTTGTTAAATAGCAGTTCTTTCTTTTAATTTATGAAGAAAGGAGGTTTAATTGGCTCACAGTTCTGTAGGCTGTACAGGAAGCACAGCTGGGGAGGCCTCAGGAAACTTACAATCATGGTGGAAGGTGAAGAGGAAGGAGATAATGTGTGTGTGTGTGTGTGTTTTGTTGTTGTTGTTGTTGTTGTTGTTTGTTTTTGTTTTTTTTTGAGACGGAGTCTCGCTCTGTCGCCCAGGATGGAGTGCAGTGGTGCGATCTTGGCTCACTGCAAGCTCTGCCTCCTGGGTTCACGCCATTCTCCCACCTCAGCCTCCCGAGTAGCTGGGACTACAGGCGCCTGCCACCACGCCCAGCTAATTTTTGTATTTTTTGCAGAGACGGGGTTTCACTGTGTTAGCCAGGATGGTCTCGAGAGTTGACTTCATGATCCGCCCGCCTTGGCCTCCCAAAGTGCTGGGATTACAGGCGTGAGCCACCGCGCCTGGCCAAGGAAGGAGATATGTTTTACATGGCCAAAGCAGGAGGAAGAGCAGTTATTTATTTCAATCAAGTCCAATTTATCATTTGTTCCTTCAATGGTTAGCACTTTTTGTGTCCTGTTTAAAAAATCTTTGCTAACTTCCAGATAATATTTTTAAATATTAGGCTTTTTTCCTCCCTGTATTTTACCCTTTCTTTCTCCCTTTCTAGCAAATAGCAGGCTCTGTGCTTTATTACCTTCTAGGAAGTAGGTGGCCCAGCCGAAAGCAGATTAGCTTGCAGGATATTTGAGCTTTCTTTTCTTTTCTTTTTTTTTTAATGACACGGAGTCTCGCTCTGTTGCCCAGGCTGGAGTGCAATGGCATAGTCTCAGCTCACTGCAACCTCCGCCTCCTAGGCTCAAGTGATTCTCTTGCCTCAGCCTCCCAAGTAGCTGGGATTACAGGCACCTGCCACCGTGCCTGGCTAATTTTTGTATTTTTATTAGAGACAGGGTTTTGCCATGTTGGCCAGGCTGGTCTTGAACTCCTGACCTCAGGTGATCCACCCACCTCGGCCTCCCAAAGTGCTGGGATTACAGGTGTGAGCCACTGTTCCTGGCCTGAGCTTTCTTTTTCTTTTCTTTTTTCTTTTTTCTTTTTTTTTTTTGAGACAGGGTCTTGCTCTGTCGCCCCGGCTGGAGTGCAGTGGCTCAATCTCGGCTCACTGCAACCTCCGCCTCCCAGGTTCAAGCAATTCTCCTGCCTCAGCCTCCCTAGTACCTGGGATTACAGGCACACACCAGCAGGCCCAGCTAATTTTTGTATCTTTAGTAGAGACAGGGTTTCACCCTGTTGACCAGGCTGGTCTCAAACTCCTGACCTCAGGTGATCCACTCGCCTTAGCCTCCCAAATTGCTGGGATTACAGGCATGAGCCACCGCGCCCGGCCGGATCTTTCTTTTCTAAAAGCCCAAGCACTTTAAGGAGAATTGGGTTTGAAGGAGAATGGGGCTCCCATCAGATTATAAAGAGATATCCCTTGGGTTGCAGGGTGAAGGGGGGAAATTTCAGCTGGGGAGCTGGGCCTGACTTCTCACAGATTCCTGGTAAGGGCTCACAGTGGAATAGTTGCTTAATGAATGTGGGAGCTAGGAATGCAAGGCCTGTGTTGACATGTATTATAAGAAATTTCTGTGTCCCAAGCATGGCACAGAAGCCACAGAGAGCCTACCAATCTAAAAATACCAAGTGAACAATGTCCCTCAGTGATAACCTGTGGGGATAAATGATCCTCCTCAACACCTTGCCAAGGTTTGGCATTACATAAGACCCCAGAACCAGTTAGGGAAGCCCCAAGAATTTAACCAAGATTGACTCCCCACTCCTGCCCCAGCAGAAGTAGCTGTATCTACTTCTTCTTCTTCTTCTTTTTTTTTTTTTTTTGAAATGGAGTCTCACTCTGTCACCCAGGCTGGAGTACAATGGTGTGATCTCAGCTCACTGCAAACTCCACCTCCTGGGTTCAAGCGATTCTCCTGCCTCAGCCTCCTTAGTAGCTGGGATTACAGGCGCCTGCCACCACGCCCAGCTAATTTTTGTATTTTTAGTAGAGACAGGGTTTCACCATGTTGGCCTGGCTGGTCTTGAACTCCTGACCTCAGGTGATCCGCCGGCCTCGGCCTCCCAAAGTGCTGGGATTACAGGCGTGAGCCACCATGACCAGCCTGTATCTACTTCTTTATGTGGCCGTTTCTGGCATTTGAGATTGAATTGAGAAAGGGGATCATTAAAAACTATTTAAAGATGTAATCATGGAACACGGATGGAAATTACTTGATGTGAACTGCAGGTGAAAGTGTAATCTTCTTAATAAATTCCAGTTTCAGCCAGCATAGCTTCCTGAATGATCTAGGATTAAAATAATAACATGGTTTAAAATGGAAGGTGTTTTTTTTCCCCCTGAATTGTATTCCTTTTCTTGATCCTCTTAGGAGCTCACCAAACTTTTCTTCCTTCTGTATTTTTCCTTTCCCTTAAAACAAAATGAACTTTGTTGCTTTCATTAGATCTAAAAAATGCTCTTAATTTTTATAATATGAAGTTTAAAATACTCATAATTTATTTTTTATTTTATTTATTTGAGACCGGGTCTCACTCTGTTGCCCAGGCTGGAGTGCAGTGGCATGAACACAGCTTACTGCAGCCTCGACCTTCCAGGTTCAAATGAACCTTAGACCACCTCAGCAGTCCCACCTCAGCCTCCTGAGTAGCTGGAACTAGAGGTGTGCACCACCATGGCCAGCTAATTAAAAACTTTTTTTCTTTTTCTTTTTTTTTTTGAGACGGAGTGTTGCTCAGCTGCCCAGGCTGGAGTGCAGTGGTGCGATCTTGGCTCACTGCAACCACCATCTCCCCGGCTCAAGCGATTCTCTCATCTCAGCCTCCCGAGTAGCTGGGATTACAGGCACCCAACATCATGCCCGGCTAATTTTTGTATTTTTAGTAGAGATGGGGTTTCACCATGTTGGACAGGCTGGTCTTGAACTCCTGACCTCAGGTGATCCACCTGCCTCGGCCTCCCAAAGTGCTAGGATTACAGGCGTGAGCCACCTCGCCCAGCCTAAAACAATTTTTTTCTTTATTTTTTAATTTATTTTTTTGAGATGGGGTCTCACTATGTTGCCCAGGCTGGTCTTGAACTCCTGGACTCAAGCAAGCCTCCTCCCACCTAGGTCTCCCGAAGTGCTGGAATTACAGGTGTGAGCCACCATGCCTGGCCTACTTTTTTTTTTTTTTTTTTTTTTTTGAGATGGAGTCTCGCTCTGTCACCCAGGCTGGAGTGCAATGATGCCATCTCGGCTCACTGCAAGCTCCGCCTCCTGGGTTCATGCCATTCTCCTGCCTCAGCCTCCCAAGTAGCTGGGACTACAGGCGTCCGCCACCATGCCTGGCTAATTTTTTTGTATTTTTAGTAGAGACGGGGTTTCACTGTGTTAGCCAGGTGGTCTTGATCTCCTGACCTCGTGATCTGCCCACCTCGGCCTCCCAAAGTGCTGGGATTACAGGCGTGAGCCACTGCGCCCAACCAACCTGGCCTACTTTTTAAAATGTTTAAAATAGAATAATATTTGATGTATATGAAAGAATATTTGTAATTTGTTATTTAAATTATAAAGCTTAATAATAAACACCCATTTTTTTTTCGAGACAGAGTCTCGCTCTGTCGCCCAGGCTGGAGTGCAGTGGCGTGATCCCGGCTAATTGCAAGCTCCGCCTCCCGGGTTCATGCCATTCTCCTGCCTCAGCCTCCTGAGTAGCTGGGACTACAGGCGCCCGCCACCACCCCTGGCTTTTTTGTTTTGTTTTGTTTTGTATTTTTAGTAGAGACAGGGTTTCACCGTGTTAGCCGGGATGGTCTTGATCTCCTGACCTCGTGATCCGCCTGCCTCGGCCTCCCAAAGTGCTGGGATTACAGGCGTGAGCCACGGCGCCCGGCCTAAACACCCATTTAAAAACTAGAAAATTACTATTAACTTGCATCTATCTTTTTTTTTTTTTTCGAGATGCGGTCTCACTCTGTCGCCCGGGCTGGAGTGCAGTGGTGCAATCTCCAGTCACGGCAACCTCTGCCTCCCAGGCTGAAGCAATTCTCCTGCCTCAGCCTCCCCAGTAGCTGGGATTATAGGCACCCACCAACGCATCTGACAAATTTTTGTATTTTTAATAGAGACAGGGTTTCACCATGTTGGCCAAGCTGGTCTTGGACTCCTGACCTCAGGTGATCCACCCTCCTTGGCCTCCCAAAGTGCTGGAATTACAGGCGTGAGCCACCGCGCCCGGCCTCATTCAACATTTTATTTCTAAGATTCATTCATTTTGTTATATGTGGCTGTAGTTCATTTGCTTTCAAATATATTCCATTGTGTATATATACAACAATTAATTTTTCTCTCAATGGACATTCGGTTTGTTTCCTTCTTTTTACTATTTTTTATTCTTTTTTGAGACGGAGTCTTGCTCTGTTGCCCAGGCTGGAGTGCAGTGGTGTGATCTGAACTCACTGTAACCTCTGCCTCTCGGGTTCAAGTGATTCTCCTGCCTCAACCTCCCGAGTAGCTGGGACTACAGGCGTGCACCACCATGCCCAACTAATTTTTGTATTTTTAGTAGAGACAGGGTTTCACCATATTGGTCTGGCTGGTCTTGAACTCCTGACCTCGGAATCTGCCCACCTCAGCCTCCCAAAGTGCTGAGATTACAGGCATGAGCCACGGAGCCCAGCCACTTTTTTTTTTAATTTTTAACTTCTGTGCATATATAGTAGGTGTATATATTATGGGGTGCATGAGATGTTTTGATACAGGCATGCAATGTGAAATAAGCACATCATGGAGAACGGGGTATTCATAATCTCAAGCATTTATCCTTTGAGTCACAAACAATCCAATTACACTCCTTAAGTTATTTTATTATTTTTTTTGAGACAGAGTTTCACTCTTGTTGCCCAGGCTGGAGTGCAATGGCACAATCTCGGGACGCCGCATCCTCTGCCTCTCAGGTTCAAGCAATTCCCCTGCCTCAGCCTCCCTAGTAGCTGGGATTACAGGCAGGAGGCACCACACCTGGCTAATTTTGTATTTTTTAGTAGAGTTTCACTATGTTGGTCAGGTTGTTCTCGAACTCCTGACCTCAGGTGGTCCGCCTGCCTCAGCCTCCCAAAGTGCTGAGATTATAGTCATGAGCCACCATTCTTGGCCTTTAAGTTATTTAAAAATGTACAATTGGCCGAGCGCGGTGGCTCATGCCTGTAATCCCAGCACTTTGGGAGGCCGAGGTGGGTGGATCACGAGGTCAGGAGATTGAGACCATCCTGGCTAACACAGTGAAACCCCATCTCTACTAAAAATACAAAAAAATTAGCCGGGCGTGGTGGTGGGCACCTGTAGTCCCAGCTACTCGGGAGGCTGAGGCAGGAGAATAGCATGAACCCAGGAGGCGGAGCTTGCAGTGAGCCGAGATCGCGCCACTGCACTCCAGCCTGGGTGACAAAGCGAGACTCCATCTCAAAAAAAAAATAAAATGTACAATTAAGTTATAATTGGCAGGGAGCAGGGGCTCATGCCTGTAATCCCAGCACTTTGGGAGGCTGAGGCAGGTGGATCACCTGAGGTTGGGAGTTCAAGACCAGCCTGACCAACATGGAGAAACCCCGTCTCTACTAAAAATACAAAAACACAAAAATACAAAAATTAGCCGGGTGTGATGGTGCATGCCTGTAATCCCAGCTACTAGGGAGGCTGAGGCAGGAGAATCGCTTGAACCAGCCTGGGTAACAAGAGCAAAACTCTGTCTCAAAAAAAAAAAGTATTATTAACTATAGTCACCCTATTGTGCTATCAAATGGTAGGTCTTACTCATTCTTTCTATTTTTTTATACCCATTAACCATCCCCACCTCCCCTCTCAACCTCCCTCCCTTCCCGGCTTCTGGTAACCATCCTTCTACTCTCTATATCTATGAGTTCAGTTTCAAAGTTCTTAATTTTAATGTGGTCTATATGAGATCAGGTCTTATTATTAATAAGTTACAAATTACTTGAAAACGTAGTGGCTGTGGTCTCACCTGGAGGGTTGACTGAAGGAGAATCCACTTCCAAACTCACTTATGTGATGATTAATAACCCTGGTGTCTTGTCTTGGGTGTCTCTCTATAGATCTGCCTCATGATGTGGAAACTGAGTTCCAGGGTGAGCAATCTGAGAGAGAGAGAGAGAGAGCTGGAGAGAGAGAGAGAGAGACTTTGCAGACAGAAGCCACCATGTTTTTGTGACCTAATCTCAGAAGGGCCATTCCATCACTTCCGGCCTATTGTATATGTTAGAAGCAAATCACTACATCCAGTCCATTTCCAAGGAGAAGGGATCATACAAGTGTGTGAATATCAGGAGAAAGGGATCATCGGTACCATCTTAGAGACTGCCTACCACACAGGGGGAAGTATCCTCGATAGATGGGGGGAACTACAGTATTCTCCAGCATTTTCTTCTAAAGATTTTGAAGTTGTCACTGCCCTGAAGCCAAAGACCACCAGTAAGAGGCCTGAACTGAGTATGGACATACTTGAACAAGTTGGGTTTATTATTCATTGTAGCAAGGGAGGACATACCATGAGCAATCAAGGGGTTTCTCAGTAAGATCATGTTAGAAGGAAACTCTTATTTGACTTTGGTTTGGTAATTTGGAGGAGGGTCTAAGATAGTCGTGGTTTAGTCTAGGTTGAATGCTATCAGAAAGCAGGGACAGTTCTATGATTGTATATCTCAATAAATCTTATCTATAGGGAGGGGAAAATATTGTGAAGATAAAGTTGAAATTGGTAAAGAAATAACAGTCACTTATTTTGGGCCAGAGAGGGGTAATTTGGTATATTGTGGGTGGCACAGTGCTTAGACAAAATTATGAAGTGACCTTGATTTGTCTCATTTTTTTCATGGTCTCAGAATAAACTTGTTTGAGGTTGATATTCTGTGAGATTGTTTATGTCTAAATAGGAGAATAACATAACCTACCTGAGTGTTAAGCCAGTTTCTGAATATCAGGGGCTGCTATTTTTTGTTTCTTTTTCAAAGTTTTGCCTTTATTTTTAAGTGATTAAGAAGCCTAGAATTGGATTTTTGAACATGACACAGTTAGTGTAAAGATGAAATCTGATTTCTCTCTCTCTCTTTTTTTTTTTTTTCAAGACAGAGTCTCGCTCTGTCATCCAGGCTGGAGTGCAGTGGCATGATCCTGGCTCGCTGCAACCTCCACCTCCCGGGTTCAAGCGATTCTCATGCCTCAGCCTCCCAAGTAGCTGGGATTACAGGTGCCCACCACCAAGCCTGGCTAATTTTTGTATTTTTAGTGGAAACGGGGTTTCACTATGTTGGCTAGGCTAGTCTCAAACTCCTGACCTCAAGTGATCCACCCCCCTCGGCCTCCCACAGTGCTGGGATTACAGGCTAATTTTTGTATTTTTAGTAGAGATGGGGTTTCACCATGTTGGCCAGGCTGGTCTCGAATTCCTGACCTCAGGTGAGGAATTTTATCTCTATTAATCCCAGCTACTAGGGAGGCTGAGGCAGGAGGATCGCTTGAACCTAGGAGGCGGAGGTTGCAGTGAGCCGAGATCATGCTACTGCATTCCAGCCTGGGTAACAGAGAGAGACTTCGTCTAAAAAAAAAAAAAAAGAAAAGGAAAAAGAAAGAAGGAAGGAAGGAAAGAAAGGAAGAAAGAGAAAGAAAGAAAGAGAGAGAGAAAGAAAGAGAAAGAAAGAAAGAGAAAGAAAGAAAGAAAGAAAGAAAGAAAGAAAGAAAGAAAGAAAGAAAGAAAGAAAGAAATGAAAACAGGAGAATGATTGAATTACCTAGATATCTGGTTCCATAATAAATGTTTACGTAGTACTTTTAAATAATGAAGGACTAAATGGGGGAGCGGGGGGAACAAAACATCATAGAAAAGGTTACAAGAATAGTTTTAGACAGATGTAGCTCAAATATAAAGAATCTGAATTTGCTGTAAGTTGCCATTTAGATAGCTTGAAATTTAGTCTATGTTCTTGGATTTCTAAAAATCTTTTGTTTTTGTTTTTTTAAAAAAATCATTTTATTTTTTAACTACTTTATTGAAGTGTAATTGACACACAAAAAGCTATACATATTTAATGTGTACAACTTGATTAATTTGGAGGTAAGTATACACCTGTGAAGCCACTACTGCAATCTATGCCATAAACCTATCCATCATCTCCAAAACCTTCCACTCACCCTCTTTATAATGTTTGTTTATTTATTTTTATGTATTTTATCTTGATTTTTAGTAAAGACGAGTTTTCACTATGTTGCCCAGGCTGGTCTTGAATTCCTGAGCTCAAGTGATCCTCCTGCCTTGACTTCCCGAAGTGCTGGGATTACAGGCATGAGCCACTGTGCCCGGCCTGCTTTTTTGTTAAGTAAATTACCCACGATCATTCAGGGCATCTGTGGTAGAAGTAGGCGGCCTCCAGGACCTCAATCCAGAGACCTCTCTGAAAGGTAAAAATAAAATTCCAATCAGATTTACCTTTTTAAAAAGCACATATTAAGAGCCAGGCACTGGGCCGGGAGCGATGGCTCATGCCTGTAATCCCAGCACTTTGGGAGGCTGAGGTGGGCGGATCACGAGGTCAGGAGTTCAAGACCAACCTGGCCAATATGGTGAAACCCCATCTCTACTAAAAAACACAAAAATTAGCCGGGCGTGGTGGTGCGTGCCTGAATTCCCAGCTACTCGGGAGGCTGAGGCAGGAGAATCGCTTCAACCTGGGAGGCGGAGGTTGCGGTGAGCCGAGATCACGCCACTGCACTCCAGCCTGGGCGAAAGAGCAAGACTCCATCTCAAAAAAAAAAAAAAAAAAAAGCCAGGCACTGTTCTAAGTATGTCATACAGACTAATTTATGTATATCTCACAATAACCTATGTTCACTTTATAAATTAGGAAACTGGTGCACAGAGAGGGGAAGTTATTTTCCCAAGATCATGCTACTAGCAAGTACTAAGTCAGAAGTAGAACCAGACAGTCTGACTCTAAAGTCTGTGCTCTCTTGCCAGGTGTGGTGGCTCACACCTCTAATCCCAGCACTTTGGGACGCCAAGATAGGATGTTTGCTTGAGCCTAGGAGTTTGAGACCAGCCTGGCGAACATAGCCAGACCCCATCTCTACAAAAATTAGCCAGCTGTGGTGGCACGTGTCTGTAGTCGAAGCTACTTGGGAGGCTGAGGTGGGAGGATCACTTGAGCCTGGGAGGTTGAGGCTGCAGTGAGCTAGGATCACACCACTGCACAGAACAAGAACTTGACTTAAAAAATAAATAAAGTCTGTGCTCTCAATCTGTATGATATTCTACACTGCCTCCCAAAAAGGCGTGCCCACTACCACGCCTGACTAATTTTTGTACTTTTAGTAGAGACGGGATTTCACCATGTTGGCCAGACTGGTCTCAAAGTCCTGACCTCAGGTGATCCGCCTGCCTTGGCCTCCCGAAGTGCTGGGATTATGGGTGTGAGCCACCGTGCCTGGCCTCACACTTGTATATTCAACTGCCTGCTGGAACTTTCCACTTGGATGTTTCATAGGCTTCCCTAATTTAGCATGTCCAAAATAGAGTCCTGATCTTCCCACTACCACAAACCTATTCTTCCTTCAGTCTTACCCAGCTAGGTTAATGGCAACTCCATCCTTTCAGTTGTTTGAACTAAAACTCTAAGAGTCATCCTTAATACTTCCCTTTCCTTTGGATTCAAGTCTGTTATTAAAACCTCTTACCCTCATCTCCAAAATACATTCTAAGTCTGTCCAGTTCTCACCATCTGCACTAAGAAATTTCGGGAATCACTACTAAGAAAAGCAAGAGGAGAAGGAACATTTGTACTTTCCCAAATCAAGAGAGCAGCATGAACCAGGCAAGGTGGCTGATACCTGTAAATTCCTGCACTTCGGGAGGCCGAGATGAGAGGATTGCTTGAGCCCAGGAGTTCAAGACCAGCTGGGCCATATGGCGAGACTCTGTCTTTACAAAGAGTAAAATTAGCCAGGCGTGGTGGCGTGTGCCTGTAGTCCCAGCTACTTAGGAGGCTGAGGTGGGAGAATTGCTTGAGGATGGGAGGTCGAGGCTGCAGTGAGCCATGATCTCACCACTGCACTCCGGCCTGGTGACAGAGTGAGACCCTGTATCAAAAAAAAAAAAAAAAAAAAAAAAAAGAAGCCGGGCGCAGTGGCTCACGCCTGTAATCCCAGCACTTTGGGAGGCCGAGGTGGGCAGATCACGAGGTCAGGAGATCGAGACCATCCTGGCTAATATGGTGAAACCCCATCTCTACTAAAATACAAAAAATTAGCTGGGCGTGGTGGCAGGTGCCTGTAGTCCCAGCTACTCAGGAGGCTGAGGCAGGAGAATCGCCTGAACCTGGGAGGCGGAGGTTGCAGTGAGATGAGATGAGATGGCACCACTGCACTCCAGCCTGGGCGACAGAGTGAGACTCCATCTCAAAAAAAAAACAAAAAAAACCAAAAAAAAACAGCACTCTTCCTGTACCCTTGGCAGATTAGACAGGGGGTTGGGAGGAAAAGTATCATAGTACTTGCTGCTATTAATCACTGGAGTCCACAGTGTGTTAGACTCACAATTCACTTTTTCATCTACTTATTTAAAGTAAGATTTTAAAAACTCCTCAAGGCTGGGTGCGGTGGCTCATGCCTGTAATCCCAACACTTTGGGAGGCCGAGGCGGGTGGATCACCTGAGGTCAGGAGTTCGAGACCAGCTTGGCCAACATGGTGAAACCCTGTCTCTACTAAAAATACAAAAATTAGCCAGGCATGGTGATGCATGGTGACGCATGCCTGTAATCCCAGCTACTAGCGGGGCTGAGGCAGGAGGATCCCTTGAACCTGGGAAGTGGAGGTTGCAGTGAGCCGAGATCATGCCACTGCTCTCCAGACTGGGCAACAGAGCAAGAGTCCGCCTGAAAAAAAATTAAAAAATTAAAAAAATAAAAAAAACTCCTCAGGGGCATACACACTCCTTGCCTTCCAAGGAGCTGGAATGTGTGCTTATACCTTTGTATATTTGCACACATTGTTCTCTCACCTGCAATTCCCTCTTGTCTGTTTAGCCTACTCCTAACTCCTCCTAAAGTCTTAGTCCAGATTTACATTCCTCTGATAACTACTTATTAAATGGTACCTATAGACCAGGCTGTGGTCTGAGGTGTTAGCGAGATGAATGAGACTGTCCATTCTCAAGTAGCTTCACAGGCTGGTCTCAGAGAAAGAAATGTAAAGGAACAGACGCTGCAAGGAGTTACAGGTGCTATGATAGAGGTCTCAATGGATTTCAACATGGAAATGTCTAGTTCTACCTGAGGGCATCAGATGAGTCTGGAAAAATAAATAGGTGTTCACCAGGTACAGAGAGAAGCAAGAGAAAAGATACAAAAGTATGAAAAAAAACAACCTGGTGAATATAAGAATGTTGAGCTGGCTGGGCACAGTGGCTCACACCTGTAATCCCAGCACTTTGGGAGGCTGAGGCGGGCAGATCACGAGGTCAGGAGTTCAAGACCAGCCTGGCCAACATGGTGAAACCCCGCCTCTACTAAAAATACAAAAATTAGCCGGGCATGGTGGCGGGCACCTGTAGTCTCACCTACTTCGGAGACTAAGGCAGGAGAATCGCTTGAACCCAGGAGGCGGAGGTTGCAGTGAGCAGAGATTGCGCCACTACACTCCAGCCTCGGCGACAGAGAGAGACTCAGTCTCAAAAAAAAAAACCCCAAAAAACCCAGAATGTTGAGCCATTCAAAATCGGTGGGGCATCAGGGTGGTAGTTTGGGTGGTTTATGAGATGAGGATGGTGAAATCCACAGCGGGTAAATCACAAAGAAATGTGAATGCCGGGCTGAACAACTTGGGTATTTATCCTGTGGGAGAGGGAGAGTCATCGAAACGGTTTTGCATTTTTTTTTCCAGTTTCATTCCACAGATGAAAATGGAAAGGTTTTAATCAGGGGAGTGACCTGGTAAATTTGCGTGTTACAAAGATTCAGCTGTGTCAGTGATTTTTTGGAGCTGGCTTCTACCAACTCCCAAGAAAGATATTTGTTAAAATGTCAGGAATTTTGCAAGCTAACTGACATCGTGTTAGTGGCTTGAAATTGGTATAATGGGAATATTTACACCATGGAAATCAGCAAATGCTACAAATCAGAGTTTCTTTTTTTCTAGAGAGTCTGTTAAACATTTACCAGGACACAGCTGGCAGTGGCCATTGTAGCAGGTGGACTGGAAGAGGAAATTGGAGGGAGGCAAATGCAGTAATCAAGGAGAGGTGGAGGCCATGCACTGTGGCTGACACCCATAATCCCAGCACTTTGGGAGGCCAAAGTGGGAGGATCACTTGAGCCTAGAAGTGCCTGTAGTCCCATCTGCTTGGGAGGCTGAGGCAGGATGATTGCTTGAGCCCAGGAGCTCAAGGCTGCAGTGAGCTATGATTGCACCACCGCATTCAGGCCTCAGTGACAGAATAAGACCCTATCTCTATTACAGTAAAAAAGGAAGTAAAAAGACAACCCACAGAGTGGGAGAAAATAGTTTTAAATCACATATCTGATAAGGGACTAGTATCCAGAATATATAACAAACTCCTACAGCTCAACAGCAGAAAGATAAACAACCCAACTAAAAATGGGCCGGGTGCAGTAGTTCATGCCAGTAATCCCAGCATTTTGGGAGGCTGAGGCGGCAGAATTGCTTGAGCCCAGGAGTTCAAGACCAGCCTGGGCAACATAGTGAGACCTCATATCTACAAAAATTTTTTTTAAAGCTGGGTGTGGTGGCATGCACCTGTGATCCCAACTACTCAGGAGGCTGAGGTGGGAAGATCACTTGAGTCCAGGAGTTGAGGCTGCAGTCAGCTATGATTACACCACTGCACTCCAGTCTGGGCAACAGAGCAAGACCCCGTCTCAAATAATAATAATAATAATACACCTAAAAATGGGCAACAGGTTCGAGTAGACAGTTCTCCAAATAAGATACATAAATGGCCAATGAGCACATGAAAAAATGCTCAGCATCATTAGTCATAGGGAAATGTAAACCAGAACCACAGTGAAATGTTACTTCCTACCCACTAGGATGACCATACAAACAAACAAACAAAACAGCAACAATTGTTGGTGATGATGTGGAGAAACTGGAACCCTTGTACATTGCTGGTGGGAATGTAAAATGGCACAGCCACTGTGGAAAACAGTTTGGGTTCCTCAACAGGTTAAAAAGAATTATCATATGTCCCAGCAATTCCACTCCTAGGTACATACCCAAAATAATTGAAAGTAAGTGTTCAAACAAAAGCTTGCACATGAATATTCACAGCAGCACTATTCACAAAAGCCAAAAGGTAGAAACATCTCAAATGTCTATGAACTGATGAATGGATAAACAAATGTATGTCCATACAACAGAATATAATTCAGCCATAAAAGGGAATGAAGCACTGACATATGCTACAACATGGATGAACCTTGAAAACGTGTGACATGAAAGAAACCAGACCTGAAAGCCACATATTATATGATTCCATTTATACAAAATATCCAGAATAGGCAAACTCATAGAGACAGAAAGCATATTTGTGGTTTTAGCAGCTGAGGGGAGGAGGGAGTGGGGAGTGATTGCTTAATGGGCATGAGGTTTCCGTTTGAGGTGATGAACATGATAATGGTTGTACATAACATCACTGACTTGAATACTTTGAAATGGTAAATTTTGTGTTATATGTATTTTATCACAATAAAAAATGGAAAAAAAGAGACAGAAGTAAATAAAAGGGTCTTGTGGAAACAGCTAAATTAAATATCATTGTCCTCCAGGCAAGATGCTCCATGATATGCCAAATAGGGTAGGGATACAAGATGCCATATAGGGAAAGGAATGGTCCAGAAACCTGTGAAATCTGCAGAGATGGCAAAATGGATATCATAAGCAAGCCTCAACAGTGTGAATGTGGAAGTTATTGGGATGAAGACGAGACCACCATCCTTCAACAAGAAACAGCCTAAAAACACTGATGTATGTACCACAGACTGTTCTAAGTCATTTACAAGATTAAACTAATGGTATCTCTATAATAGCCTTATGAGGAAGGTGCTATTATTATTCCCATGTGGTACCATGTCTAGGTTGATGATGAGACCACTAAACTAAGGAGTATGATTGTTTTAGTTTTCTTTCTTCCTCTTTTTTTTTTTTTTTTTTTTTTTTGAGATAGAGGCTCACTCTGTCGCCCAGGCTGGAGTGCAGTGGTGCAAGCTCAGCTCACTGCAACCTCCGCCTCCCGGGTTCAAGTGATCCTCCTGCCTCAGCCTCCCGAGTAGCTGGGATTACAGGTGTGCACCACCATGCCCGGCTAATTTTTGTATTTTTAGTAGAGATAGGGTTTTGCCATGTTGGCCAGGCTGGTCTCGAACTCCTGACCTCAACTAATCTGCCCACCTCGACCTCCCAAAATGCTGGGATTATAGGCGTGAGCCACCGTACCCGGCCTGATTGTATTAGTTTTCTACTGCTGTGTAACAAACTACCATAAAGTTTGTGGCTTAAGACAACACACATTTATTGTCTGTTTCTGTGGGTCAAGATTCTGGGCACAGCTTAGCTGGATTCTCTAGAGTCTCATCAGGCTACACTACAGGTGCTAGCTCAAGGAAGAGTCTCTAATCCCAGTCTTCTAAGGTGGAGTCATATATAATACAATGTTATGTTTTAAGTGACATCCCATCACCTTTGCCATATTATGTAACCTAATGAAAGCAGTGACAACCCATCAGCTTTTCCATGCTCTATTGGTGAGAAGCAAGTCTGCCTATATTCAAGAAGAAATGATACAAAAGCACAGATGTTAGGAGGTGGGAATCTTTGGAGGTCATCCTTAGGGTCTGTCTGCCACAATGATTGAGCAAATCAGTTTAATTCTGGGTCCCTGAGATTCAGGATTTTTTTAAATTTCTTTTTTTTCTTTCTCCTTTCTTTTCATTTTAAAAACATTTTCTGGCAGAGCATGGTGGTTCACTCGTGTAATCCCAGCACTTGGAAGGCCGAGGCAGGCAGATTGCTTGAGCTCAGGAGTTCAAGACCAGCCTTGGCAACAGGGCAAAACCCCATCTCTACAAAAAATTCAAAAATTAGCTGGGTGTGGTGGCACGAGCCTGTGGTCCCTCAGCTACGCAGGAGGCTGAGGTGGGAGAATGGCTTGAACCTGGGAGGCAGAGGTTGCAATGAGCCAAGATTGCACCACTGCACTCCAGACTGAGTGACGGAGCCAGACCCTATCTCAAAAAAGAAAAAAAAACTTTCATTTTTATTGTTTTTAAAGTGCTCTGCCCAAAGAGATTCAGGATTTTAAACAAATTTTTTAAATTAATTAATTAATGTATTTATTTTTGAGACAGATTCTCCCTCTATTGCCCAGGCTGGAGTGCAGTGGCAAGATCTTGGCTCATTGCAAGCTCCACCTCCTGGGTTCACGCCATTCTCCTGCCTCAGCCTCCTGAGTAGCTGGGACTACAGGCACCTGCCACCATGCCTGGCTAATTTTTTTGTATTTTTAGTAGAGACGGGGTTTCACCGTGTTAGCCAGGTTGGTGTCGATCTCCTGACCTCGTGATCCGCCCGCCTCAGCCTCCCAAAGTGCTGGGATTACAGGTGTGAGCCACGTGCCCGGCCAGGATTCTAAATAATTTTAAAGGATTTTTTTTTCTTTTTTTTGAGATGGAGTCTCACTCTGTCGCCCAGGCTGGAGTGCAGTGGTGCGATCTTGGCTCACTGTAACCTCTGCTTCCTGGGTTCAAGCAATTCTCCTGCCTCAGCCTCCCGAGTAGCTGGGATTACAGGCGTGCGCCACCACGCCCAGCTAATTTTTGTATTTTTAGTAGAGACGGGGTTTCACCATGTTGGCCAACGTTGTCTCGAACTCCTGACCCCATGATCTGCCCGCCTCGGCCTCCCAAAGTGTTAGGATTACAGGCGTGAGCCACTGCGACTGGCGTAAATGATTTTTTAACTGAAAAAGCTTTAAAGAAAAATTCCCCCAGAAGAGATTCATCTTCCACTTGGTGGGAGATGGACTCTATAGCCTTCTTGCTTCCCACAAAAGGAAATAAATGTTACTTAACTTTACATTGTATTAGGTATTTAAGTAAAAAATAAGTAAATAAATGTAAATATAACTTGACCAGCTTTAACACTCAATGTGGCTTTGGCTTTGCATTTCCTGCAAAGATGGCCATACCAGCCAATACCTTTAAGCATCCCCCTTCTACTTCCTCATGGAAATTGTCAAGTGGTTGCTTCAGACTGAGGCTCCCACTTCATCGCCTAAAAACATGACAGTTGTTGTTTTTGGGGGCTATCCAATTTCATACTTTCCACTGTGTGTAGTCTTGGCAAGAGGGGAATTCCTAACACCTGCTTCCCACTGCTGGCTCCCGTTACAAAAGCTGAAGGGGCCAGATCTTTTCTTTACCTGATCCCTGGTATAGACATGGTATGGGCACTTGACCCAAATTTGGCTCACTGTTAGGACTTTGATGCAATGATGGAAGAAATTTTGGAAGTAAGACTGTTCCCTGAAATTTCAATGATATCACAAATACTTTTTCCTTCCCATTCCTCCAGATAAAGAATCAAAAGAACTTGTGCTCTGGGCTCTATTGTGGGACTCATAGAACCTAGGATATCCTAACTCTGTTCCCTAAGTATCAACTTTATTCCCCAGTGTGTGTGAGTCTATTATAGGGGACCCCCTAGCCGAGGCTGCACTTCCGGTTATCAGAGAAAAGTCATAGATTCATTCATTCAACAAAAACTTATTCAGTACCTGCTTTGGGTCAGGCACTGTTCTAGATGCTGTGATACAATACTATACAAGACAGACATGTTCTCGGCTCTCATGAGCTTACATTCCAGTGGGCAAGACAGATAATAAATAAACACATTCAGAGAGTAATAAGTTATATGAAGAAAATAAAACATGAAAAACTAATAGAGTGGTACATTGGGGGTGGAGTGGGGAAGACAGCATTTAATAAAGTAGTTGGGGAAGGCCTATTTAAAGAGATGACATTTGAGCTGAGACCTGAAGCATAAGGAATCAGTGCTGTGGATATCTAGAGGAAACTAATTCCAGGCAAAAGGAAAAGCAAGTATAAAAACCCTAGATGGGATGAGTTTAATATGTTTAAGAAACAGAAACAAGGCTAATGTGGCTGGGGTAGAGCTAATGGGAGGTAGGAAGTCATATTGGAGAGATTGCTTAACAATGGGAACACATTAAAGAAAAAAGAAAAGTTCAGAGTTATTGAGAGGCCAGATCATGTGTGGTCTTATAGACTACTATAAGGACTTTGATTTCTTTTCTTTTCTTTTTTTTTGAAATGGAGTCTCACTCTGTCATCCAGGCTGCAGTGCAGTGGCACGATCTCAGCTTACTGCAACCTCTGCCTCCCAGGTTCAAGCAATTCTCCTGCCTCAGCCTCCCGAGTAGCTGGGATTACAGGCGCTCACCACCATGCCTTGCTAATTTTTCTGTTTGTTTGTTTGTTTTTTTAGTAGAGACAGGGTTTCGCCATGTTGGCCAGGCTGGTCTCGAACTCCTGACCTCAGATGATCCGCTTTCCTCCGCCCCCCAAAGTGTTGGGATGACAGGCATGAGCCACTGAGTCCCGCCAGGACTTTGATTTTGACTCTGAGTGAGGTGGGAGCCATAGGAGGATTTTTAACAGGGGAGGGATTTGATCAACTTTGCTTTACACAGGACACCTCTGGTTGCCTACTAAACTATAGGGGGCAAAGGTGGAAGTGGGAACAGGGTTGCTTTAAGTGCTGTTTGTCTATCATTGTGTGACTTTGAAAAGGTGCTTCCTCTGGGTGGACATAGCCCCATGGCACTTGGCTTGGAAAGAAGGGCCCTTGTTGCCGGCGCAGTGGCTCACGCCTGTAATCCCAGCCCTTTGGGAGGCTGAGGTGGGCGGATCACGAGGTCAGGAATTCAAGACCAGCCTGGCCAATATGGTGAAACCCCGTCTCTACTAAAAATACAAAAAAAAAAATTAGCTGGGTGTGGTGGTGCACACCTGTAATCCCAGCTACTTGGGAGGCTGAGGCAGGAGAATTGCTTGAACCAGGGAGTCAGAGGTTGTAGTAAGCCAAGATTATGCCACTGCACTCCAGCCTGGCGACAGAGCAAGACTCCGTCTCAAAAAAAAAAAAAAAGGAAGGGCCCTTGTCTAAAGAGAAAGATGCTTCTTCCTCCTGCAGGTGTAGCCCCACACCAGGGTTCATGGCTTGGCACCAGAGTACAGGCTGGATTTCAGCCCCTACTGGGCCCCTTCGCCAGATGTCCTTGTGCAATGCACAAATCACAGAACTGTCTACAGCCTCGATCAAAGAGACTGGTAGAAGGCTGTTTTGGCAATGCAGACGAGAGATGATAACGGCTTGGATCAGGGTGGTAGCGGGTTGGAGGGAGGCAAATGCACAACGGAAATGCTGAGAATATCCTTAGCCCTGAGTCTCAGTCCTAGCTCTGGGAAGAATGGAGTGTTACTGCTTCTCTAAGAACAGCTGTAACATCCACCAAACATGTGGGATCAGACTAATTCTGGCCCTAAGCAATTCCCCAAAGGGAGAAGTTCGGGTGGTTACTCTGGGAATTGTGGGGAGGGTTTCTCTCCTCATGGAAAGATGCCATAGCCCCCAGAAAGCTTTGGCTCCCAGGAAGGTTGGCAGCCAATAGGCTGTGCTCTCAAGGGAGTCCAGGAGCAGTTGTGCTTCTGTGTAAATTGTGCAATATGAGGATATTAATTTGTCGTAATGATCGAATATATGTTCCAAGCAGCTAGATTGGGCTTGGCAGTTAGTGGACACGCAGAATTCTTCAGCCCTAGCCCTAGTTCCTCCATGGACTCACTGAGGAATCTTAGACAAGTTGTTTCCCCTTTCTGAGACATAGTTTCTTCATTTGTACCATGTGAGTAATATTCCCCACAAATAAAAGGTTTTTGGAGCAAATGGAATGAAACTGTGGATGTGAGGGAAACTATTGGAAAGCTGGCCATATAATTGCCGGTATCGTGATGCTGCAGTGCCTCTTTCTCTCCTAACTGTCCCCTTAGTCCAGTTCTCATCCTTTTTGCCAGGACTTCTAGAAGAGCTCCCAGCTGGTTGCCCTGCCTTTGGTCTCCTTGTTGGCTCACCTAGTCTTCCTGAACCTTAAATTTCCTGAAAAAAAACTTTTTTTTGGTGTTTTTTTGTTTGTTTGTTTGTTTATTTTTTGAGACTGAGTCTCGCTTTGTTGCCCAGGCTGGAGTGCAACGGCGCAATCTCGGCTCACTGCAACCTCCGCCTCCCAGTTACAGCAATTCTCCTTCCTCAGCCTCCTGAGTAGCTGGGACTACAGGCGCAGGTCACCATGCCCGGCTAATTTTTGTTTTTGTTTTGAGAGGGAGTCTTGCTCTGTCGCCCAGGCTGGAGTGCAGTGGCGCAACCTCCGCTCACTGCAAGCTCCGCCTCCCGGGTTCACGCCATTCTCCCGCCTCAGCCTACCGCCTCAGCCTACCGAGTAGCTGGGACTACAGGCCCCCGCTACCATGCCTGGCTAATTTTTGTGTTTTTAGTAGAGATGGGGTTTCACCGTGTTAACTAGGATGGTCTCAATCTCCTGACCTAGTGATCCGCCCACCTCGGCCTCCCAAAGTGCTGGGATTACAGGCGTGAGCCACCGCGCCCGGCCTAATTTTTGTATTTTTAGTAGAGACGGGGTTTCACCATGTTGGCCAGGATGGTCTGGATCTCTTGACCTCGTGATCCGCCTGCCTCAGCCTCCCAAAGTGCTGGGATTACAGGCCTGAGCCACTGCGCCCAGCCTCCTGAAGCTTTAAATATGTTCACCCTTGCTCAAAACCTGCATGGCTCCCCCAGATCCCCCTGTTTTTTTTTTTTTTTTTTTTTTTTTGAGACAGAGTCTCGCTCTGTTGCCCAGGCTCCAGAGTGCAATGGCACGACCTCAGCTCACTGCAACCTCCACTTCCTGGGTTCAAGCGATTCTCCTGCCTCAGCTTCCCAAGTAGCTGGGACTACAGGTGTGTGCCACCACGCCCGGCTGATTTTTGTATTTTTAGTAGAGACGGGGTTTCACCACATTGGCCAGGCTGGTCTCGAACTCCTGACCTCAGGTGATCCACCCACCTCGGCCTCCCAAAGTGCTGAGATTACAGACGTGAGCCACCGCACCCGGCCGAGCCCCCCAGATTTATAGGGGGAGGCAACAGCTAGGTGCATTGCAAAGATGTGGACAGAACAGAAATGATGTTGTCCTAAGAAAGGTTAGTTGGGTGGTACTCAGACCACTGTGATCCCTCCCCAGGAGGGTTAGAGGAGACTGTTCCATCCACTTTTCTTTCCCCTTTCTTTTCTTCTTTTTTCTTCTGTTTCTCCTTCCCTTTGTTTTTCTCTGTCCTTTCCTCCTTCCTCGCCTCCCTCTGTGCTGTCGCCTTTCTCTCTCTCTGTGATGCAGATTACTGCTTTGCTGTCTCTCTTCTCCCTCCCTTTGATGGGTTGGTCTTTGGGTCTGCCTGCTCCTCTCCTCTCTTGTCCCCCTGCCCCCCTGCCTTGCCTCCAGTGCCCTATGGTTCCGTGTCCTCCTCATTCCCACTCTACCTTTCCTCCCCCACCCCACGTTTACAGATGAGCAACCTCTCAGAGTCTGGAAGTCCCGCAGCTGTTCTGAGACGCTGGGGCCTCCCACCACTGGGGCCGGAAAAAGGCCGACCCTCTGGAGGGGCCAAGGGGGAGGGGTAGCAGGAAAAAGGGGCGTTAGACTTGCAGCTTTCTTTTTGGCCATTCATTTGGAGGGGAAAAGTGAAACAAAGGAATTTAAAACTTCCTCTTTTGTCCTGCCCCAGATGCAACTAATGATGGTCTAAGAGCTTAGTTTGCCTTTCTAGGAATGAAAACTCTTCTAAGAAACCACATCTTTTAAACACTTGGTTTGCCGTGGACCACAGCATCTGATAAGACAATGAAAACAGAAAAGCTTTTAAAGCCAACTTAACCCACACATAAATGTGATTCTAATGAAGAATCAATAGTCTGGTGGATCATTTTTCCTGCGACTCCTTGGAGAAGCTTAAAGAGGCTTTCAATCAGCGGGGTAGGTGGTGAATAAAATGTTCTTTTTGAAATAGATAAAGTTGATTTAAAGATGAAGATGAAGTAAATAATAGCCAAGGTGGCACTTGGTCTTGGAAAACATTCTAAGGTGGTTCTTCGCTGGCTGCTAGTTAGGAAACACTGGTCTAATGAAATCAATATGTAATGTGAGGGGGACAAATGCCTGCACAGATTCATCAGAACTGTAAACACATTTGAAGGAAGAATAGTTCCACAAACAAGTGTGGCCAGCCTTGATTTTTAAAACTATTTTTTATTTTTGGTAGAGATGGTGTCTCGCTATGTTGTCCAGGCTGGTCTGGAATGCCTAGGCTCAAGTCACTCTCCCACTTTGGCTTCTCAAAGTGCTGGGATTACAGGCATGAGCCTCTGCTCCCAGCTGTGCCCAGCCTTGAAAAGGAGAGACACTGAATCAGTAGAGTGTGGGTAGGCCTGTCCAGGCGAGAGGGATTTGATAACACAGCTTGTTCATTATTGTTTGCCCAGACTCACTTCTCCCTTTTCCTAACTGTACCGTGGTTGCCTTTGTAGAATTCTTTCTGACCCCACTGCAGCAGGCCTTGTAAGTTACTCCCTTCTTCTAAGCTGTCAGCATCCTGCTTTGGTTCCAGTGTCCACTCTTCCCCTGTGGGATTCAGAACTAAGTCCTAATTGATTTAAACCAGTAGTTCTCCAAGTATGATCTGGGAATCCTTGGGGATCTACAAGACTTTTTCAGACTGCGAATTCAAAACTCTTTTCATGATGTTTGTCTTGAATTTCCACTTTCATTCTTTCACAAGTATATGGAGTTTTTCAGAGGTTACATGACATATGATGTCATCACTCTGACATTAATAGAATGTGTGCTTCTATTCACAGTAGCAAAGACATGGAATCAACCTATGTGCCCATCAACAGTGGATTGGATTAAAAAAATGCAGTACATATACACCATGGAATACTACAGAGCCACAAAAAAGAATGAAATCATATCCTTTGCAGCAACATGAATGCAGCTGGAGGACATTGTCCTAAGCTAATTAATACAGGAACAGAAAATCAAATACCACACATTCTCACTTATAAGTGGGAGCTAAATAATGGGTATTCATGGACATAAAGATAGCAACGATAGACACTGGGGACTACTAGAGCGGGGAGGGAGGGGGCAAGGGTTGAAAAACTAACTATTGGGTGCTATGCTCAGTACCTGGGTGACAGGATCAATCATACCCCAAATCTCAGCATCACTAAATATACCCAGGTAACGAAGCTGCACATGTACTCCCTGAATTTTTATTTGTTTGAGCTAGGGTCTTGCTGTCACCCAGGCTGGAATGAAGTGGTGCAATGACAGCTCACTGCAGCCTTGACCTCCCAGGGCCCAAGCAATCCTCCTACCTCAGCCTCCCAAGTAGCTGGGACTACAGACACACACCACCATGCCTGGCTATTTTTTAATAATTTTTTTTTTGTAGAGATGGGGTCTCACTATGTTGCCTAGGCTGGTCTCAAACTCCTGGCCCCACATGATCTTCCTGCCTCATCCTCCAAAAGTGCTGGGATTACAGGCATGAGCTGCTGTGCTTGGCCTAAATTTCTCATTCTTAATTTATTACAAGATAAAAACTGGCAGCTATCACTCACACAAACAAAAGCTCTTTTAGGTCCTCAATAATTTTTAAGAGTATAAAGATGTCCTAAAGCCAAGAAGTTTGAGAACTATTGGTTTAAGCAAATTATAGGGGTCCCATTCCTGTGGGGGAATGTGACACTGTCCTGACTCATGAGACAGAAATAGTTTCCTCTGTGGGATGGTGTTCTGGGAAAGGTGTCCTTGATGTTAAAAAGAAATACACAGGGCCAGGCACAGTGGCTCATGCCTGTAATCCCAGCACTTTGGGAGGCTGAGGCAGGCAGATCACTTGAACTCAGGAGTTCAAGACCAGCCTGGGCAACATGGTGAAACTCCATCTTTACAAAAAATGCAAAAATTAGCTGGGCGTAGTGGCATGTGCCTGTAGTCCCAGCTACTCAGGAGGCTGAGGCAGGAGGATTCCTTGAGCCTGGGAGATTGAGACTGCAGTGAGCCGAGATTGTGCCACTGGACTCCAGCCTGGGGAGACAGAGTCAGACCCTGTCTCAAAAAAAGAGGAAAACCCTGAGTAGGCAAGAGGCAAGATCTTACCTCTTCTCTTCCTAGTGTGTTGAGAGGAGCAGGCATATAACCTAAGGTTAGCCAACCAGATGCTATCTTTGAATCGTGAGCAAAGAATACAAGGATGGAGGGAAGAGTGTTAAGTTGTTCACCCCTCCCTCCCTCCCTCCTTCTTTCTTCTTTCTTTCTTTCTTTCTCTCTCTCTCTTTCTTTCTTTTTCTTTCTTTCTCTTCTTTCTTTTCTTCTTCTCTCTCTCTCTCTCTTTCACAGGGTCTTGCTCTGTCACCCAGACTGGAGTGAAGTGGCATGATCTCAGCTCACTGCAGCCTCGATTTCCCAGGCTCAGGTGATCCTCCCACTCAGCCTCCCAAGTAGCTAAGATTACAGGCATGCGCCACCATGCCCAGCTGATTTTTAAAATTTTTTGTACAGATGGGGTCTCACTATGTTGCCCAAGCTGGTCTTGAACTCCTGGGCTCAAGTGATCCACCCACCTGGGCTTCCCAAAGTGCTGGGATTACAGGCGTGAGCCACTGTGCCACGTCCAAGTTGTTCATTCTTTATTCCTGCTGCACCCTTTATTTCCTGCCCAGTCTGAAGCCTGCTCCTCCAGCCACACATGGGTTCTACAAGCACTTAATAGTCATCCAATAATTCTCTAGCCAAAGTTGATTTCTGCTGTTCAAAACCAACAACCTTAATAGAGATGCAGGGTCAGAAACAGGAATATTCCAATCACCACTGTTTCATTTTGTTTCATCAAGCAAATATCACTCAAGACCGTCCATCTTGGTTGGGCATGGTGGCTCATGCCTGTAATACCAACACTTTGGGAGGCTGAGGCGGGAGGATTGCTTGAGCTTGAGGGTTCGAGGCTACAGTGAGCTATGAGCATGCCACTATACTCTTGCCTGGGTGACAGAGGCTGTGTCTTAAAAAAAAAAAAAAAAAAGACTCTTCATCTCTCTTGGCTCTGTTCCTCTACTCAACCAGGGAGCCACTCCATAATTAATTAAATGGCATATGCTTTGTGGAGTAATCAAGTGTACAGTTTGCTCATGTGGCCCAGCTCTGAGTTGAATCAGCTCTGTGTGTTCTTCAAAGTCAGGTTTCTCACAGGCTCTGGATTATAGAATGTGAGGAGCTTGAACCAGCAATAAGTAGGTCATCTATTCAGACAGTCAGCAAATGTTTACTGAGTATCTAACTGTTCTAACAGACTATAGCAGTAAACAAAATAGACACAGTCCCTGTCTTTGTGGAACTGACATTCTAGTTGGAGATATAAACATTAAATAATCAATTGTACAAGTATTTAACTGCAATAAATGCTAGGAAGAAAAAGTACAGGATACCATGATAATGTACAGTTGGGCCCCAAGCTGGTCTTTAGCGTCAGGAAAGGTTTGCCCTGAGAAAGGGATATTTGACATTAGGCAAAAGGGTGGGAGGAGCATTCGAGGCAGAAAGAACATCTTATCAAGGTCCAGAGGTGAACAGTAGGCCCACGGGAACAGATTGTTCCCTGATTGTTGGGGAACAAAGTGAGGGGGAGGAGGTCAAATGAGGCTAGAGAGGTGGCAAGGGCCAGAAGTGGCTTTGTAGGTCTGTCCTTCTTTAAAAAAATTTTTAATTGTGACAAAATACACATAATATAAAAGCTACCATTTTAACCATTTTTTTCTGTAAATTTTTTTTTCATGGGAGCATAGATTCAAATTGTCC
Organism: Pongo abelii; assembly: GCF_028885655.2. Lineage (NCBI taxonomy): Eukaryota > Metazoa > Chordata > Mammalia > Primates > Hominidae > Pongo > Pongo abelii. Next base: position 54,626,179 of record NC_072008.2, read on the forward strand.
TGAATATATACTTCCCACCTTAACCATTTTTAAGTGTACAGTTCAATGGCATTAAGTGCATTCACGTTGTTGTGCAACCATCTCCAGAACTGTCTTCCTCTTATAAAACTGAAATTTTGTGCCCATTAAACAACTCCCCATTCTTCCCTCCCCCCAGTCCCTGGTAACCACCATTCTACTTTCTATCTCTATAATTTTGATTATTCTACGTACCTCATATACGTGGAATCATGCAGTCTTTGCCTTTTTTTTTTTTTTTTAAAGAGATGAAGTCTCTATGTTGCCCAGGCCCATCTCGAACTCCTGGCCTCAAGGGATCCTCCCGCCTTGGCTTCCCAAAATACTGGTATTACAAGCATGAACCACCCTGCTTGGCTTAGTCTTTCTCTTTTAGTTACTGGCTTATTTCATTTACCACAATGTCCTCAAAGTTCGCCCATGTTGTAACACGCGTTAAAATTTCCTTTGGGCCATTCTTTTCTTTTCTTTCTTTCTTTTTTTTTTTTGAGGCAGAGTATTACTCTGTTGCCCAGGTTGCAGTGCAGTGGTGTGATCATGGCTCACTGCAGCATCCACCTCCCCGCTTCAAGAAATCCTCCCACCTCAGCCTCCCGAGTAGCTTGGACTACAGGCACAAGCCACTACACTCGGCTAATTTTTGTATTTTTTTGTAGAAACGGGGTTTCGCCATGTTGCCCAGGCTGGTCTCCAACTCTTGACCTCAAGCTGTCCTCCCACCTCAGCCTCCCAAAATGCTGGGATTACAGGCATGAGCCACTGGGGCTGGCGGGCCCGCCCTTCCTAAACTGTAATGTTGCTGCTTCCTCAGCCCTACCCTCATTAACAAGGTGGTGGGCCATGCTAAGAATCTCAGGATGAGATTTTGAAATCTTAATCTTTGTGCTGTCCTTTTCTGCCTTACCTTTCCTGGTTCTTCAATCAGGAAACAAGGGCATCCATGTTTGTATTCATTTCCTAGGGCTGTCATAAAAAGAAGTACACAATTCTGGGGCAGGAGTGGGCATTAAAAAAAAGTATCATAAACTGGGTGGCTTAAAACAATAGAAATTTAGGCCGGGCACAGTGGCTCACGCCTGTAATCCCAGCACTTTGGAGGCCGAAGTGGGCGGATCACCTGAGGTCGGGAGTTCAAGACCAGCCTGACCAACATGGAGAAACCCTGTCTCTACTAAAAACACAAAAAAATTAGCCAGGCATGGTGGTGCATGCCTGTCATCCCAGCTACTCAGGAAGCTGAGGCAGGAGAATCGCTTGAACCTGGGAGGCGGAGGTTGCAGTGAGCTGAGACCACACCATTGCACTCCAGAGCCTGGGCAACAAGAGCAAAACTCTGTTAAAAAAAAACAAAAAAAAAACAAAAAATACCCCCAGAAATTTATCCCCCGACAGTTCAGAAAACCAGAAGTCCAAAATCAACGTGTTGGCAGAGTTTGTGACTTCAGGAGGCTCTGAGGGAGAGTCTGTTCCATGCCTTTTTCCCAGCTTCTGGCGGTTTCCAGCAATCCTTGGTTTGTACATGCATTACTCCAATAATTGCCTCCATCTTCACATGGCCATCTCCCTGTGTGTCTGTTTTCTTTTATCTTTTTTTTTCTTTTTCTTTTTGAGACGGAGTCTTGCTCTGTCATCCAGGCTGGAGTGCAGTGGTGTAATCTCGGCTCACTGCAACCTCTGCCTCCTGGGTTCAAGCCATTCTTCTGCCTCAGCCTCCTGAGTAAGTGGGATTACAGGTGCACGCCACCACACCCTGCTAATTTTGTATTTTTTAGTAGAAATGGGGTTTCACCCTGTTGGCCAGGCTGGTCTCAAACTCCTGACCTCAAGTGATCCACCTGCCTCGGCCTCCCAAAGTGCTGGGATTACAGGCAAGAACGACCGTGCGCTGCCTGTTTTCTTGTATCTTGTCCAAAATTTACTCTTTTTTTTTTTCTTTCTCAGTCCGGGGCAAAGCTGAACAAAATCCACTCTTCTTACAAGGACATCAATCATTGGATTTATGACTCACCCTAATCCAATGTGACCTCACCTTAACTTGAATACATATTTCCAAATGAGATCAAATTCACAGGTTCTGGGTAGACATACATTTGGAGGGGTCACTATTCAACACAATAGTACACTGTTGCTTCTACAAAAAGTTGTGTTAGAGAAGGAATGTAAGAGAAAGATGTAGATAATGTTCAGCTTTTGTTTTGTTTTGCTTCTAACTTAGGCTTTTGAACAAAGTCATTGCACAAAATGTACTTTGTGCAAAAGAGAAATCCTGGCCAGGCGCAGTGGCTCACACCTGTAATCCCAGCACTTTGGGAGGCCAAGGCGAGTGGATCACTTGAGCTCAAGGGTTCGAGACCAGCCTGGCCAACATGGTGAAACCCTATCTCTACTAAAAATACAAAAATTAGTAGGGCATGGCGGCCACCGCGCCTGGCCCAGTTACATATTTTGTAATTCTCCGAATTAAATGAAAACTGGCTTGAGCCTTCACAGGCCAGAGTAGCAATAAGTTTAGTACCAGTTTCTGGCCGGGCGTGGTGGCTCCCGCCTGTAATCCCAGGACTTTGGGAGGCCGAGGCGGGCGGATCACGAGGTCAGGAGATCGAGAACATCCTGGCTAACACGGTGAAACCCCGTCTCTACTAAAAATACCAAAAAAACTAGCTGGGCGTGGTGGTGGGCGCCTGTAGTCCGCTGCTGCTCAGGAGGCTGAGGCAGGAGAATGGCGTGAACCGGAAGGCGAAGATCGTGCCACTGCACTCCAGCCTGGGCGACAGAGTGAGACTCCGTCTCAAAAAAAAAAAAAAAAAGTGTAGTACCACTTTCTTTGGCTCTTCTCTTCCTCTGGTTTATCCAGGAATTTACACAATCTGCAAAGGAGGTCGCTTTGATGTCTAAGCCTCAGCGCTGCGCGGGGCGGTGGGGTCAGGGGTCGGGGGTGGGGGGTGGGGGTGGCGTAAGGCCTCCACTGCCATGCCTGCCGTTTTGCCTCATTGCCACAAAGTGTCGCTATGGAGCACCAGTCCGCTTCTATCTGGTACTGCTGGTCTACTACTGAGCAACGCTTTGCCTGACCCCCACCTTCCAGTACAGATCAGTGAGGTCCTTCATAGGTTCCCCAAGAAAGTGAAGTTCAGGGGTTTAAAACGGAAGGCCTCTAAATCCTTGGGATGAATGACCCTGAGTGACCAGTCTTTCTGGGCATATGCTCAGCTCTTCTCAGAGATCTCACTGTCTCAAAGGCACTAGGTTCAGATTAAGGCAATTGTTTGCCCATCATAGAACCTCCCTCTTTCCATTCCCTAGGGATTCATCAAACAAAACAAAAGCAGACTTAACATCTCTGTGAGGGTTAATCTACATGAAGCCCCTGGTTCTCAGAGATGGAATGAATGCCTGGGGACACGGCATCATTGTGGATGAGGCCAGCAGCTGAGAATTTCAGGAACTGTTTAGCTCTTATTTCTCCCAGGCAAGGTAACAGAACACTCAAGGAGTTTCCAACTGGGGCCATATTGGGTATGAAGCAGATTACATAGTGGAGGAAACAAAAATCTGGGTGTGCTTTGCTTGCCCCCACTGTTCTCACAATAGGTGCTCCCCGGCTGGCCAACGTGTTATCCAAATGGCTTTGTCTCCAAGGCTCCAAAAATTTTCTGACAGCAAATAGTATATTATGTCCACTCAAACTTTGGTTTGCAATGGGCTTATTATTCCATATCACACAGTAATTTATTTTTTTTATTTTTGGCCGGGTGTGGTGGCTCACACCTGTAAATCCCAGCACTTTGGGAGGCCGAGGCGGGGGGATCACTTGAGATCAGGAGTTTGAGACCAGCCTGGCCAACATGGTGAAACCCTGTCTCTACTAAAAATACAAAAATTAGCTGGGTGTGGTGGTGGCCACCTGTAATCCCAGCTACTTGGGAGGCTGAGGCAGGAGAATCGCTTGAACCCGAGAGATGGAGGTTGCAGTGAGTCGAGATTGTGTCACTGCACACTAGCCTGGGTGACAGAGCAAGACTCCATCTCAAAAAATTATTATTATTATTATTATTTTTGAGACGGAGTTTTGCTCTTGTTGCCCAGGCTGCAGTGCAATGGCACGATCTCGGCTCACCACACTCTCTGCCTCCTGTGTTCAACCGATTCTCCTGCCTCAGCCTCCCGAGTAGCTGGGATTACAGGCATGCACCACCACACCTGGCTAATTTTTTGTATTTTTAGTAGAGACGGGGTTTCTCCATGTTGGTCAGCCTGGTCTCAAACTCCTCACCTCAGGTGATCCTCCTGCCTCGGCTTCCCAAAGTGCTGGGATTACAAGCGTGAGCCACCATGCCCGGCCAAAAAAAATTATTTTTTATGTTTATTTTTTGGAGACAGGGTCTTGCTCTGTCACCCAGCTGGACTGCAGTATCACAATCGTGGCTCACTGCAGCCTTGACACCCTCTCACACCCGAAGCTCAAGTGATCCTCCCACCTCAGCTTCTCAGGTAGCTGAGATTATAAGCACATGCCACCAGGCCTGGCTAATTTTATATATAGAGAGAGAGATCTATCTATCTATCTATCTATCATCTATCTATTTATCTATCTATCTAACTATTTTTTTAGAGATGGGGTCTCGCCATGTTGCTTAGGCCTCTTTTCAAACTCCTGAGCTCAAGTGATCTGCTCACCTTGGCCTCCCAAAGTGCTGGGATTACAGGCGTGAGCTGCCATTTGCCATTTCCGGCCCACATAGTAATTTAATACATCCACTTATAGAGAGCAAAACTTGAACCTGTAACACTTCATTAATTAGAATTCAGCATGTTACTCTGGGAGGCTTCCCTCCAAATCATTCTGGCAAGATTAGCAGAAGTCCAGCCCAGCCTCATCTCCATATTTGTAACTGTGGGGTTTGGTCAGGATTCTTTGTTTGCAAGTAACAGAAAGTGGCCCTGTCTACCTTAAGGAAGAAGGGAATTATTTCAAGGCTACGAGGAGAACTCACAAGATTAAAAGGAAGGCTGGACAGACAGAAGCCATTCAACTACCAAGGGAACTTGATAATAGCGAGACTTATTAATGAGTTTTCCCAGACACCACTCCTGAAATGAATGAATAGACAATTTTTTTTTTGAGATGGAGTCTCGCTCTGTCACCAGGCTGGGGTGCAGTGGCACCATCTCAGCTCACTGCAACCTCCACTTCCTGGGTTCAAGCAGTTCTCTTGCCTCAGCCTCCTGAGTAGCTGGGACTACAGGTGCACACCGCCACGCTCGGCTAATTTTTTTTTTCTTTTGTATTTTAGTAGAGACAGGGTTTCACCATGTTGCCCAAGCTGGTCTGGAACTCCTGAGCTCAGGCAATCCACCCGCCTCGGCCTCCCAAAGTGCTAGGATTACTGGCGTGAGACACCACGCCTTGCCGACAATCATTTTTTTCTATCTTTGCATCACTCAAGAGTCAAAGCTCCTGCCGAGCATGGTGGCATGTGCCTGTAGTCCCAGTTACTTAGGAGGCTGAGATGGGAGGATCACCTGAGCCCAGGGAGGTCGAGGCTGCAGTGAGCTGTGATTGCACCACTGCACTCCTGCCTGGGTGACAGAGTGAGACTCTGTCTCAAAAAAAAAAAAAAAAAAAAGGGTGGGGGGAGCGGGGAGGGATAGCATTAGGAGATATACCTAATGCTAAATGACGAGTTAATGGGTGCAGCACACCAGCATGGCACATGTATACATATGTAAATAACCTGCACATTGTGCACATGTACCCTAAAACTTAAAGTATAATAATAATAATAAAAATAAATAAATAAAAATAAATAAATAAATAAAATAAGTGAAAGCAAAAAAAAAAAAAATGATTCAAAGCCCCGACATCCCAATAGAAAAATCGCCAAGGGATGTGGCAGACCACAGAAGTGGAAATCCAGTGGAGGAATCATGTCGGAGTAGGTTGTGAGAGAGATGAGAAGAGGGTGACACATAGGCTATCAGGCTTGAGTGCTCTCTAGGGCAGAAGCCAGGTCCCACTGCCCTCTCTAGGGCTCCCCATCAGATGCTTTGTGTCAATTAGCTCCTTTAATTATCACAACAGGCCAGGCGCGGTGGCTCACGCCTATAATCCCAGCACTTTGGGAGGCTGAGGCAGGCAGATCACCTGAGGTCAGGAGTTTGAGATCAGCCTGGCCAACATAGTGAAACCCCATCTCTACTTAAAAAAATACAAAAATTAGCAGGGCGTGGTGGCAGGTACCTGTAAGTCCCAGCTACTCAGGTGGCTGAGGCAGGAGAATCGCTTGAACCCAGGAGGCGGAGGTTGCAGTGAGCCAAGATCATGCCACTGCACTCCAGCCTGGGCAACAAAGCGAGACTCCATCTCAAAATAATAATAATAATAATCATCATCATCATCATCATAACAACTCTGTAAGATGAGTGTGAATGTCTCCCATTTGTCCAGTGAAGAAACTGAAGCTCAGACAGGGGGATAGCTGGCCTTAGGTTGTCTAGCTGGGAGATGAGAGAGCTGAGGCTGACCGCATAGTGGTCATTTCCCCTATATATGCTGCCTTGGCTGCTGTGTATGGCTGTATAGTTTATGCATTGCACAAGCACGCCCAGTCCAGAGGATGAGTAGGGTCTGGGCTGAAATCTAACCTATGATGATCCACTCAACAAGCTGGCTGCCTCTTTGTAAATCTGTGTCTATCTCTGGAGGAAGAGGCTCATTTCTCTAATTTGTTCTCCCATGTAAACATTCTTCAACCTCACCTCAACCTCTGATTCTTTGGTCCCACCACCTTTTGTTTGTTTGTTTGTTTGAGACAGAGTCTTGCCCTGTCTCCCAGGCTGGAGTGCAATGGCACCATCTCAGCTCACTGCAACCTCTGCCTCCCGGGTTCAAGCGATTCTCTTGCTTCAGCCTCCAGAGTAGCTGGGACTACAGGCATGCACCACCACACCTGGCTATTTTTTAATTTTTTTTTTTTTTTTTGTATTTTTAGTAGAGATGGGGTTTCGCCATGTTGGCCAGGATGGTCTCGATCTCTTGACCTTGTGATCCGCCTGCCTCAGCCTCCCAAAGTGCTGTGATTACAGGCGTGAGCCACCGCGCCTGGCAGGTCCCATCACCTTTTAACTAACTGCCCCTCAGTCCCCTCATGTCCTCACTTCCCTCCTTACCCAGTATGGTAGGCGGAATTATCTGATGACCCTCATAGTATCTCTACTCCATTATTATGCCCTGTATAATCCCCCTTCCCTTGAAGGGGGTGGTCGTTGTGACTTGCTTCTAACCGATAGAATACGGCCAGGATGATAGGATTTCACTCCTCTGATTTGCCGTGCCTCTACCTCTCTCTCTGTCTCTCTCTAGATATAGCTATGGCTCCATCTTGCTAGCATGCAAAGAACTCAAACTGATAGCCTTGAAGAAGCAAGAAGCTGCTATGCTATTGTGTACTACCTATGGAGATGGCCACATGGCAGGCAGCCCCTAGGGTCTGAGGGCCTTAGTTCTACAACCACAAAGAACTAAATTCTGCCAACAACCATGTGAGTTTGAAAGAGGACCCAAACCTCATATGACACTGTAGTCCTGGACAACATCCTGATTGCAGCCTGTGTGACCCTGAACAGAGAATCCAGTTCAGCTGTGCCTGGATTTCTAACCCATGGAAACTGGGAGACAATATGTGTTTTTTTACAGCTGTTAAATTTGTAGTAATTGGTTATGTGGCAATAGAAAACTAATACACTCAGCTTAGATTTCATTATTCATCATTATAATCACTTCCTTGCAAACATCCTTACTATTCTAGCCCTTGTGGCCAACAGATGCTGAAGTGACCTCCAGTAATCCCCACCACCTGGTGTTTATGTCCTATGTAATCATATCTTCTGGAGTGTCAGCAGAAGCTGTGACTTGTTTCTAGCCTTCTAGAATATGGCAGGCCAGGTGCAGTGGCTCATACCTGTAATCCCAGCACTTTGGGAGGCTGAGGTGGGAGGATCTTTTAAGCCCAGGAGTTTAACACCAGCCTGGGAAACACAGCAAGACTCTGTTTCTACAAAATAAATAAATAAATAAATAAATAAATAAATAAATAAATAAATAACGATAGTATATGGCAAAGGTGATGGGATATCACTTTGCTGAGACTCCATCTTGGTATACTGGAGTTACAGAGACTCTCTTTTGTCAGCTTTGAAAAAATAAGCTGCCAAGTTATCAGAGGGCCACGTGGCAAGGAACTCATTACTTGCAGTTGAGAGCCAACTCTGGATGAAAGCTAGCAAGAAAATGAGGACCTCGGTCCTATAGCTTCAAGATTAATTCTTCCTTGCTATGATACAGGAGATATTAAAGAAACAAAAGATGAATTCTTCCAACAGCTTGAGGGAGCTTGGAAGCAGATATTTTCCCTAGTTAAGCCTCTGATGAGACTGCAGCCCCAGTTGACACCCACGATGCAGCCTAGTTAGACCATGAAAAAGAGGACCCGGATAATTTGTTCCCAGACTCTTGACACACAGAAACTGTGAGATAATACATGTGTGTTGTTTTATGTCTCTAGCTTTGTGGTAACTTGTTACACAGCATAGAAAACAAACAGCCCGTCTCTCTCATCTTTATACTCATCTGGCCAAACACAACCCAGGTTACTCTCTACCTCTGTAAGAGAGTAGCCGAATGCTGTTAGAGAAAACAAAACAAAAAAACCCCACAAAAGCCAATGATTTCACTCTAAAGTACAGATTGCAGACCTCAAATAGGTATTAGTAGCTGGGACTCATAGCAATCCTGCTATGATCACCTCTCCACTCTGAGAGATAATTATTATTATTATTTTTGAGACACGGTCTTGCTCTGTTGCCCAGGCTGGAGTGCAGTGGTGCAATCTCGGCTCACTGCAACCTCTGCCTCCTGGGTTGAAGTGATTCTCCTGCCTCAGCCTCCCGAGTAGCTGGGACTACCAGTGTGCACCACCACGCCCGGCTAATTTTTATATTTTCAGTTGAGATGGGGTTTCACCATGTTGATCATGGCTGGTCTCGAGTTCCTGACCTTAGGTGATCTGCCCGCCTTGGCCTCCCAAAGTGCTGGGATTACAGGCATGAGCCACTGCACCCGGCCAGAAATAACTATTTCATACCTCCTCCTTTCCTCCCAAACCTTGCTCATCCCAGCCTCTGTCCTTACTTTCAGTTGATGGCCTCACAACACCCTTCATTAAGAAGGTAGAGCTGGGCCAGACGCGGTGGCTCACTCCTGTAATCCCAGCACTTTGGGAGGCCAAGGCGGGTGGCTCATGAGGTCAGGAGTTTGAGACCAGTCTGGCCAACAAGGTGAAACCCCATCTCTACTAAAAATACAAAAAATTAGCCAGGTGTGGTGGTGTGCGCCTGTAATCCCAGCTACTCAGGAGGCTGAGGCAGGGGAATTGCTTGAACCCAGGAGATGGAGGTTGCAGTGAGCTGAGATCACACCATTGCACTCCAGCCAGGGTGACAGTCCAAGACTTTGTCTCAAAAAAAAAAAAAAGAAGGTAGACACAACATTCAAATGGGAATTTCCTTATCTCACCATGAAATCTACAATCCTCTCTGCACCCAACCTCCTCTTCTTCTTCTTCTGACTTCTCACATGGAGGAACTGTCCCTCCTCGTATCAAAGACCAGTCCCTCTATTTTGGTATTTGGCCCCTCTCATGTACTCAAAAGCTTTGCTCCTTGGGTGACTCTCATGTCTCCTGCATCACCAGTTTCTCCTCTTTGAGCCCATTCTCATCACATGCACATATGCACATGCTCTATTATATACCGTCTTTTTTTTTTTTTTTTTTTTTTTTTGGAGACGGAGTTTCGCTCTTGTTGCCCAGGCTGGAGTGCAGTGGTGCAGTCTTGGCTCACTGCAACCTCCACCTCCTGGATTCAAGCGATTCTTCTGCCTCAGCCTCCCAAGTAGCTGGGATTATAGGCACCTGCCACCACACCCGGCTAATTTTTGTATTTTTAGTAGAGATGGGGTTTCACCATGTTGGCCAGGCTTGTCTCGAACTTCTGACCTCAGGTGATCCATCCGCCTTGGCCTCCCAAAGTGCTGGGATTACAGGCGTGACCCACCGCACCTGGCCGATATACCATCTTTAAGAGCCCCCTTGAATATCGTGAGCTCTTCCTACTACTGCCTATTTCTCTGTTCCTCTCATGCAAACCTGCTCCAGATGTAGGTTACATATTACTCTCTCCACTTCATCTCCCACTCTTCAACCAACTGCAGTCTAGCTTCATACCACTCCATAGGACCCACTCTTGTCAAAGTCACCAAAGACTCTATGTCAAATCCAACAGACCGGTTTGTTTTTTTTTTTCTCATCCTACTTGTCTTTTCAGTAGCATCTGGCAATCAACAATCCCTCCTAGAAACATGTGTGTTTCTTCTCAGTCTCCTTTGCTGACCTCTAAATGTTGAAGTTCTCTGAGCTTGTAGAACCAATTGCCTCCTTGTCATCGCCACTGGATTATCTCACAAGCACCTCAAATTGAACATGTCTAAAACGGAAATCTTGATATTCTTCCCCAAGTCTTTCCCTCCTCTCACCTTCTTCCATCTGTATAACCAGTAGTTATTGAACTAGAAAGCTGAGAATCATCCCTTCTCTCACCTCCTTTACACTCAATTTATTATGGAGTGCTATTGGTTCTACCTCTAAAATTTATCCTGAATTTGTCCACATCTCTCCATCTCCACTATCTCTAATCTACACCAAACCACCATTGTCTCTTGTTTGAACTTTTTTTTTTTTTTTGAGATGGAGTCTCACTCTGTCGCCCAGGCTGGAGTGCAGTGGCGCAATCTCGGCTCACTGCAACCTCTGCCTCCCAGGTTGAAGCGATTCTCCTGCCTCAGGCTCCTGAGTAGCTGGGACTACAGGTGTGCACCACCACTCCTGGCTAATTTTTTTGTATTTTTAGTAGAGATGGGGTTTCACCATTTTGGCCAGGATGGTCTCAAACTCCTGACCTCAGGTGATCCGCCCACCTCGGCCTCCCAAAGTGCTGGGATTACAGGCGTGAGCCACTGTGCCCAGCCTTTTTTCTTTCTTTTTTTTTTTTTTTTGAGATGCAGTTTTGCTCTTATTTCCCAGGCTGTAGTGCAGTGGCATGATCTCGGCTCACTGCAACTTCCGCCTCTCGGGTTCAAGTGATTCTCTTGCCTCAGCCTCCCAAGTAGCTGGGATTACAGGTGCCCACCACCACACCTGGCTAATGTTTTGTATTTTTAGTAGAGACAGGGTTTCATCATGTTGGCCAGGCTGGTCTCAAACTCCTAACCTCAGGTGATCCACCTGCCTCAGCCTCTCAAAGTGCTGTGATTACGGGCATGAGCCACCGTGCCTGGCTTGTTTGAACTATTATAGTAGCTTCCCAATGGTCTCTCTGCTTCCACTTCCGCCCTTCTATAATTCCTTCTCCGTATAATAGCCAAAGTGATCTTTCAAAAATGTAAGTCAGATGTCTTCATTCCCTGGCACAGAAGATTTTCCACTATATTTACAATAAAATTCAAACTTCTTGCCATGACTAACAGGGCCCCTGCCTGTGGCATTCACCTCATCTCCTGTAGCTCTTTCCCTCTCATACTAAGCACTGTCACCCTGGCCTTTCTGTTTGCTCTTTCCTTTTCTTGGAACCTTCTTTCTCTGGCTCTACGTCTGAGCATACCTTAAATGTTTTTGTTTGTTTGTTTGTTTGTTTTGAGATGGACTCTTGTTCTGTCACCCAGGCTGGAGTGCAGTGGCTTGATCTTGGCTCACTGCAACCTCTGCCTCCCAGGTTCAAGTGATTCTCCCGCCTCAGCCTCCCGAGTAGCTGAGATTACAGGCACAGGCCACCATGCCTGGCTAATTTTTGTATTTTTAGTAGGGACGAGGTTTCACCATGTTGGCCAGGCTGGTCTTGAACTCCCGACCTCAAGTGATCCACCCGCCTCAGCCTCCCAAAGTGCTGGGATTACAGGCGTGAACCACTGCGCCCGACCTACCTTAAATGTTATATCCTCAGAAGTGCCTTCCCTGACCACCCTCCCTCCCCTGTCATCCTCACTCAAATGTAAGTCCTGTGGAAGCAGAGCCTTTGTCTGTCTTATTGGCTCCCCATTGCTTAGCACCTAGTCAGCATTCAATCAATATTTAAAGAATGAGTGAATAAATGAGGCAGTTTCTCTGAGGATCTGAGTACAACGTATCTAGGTGTAAAGATGGAGTCTGGTGGTGTAAAAAGTAAAATGCAGTGGACAATTGAGATTATTTTATTCAGGCTATTGCAACAGGGAGACCATACACTATTGAGAAACATCTCAAAGAAAAGGAAGGGGACTGGAATTTTATGGAGGCAAGTAGATAAGGGTTGACAATCTAGGAGTCTTTTGGGGCAATGAGGAAGGATAAAGACAGGTCTTGTCTGAGTCATTGAGGAAAGGTGAAGGTGAGTCTTATCTCGGCCTATGTGGGAGTAGGGAGGTCCTTTGTGGTGAGCCCTTTTTGGAGAGCAAAAGGGTGGGGGATTTTTCTTATTTTTATTTTTTTATTTTATTTTTATTTTTTGAGACAGAGTCTCACTCTGTCACCCAGGTTGGAGTGCAGTGGCGTGATCTTGGCTCACTGCAGCCTCTGCCTCTCTGGTTCAAGTGATTCTCCTGTCTCAGCCTCCGGAGTAGCTGGGACTGCAGGTGCGCGCCACCAGGCCCAGCTATTTTTTTCTATTTTTAGTAGAGATGGCGTTTCACCATGTTGGCCAGGCTGGTCTCGAACTCCTGACCTCAAGTGATCGCCTGCCTTGGCCTCCCAAAGTGCTGGGATTACAGGCGTCAGCCACCATGCCTGGCCTATTTTTTATTTTTATTAATCATTTATCTTTGTTTTGTTTTGTTTTCAGATACAGACCTATAGAAGGGTTGGGGAATTTTTTTTTTTTTTTTTTTTTTGAGACAGAGTCTCCCTCTGTCGCCCAGGCTGGAGTGCAGTGGCACCATCTCGGCTCACTGCAAGCTCTGCCTCCCGGGTTCACGCCATTCTCCTGCCTCAGCCTCCCCAGCAGCTGGGACTACAGGCGCAGGCCGCCACACCCGGCTAATTTTTGTATTTTTGAGAGAGACGGGGTTTCACCGTGTTAGCCAGCATGGTCTCGATCTCCTAACCTTGTGATCCGCCCGCCTCCGCCTCCCAAAGTGCTGGGATTACAGGCGTGAGCCACCACACCTGGCCAGGTTGGGGAATTTTTTGACCATGGCTGATTTCCAGGAATACAGGGTTCAGATAAGTTTCAACATTGTCAGTGGTTATTCAGTTTCCCGATAGGGGCTTCTTCTAGAGATTTCAATCTGGGGTATCAATTTGGGGGCTTATTCTAGGCACTCTAGAGGCCTATTCTTGGGTTCAATCTGAGCAACCTGAGTGGACCACTTAGGGCTGTTATTGCAGGTCAGTCAGTCTGAGGTCCTAGCCTGAAGGACTCAATTTGTGACTTCAGTTTGGCAGATCAGTTTCAGAGAACTCTACCTGGGAATTTTAGTCTGTAGAACTCAGTTTGGAGGCTCTGACTGCGAGGGGTACTCTATCTGCTAGGCACAGTCAAGGGGCTCATTCTGGATATGACAGGTTGGTGTTCCATCCAAGGTTCATTCTAAGGTTGGTAGTATGACTTTCTTCTGCAGAGCTCAGAGTATTGCCTTAGTATGGGGATCTGAAACTTAATTCTGCAAACTGAGTCTCTTGTACTCAGCTTGGGGAGCTTCTTCAAGGGGCTCTGGGGAAATCACTTTAGGGGTTTGGTCTAGAAACTGGGCCACCTGCTTTATGGTAGTCTGTCCAGAGGTTCAGGCACTGGTATACCTGAGATCAATCTCATTGTATTAGTCAGTCAGGAGCTCTGTCTGGATCACTCACTGTTGGGTGCTCAGCATGGGCGTTCAGACTTTTTTTTGTTTGTTTGGTTTGTTTTGTTTTGAGATAGAGTCTTGCTCTGTCGCCCAGGCTGGAGTGCAGTGGAATGATCTTGGCTCACTGCAACCCCCGCCTCCCAGGTTCAAGTGATTCTCCTGCCTCAGCCTCTCAAGTAGCTGGGATTATAGGCGCACACTGCCACGCCTGGCTAATTTTTTGTGTTTTTAGTAGAGACAGGGTTTCACCATGCTGGCCAGGCTGGTCTTGAACTCCTGACCTCAAATGATCCGCATGCCTCGGCCTCCCAAAGTGCTGGGATTACAGGCGTGAGCCACCGCACCCAGCGGCATTCACTCTCCCGAGAGAAGTCCGGGAGTTCCGAGTGAGTTCTGAGTGAGCTCAGGCATTGGCTCACTCAAGAGGGCACAGCTGGCATCAGGTGTGATTGCATGTAACAAAGAGACACCAAATAATGATGGCTTAAACAAGATAGAAACCTCTATTTTTCTTTTTTTGACACAGAGTTTCACTCTGTTTTGATCATTGCTCACTGCAGCCTAGACCTCCTGGGCTCAAGCAATCCTCCCACCTCAGGCTCCAGAGTAGCTGGGACTACAAGCATGTGCCATGCCGGTAAATTAGTCATATCTGCTTATTTTTTTAATTTTTTTTTGGTAGAGACAGGGTCTCCCTGTTGCCCAGGCTGGTCTCAAACTCCCGGGCTCAAGTGATCCTCCCACCTCGGCCTCCCAAAGTGCTGGGATTACAGGTGTGAGCCATCGAATCTGGCTCAAACCTTCTATTTCTCTTACGTAAAAGCAGTCCTGATCGGGCATGGTGGCTCACACCTGTAATCCCAGCACTTTGGCAGGCCAAGGCGGGGTGGATCACAAGGTCAAGAGATCGAGACCATCCTGGCCAATATGGTGAAACAATATGGTGAAACTATCTACTAAAAATACAAAAATTAGCCAGGTGAGGTGGCACGTGCCTGTAATCTCAGCTACTTAGTAGGCTGAGGCAGGAGAATCGCTTGAACCTGGGAGGTGGAGGTTGCAGTGAGCCTGGATTATGCCACTGCACTCCAGCCTGGTAACAGAGTGAGACTCCGTCTCAAAAAAAAAAAAAAAAAAAAGCAGTCCTAAGAAACTGCTCCTTTCTTCCATTAAAAAAAATTTTTTTCAGATAGGGTCTCACTCTGTTGCCCAGGCTGGAGTGTAGTGGCAAGATCACGACTCACTGCAGCCTCGAACTCCCTGACTCAAGCACTCCTCCCACCTCAGCCTCTCAAGTGTAGCTGGGACTATAGGAGTGCACACCATACCCAGCTAATTTTTTGATTTTCTATAGACAGGGTCCCACCATGTTGCCCAGGCTGGTTTTGAACTCTTGGGCTCAAGCAATTATCCAGGATTCTTTGAGCCAAATTTGCTAAAGTATCCCTGCTGCACTCAGTTATTGGTAGTTTTTGGCACTCAGCTGATGGCAAGCAATGTCTGCGCAAATACAAGGGTGGATTTCAGAACAGCAGCTGGGGCCCTTGATTAATTTCATCCCCTGTAGCTTACGGTCTGTGAGATGAAGTCTCATGGCTACCATAGGTGCATACCGGTGGTTCTCTCTGGGGATTCCCTCTAGGGCTCATTTTGGGCTTTTTTTTTTTTTTTTTTTGAGATGGAGTCTCGCTCTGTCACCCAGGCTGGAGTGCAGTGGCACGATCTTGGCTCACTGTAACCTCTGCCTCCCAGGTTCAAGTGATTCTCCTGCCTCAGCCTCCCGAGTAGCTGGGACTACAGGCAAGCGCCACCACGTTCAGCTAATTTTTTCACTTTTTTTTTTTTTTTAAAAGACAGAGTCTCGCTGTGTTGCCCAGGCTGGAGTGCAGTGGCGCGAACTCAACTCACTGCAACCTCTAACTCCCAGGTTCAAGCAATTCTCCTGCCTCAGCCTCCCAAGTAGCTGGGACTACAGGCGCCCGCCACCATGCCTGGCTAAGTTTTGTATTTTTAGTAGAGACGGGGTTTCACCATGTTGGCCAGGCTGGTCTCAAACTCCTGACCTCAAGTGATCTGCCCGCCTCAGCCTCGCAAAGTGCTCCGATACAGGCGTGAGCCACCGTGCCCGGCCTTGGGCATGTTATTTCCAGGTTCAGATATTAGGTTTTCAGTCTGAGGGAAGCTGTTTCAGAACATGGACTCAGTCTACACTTTCAGCAGGGGGGACGAGTTTGTGGCTTTAGTATGTGATGGGTCCTTCTGGGAACTCACCCTGGGCCCACTTGCAGGATATCAGTCCCAGTCCCCATACTCCTTCAAGGAGCTAAGTTTGGGGACTCAGTCCCATGGCTCTACCTAGAGGCTCATTATGGGCATTATGGGGACATGACTTTAAGGTTAAGGGTTTACATGTTGATGGTTCACTCTTTTTTTTTTTTGAGACAGGGATCTGGCTCTGTCACCCATGCTGGAGTGCACTGCTGCCATCTCTGCTCATTGCAACCTCCGCCTCCTGGGCCCAAGCTGATCCTCCAACCTCAGCCTCCAAGGTAGCTTGGAGACCGCAGGCATGTCCCACCAAGTCCGCTAATTTTTGTATTTTTTTCAGAGACAGGGTTTTGCCATGTTGCCCAGGCTGGTCTCAAACTCCTGGACTCAAGGAATCTGCCCAGATGGTTCACTCTTGAGACACTAATTCTAGTGTTTCAGTTGGGAGAGAATTTGATATGGGAGCCTGATATTTTGTCTGACATATGACTAAGCCTCTCACTGAGTGAGTGCCAGTTTCAGAGCTCAGTCTGCTCAGGTATTGGAAGCCCAGCCTGGAGATTTTAGCCTGAGGTCAAGCCTAGGAGATATGAATGTGATGGCCTCACCCAGGGATGTCTGTCTGGTGGGCTCTGTCTTGGGATGCCAGGCTTGGTCCTAATCTGAAATTTTCTTTTCTTTTTTTTTGAGACAAAGTCTCACTCTGTTGCCCAAGCTGGAGTGCAGTGGCGTGATCTAGGCTTACTGCAACCTCCACCTCCCGGGTTCAAGCAATTCTCCTGCCTCAGCCTCCTGAGTAGCTGGAACTACAGGCACGCGCCACCACGCCCGGCTAATTTTTGTATTTTTAGTAGAGACAGGGTTTCACTATGTTAGCCAGGCTGGTCTTGAACTCCTGACCCTGTGATTTACCCACCTTGGCCTCCCAAAGTGTTGGGATTACAGGTGTGAGCCACCGTGCCCGGCTGAAATTTTCTATCTGGAAGCATCCTCTGCACATTCAATGTGGTGGTTCAACCTGCATTTTAATCTTGGAGCTCAGTCTGGGATGTCATACTGGGAGTTGAGTTTGGGATACATGGACTTATAAAAGCATCATGCATAGAATTTTGGGGTGTCTGTGTCTTTCTTCCCTCCCGCCCTCCCTTCCTTCCTTTTTTTTTTTAATTTTTATGGCTTCTCACTCTGTTGCCCAGGCTGGAGTGCAGTGGTGCCATGTCAGTTCACTGCAACCTCTGCCTCCGAGTTCAAGAAATTCCCCTGCTTCAGCCTCCTGAGTAGAGTAGCTGGGACTACAGGTGTGCACCATCATGCCCAGCTAATTTATGTATTTTTAGTAGAGACGGGGTTTCAGCATGTTAGGCTGGTCTCGCACTCCTGACCTCAGGTGATTGCCCACCTTGGCCTCCCAAAGTGCTGGGATTACAGGCGTGAGCCACTGCACCTGGCCTGATTGCAATTTTAAAATTGGCAAACAAATACACTATTTGGAATGGTGTTTCTGTAATATTTTGATAACTGTATTTTAACATACTTGACTTCCTTTGTAAACCTATATTTTATTGTATGCATTTAAAAACATTATTCTAGGCTAGGCTCATGCCTATATTCCCAGCACTTTTGGAGGCTGAGGGAAGATTACTTGAGCCCGGGAGTTTGAGACCAGCCTGAGCAACATAGTGAGAACCTGGTCTCTGCAAAAGAAGTTTTTTTTTGTTTTTGTTTTTGTTTTTTTTTGAGGTGGAATCTGGCTCTGTCGCCCAGGCTGGAGTGCAGTGGCGCGATCTCGGCTCACTGAAACCTCCACCTCCTGAGTTCAAGTGATTATCCTGCCTCAGAAATTTTAAAATAAAATAAAAACATTCTGTGAAGAGCTATATTGACTTTACCAGATTGCCGATGGAGGTTCAAGTCACAAAAAAGGTGAAGACGTTTGGTACTTAGGATACTCGGCCTTGGACTTCAGTCTCAAAGCTAAGGGTTCATTCAGAGGCCTTGGTTTGTTACATCCCAGAGAGGGACTCCATGTGTGGGGATATCTAGCAGGCCTATTCTCTCTGTGTATGTTTGAGGCCTCAGATTGTGGGAACTTGAACTGAGGTTTTCAATATCTTCATTTGGGCCTCTCTGAACTCAATCTACATTGCTGACTCTACAAAAAATGAGTCTCTGGAGCTACGGAGGAGGCTATGCCCCTGAGGTTCTCTCTCAGTCTGGAACTGCTCTAATTATCATCACACACCATGTTGCTTCCTGCCTCTGTGTATTTGCACACATTTTTCCCCTGCACAGAAGGCTCTTTCCTCCTTTCAGTAACACCTTCCACCCCCATACACACACACTCCCCATCACCCAGCAAAATTCTACTCAAACTTTAAGAATCAGCCCACGTGTCATTTCCTCCGAGAGGCATGCCACAACCCCCAAGGCTGGGTCAGGGATCCTCTGCTGAACTCCCATGAGTCCCTGTGCTCCTTTCTCCCTGGGCATTGCACAGAGATAGATTTATTGTAGAACTAATCAATCTTAAGCCTCAGGGCCCCACACTTGCACAGGCCACTTCCAGGTCTCTGGTTATTGAGCCTGGTCTATTTGAAGAGTGTTTAAGATTTGTCGCTGTGCCAAGAGAGGTTAAAATAACCTGAAATCTTACAGCTCACGTGTAAAAGAAACTAGAAATTTTCCCAAGTTTGACAAAAATCTTAAAATGTACATTACTAATAATGAGTTGTGAAATTGAAACTTTTCTAAAATACCAATAATAAAAAATTTTACTCAACTGAATTGAAATCAATTGAATTCTTCGTGTTCTCTCTAGAAAATATAAAATACTTGTCATATGAAGAGTTCTATAAACTTTGATATCAAAAAATGTAGAAAAATTAGTAGAGAGTTGAGTCAGGTAATTCATACGAATATTTTATTTTGGCCGGGCGTGGTGGCTCACGCCTGTAATCCCAGCACTTTGGGATGCTGAGGCAGGTGGCTCACCTGAGGTCAGGAGTTTGAGACCAGCCTGGCCAACATGGTGAAACCTTGCCTCTACAAAACAAAAACAAAACAACAACAAAGTAATATTTTATTTTTCTGGGTTAGAAGCTGTTTGTGACATTTGTCAGTTTTTAAAAATTTGTAATTTGTAAATTAGATTTCTAATTTTAAGAAAATACTTTCATCAATAAATCAACAAATAAGTAAAGTGTACAATTCAATGGCTTTTAGTATAGTTTCTTCTGATTTGCTCCTTGGCTTTCTCCTTAGCTTTCTCACTGTGTGTTCACATAGTTGTCCCTGTGTGTACACCTCTCTGGTGTCCCTCTTTGCCTGTGTCCTCATCTCTTCTTCTTATTATATTTTGTTGTTTTTTGTTTTTGAGACAGGGCTTGTTCTGTCACTCATGCTGGAGTACAGTGGTACAATCATGGCTCACGGCAGCCTCAACCTCCTGGACTCAAGTGATCCTCCCTCCTCAGCCTCCTGAGTAGCTGGGACTACAGCCATCACACCCAGCTAATTAAAACAATTTTTTTTTTTTGTAGAGATGGGGGTCTTGCTTTGTTGCCCAGGATGGTCTCGAACTCCTGGCCTCAAGCGATCTGAGCCGTTGCACCGAGTTCTAATCTCCCATTCTTTATAAGGACATCAGTCATAATGGATTAGGGTCCACCCATACAACCTCATTTTATCTTAATTACCTTTTTAAAGGCTCTATCTCCCAATACAGTCACATTCTGAGGTACTGGGGGTTAGGGTTTCTACATATGAATTTGGGGGGTGGTGGACACAATTTAGCTCATAACAGCAACCATTACCTCATCTAATTTTTAGAACATTTTCGACACCCCCAAAAGTAGCCCTGAAGCCATTTAGAAGTCACACTCTATTATTTCCCCATCCAAGCCCTGGGCAACCATTCATCTATTTTCTGTCTCTATAGATTTACCTATTCTGTATATTTCATACAAATGGTATCATACAATATGTGGTCTTTTTTGACTGGTTGGTAATTATACGTCCTCTTTCATTCCTGATTTCAGTAATTTGAGTCTTCTTTCTTTTATTTCTTCCTCAGTCTAGCTAAGGGTTTGCAAATTTTGTTGATCTTTTCAAATAACTGACTTGGCCAGGTGCATTCGCTCACACCTGTAATCCCAGCATTTTGAGAGGTGAGGCAGGTGGATCGCTTGAAACCAGGAGTTCAAGACCAGCCTGGGCAACAAAGTGAGACACCCCCTCCCAACACACACACACACACACACACACACTAGCCGGGCATGGTGGCCTATTCCTGTAGTCCCAGCTAATCAGGAGGCAGAGGCAGGAGGATCCTTTGAGCCCAGGAGTTTGAGGCTGCAGTGAGCAATGTTTGTGCCACTGCATTCCAGCCTGGGCAATAAAAAAAGACTTCATCTCTAAAAAAAAAAAATAACCGCCCAGGTCCAGTGGCTCACGCCTGTAATCCAAACACTTGGGAAGGCTGAGGTGGGCAGATCACTTGAGGTCAGGAGTTCGAGACCAGCCTGGCCAACATGGTGAAACCCTGTCTCTACTAAAAATACAAAAATTAACGGGGCATGGTGGCATATGCCTGTAATCCCAGCTACTCTGGAGGCTGAGGCAGGAGACTCCTTTGAACCTGGGAGGCAGAGGTTGTAGTGAGCTGAGATTGCACCACTGCACTTCAGCCTGGGTGACAGCGCCAAACTCCATCTCAAAACAAACAAACGAACAAACAAAAAACAACAACTGACTTTTGGTTTCACTGTTTTTTCTTTTCTCTATTCTTTTTCAATTCTCTATTTCATTTATTTCTGTTCTAATATTTATTATTTCCTTTCTTATGCTTGCCTTGGGATTACTTTGCTCTTCTTTTTCTGGTTTTGTGAAGTGGAAGTGCAGGTTATTAATTTGACATCATTCTTTCATTTTTTATTTTTTTGAGACAGGGTCTTGCTCTGTCCCCCATGCTGGAGTGCAGTGGCACAATCATGGCTCACTGCAGCCTTGAACTCCCAGGCTCAAGCAATCCTCCCACCTCAGCCTCCTGAGTGGCTGGTACTACACGCATATGCCACTATGCCTATCTAATTTTGTTTGTTTGTTTGTTTGTTTGAGACAGAGTCTCACTGTGTCGCCCAGGCTGGAGTGCAGTGGAGTGATCTCAGCTCACTGCAACCTCTGCCTCCCGGGTTCAAGGGATTCTTGTGCTTCAGCCTCCCAAGTAGCTGGGATTACAGGTGTGTGTCACCATGCCCTGCTAACTTTTGCATTTTTAGTAGAAATAGGGTTTGTTCATATTGACCATGCTGGTCTCAAACTCCTGACCTCAGGTGATCTGCCCACCCAAAGTGCGAGAATTATAGGTGTGAGCCACCATGCCTGGCCTAGTTTTCAAATTTATTTATTTAGTTTGAGACAGAGTCTCGCTCTGTCTCCCAGGCTGGAGTGCAATGGCACCATCTTGGCTCACTGTAACCTCCACCTCCCGGGTTCAAGCCATTCTCCTGCCTCAGCCTCCCAAGTAGCTGGGATTACAGGTGCTTGCCACCATGCCTGGCTAATTTTTGTATTTTTAGTAGAGACGGGGTTTCACCATGTTGGCCAGGCTGGTCTCGAACTCCTGACCTCAAGTGATCTGCCTGCCTTGGCCTCCCAAAGTGCTGTGATTACAAGCGTGAGCCACCACACCTGGACTAATTTTAAAAATTGTTTTTAGAGATGGGGTCTCAGTATGTTGCCCAGGCTGGTCTCAAACTCCTGAGCTCAAGCCATCCTCCCACATCAACCTCCCAAAGTGCTGTGATTACAGGCATGAGCCACCATGTCCGGCTCTTCTTTTTAAATATGCATGTTTACAGCTAAAGATTTCCCTCTAAGTGTTGCTTTAGCTGCATCTCATGCATTTTGTTATGTTTTTGTTTTCATTCATTTAAAAGTGTTTTCTAATTTTCTTTGTGATTTTTTTCTTTGACCCATTTATTGCTTAGGAGTGTGTTAATTTCCATATATTTGTGAATTTTGTAAGTTTCTTTTTACTGATTTTTAACTTCTTTCCATTGTGGTCAGACAACATACTTTGTATGTTCAATCCTGTTAAATCTATGGAGGCCTACTGTATGGCCTAGTGTATGATCTGTTCTGGAGAATGTTCCTGTGTACTTCAGAAAAACATGTACAGTTATCCCTGGGTATCCGTGGGAGACTGGTTCCACGACCTCCGGAGGATACCAAAATTCATGGATGCTCAAGTCCCTGATATAAAATGGCATAGTATTTGCGTATAACCTATGAATATCCTACTGTATACTTTAAATCATTTCCAGATGTGACTCACGCCTATAATCCCAGCAATTTGGGAGGCCGAGGCAAATGGATTAAGCCCAGGAGTTCGAGACCAGCCTGGGCAACATGGCGAAACCCCGTCTCTACCAAAAACACAAAAATTAGCTGGGAGTGGTGGTGGGCACCTGTAATCTCAGGTACTCGGGAGGCTGAGGCACGAGAATTGCTTGAAACCAGGAGACGGAGGTTGCAGTCAGCCGAGATGGCGCCACTGCACTCCAGCCTAGGCCGCAGAGTGACACTCGGTCTCAAAAAATATATAAATAAATAAATAATTTCCAGGTTACTAATAATGCCTAATAAAGTGTAAATGCTATGTATATAGCTGTTATACTGTATTGTTTAGGGGAATAATGTCAAGAAAAAAAGTATGCACATGTTCAGTGCAGATGCAATTTTTTCCTGAATATTTTCCATCTGAGGTTGGTTGAATTCACGGACGTGGACCGCCCCCCATAGGGAGAGCTGATTGTATTTTACTATTGTTGGTTGCAGTATTCTATACAGATGTTAGGATGCTTTTCTTAAATGCAGATTTTTAAGGCTATACTCACTGAGTCCTCTGCCCCAGGGCCTGGAATCTGTATCTGTAATAAGTTCCCCACATATTTCCTCCGCAGTACCCACGGATCCGGAAACCATGGCCCCACACGTCCTTCAGGTCTGGTGTCCTTTGATTTAAGTGAGTAACTCTGGTGGTGTCATCGATCGCTCTGACAGATTTTTCTTTTGCTCTAGTCTTGCTGCCAGGTCTGCGGAAAAGAGAATCCTGTGTTCTCAGGCTCGGCTTGCGTCTCGTTCTGCCTGGACCGAGCTACAGAGGGATTGGGCCGCCGGGACGTCACGTGGACTGGGGCCGGATAATGGCGGGCGCTGCAGAAGATGCGCGAGCTCTTTTCCGGGCTGGGGTCTGCGCGGCCCTGGAGGCCTGGCCGGCCTTGCAGGTCAGTGGGGCCAGGGCCAGGGCAAGGTTAAGGTTAGGGCCCGGGGCAGAACAGGAGTTGGTTGGGCTAGGTGCCTGAGGCTTGGCTGGGCGGCGTAAGAGGAGTTGGCTGGGCGGCGTAAGCGGCCTCCAGGCTACTCCAGGTCTGCTCCCAAGCTGACTTGGTGGGCTTGGACCTGTGTTTACAGATCGCTGTGGAGAATGGCTTCGGGGGTGTGCACAGCCAGGAGAAGGCCAAGTGGCTGGGGGGTGCAGTGGAGGATTACTTCATGCGCAATGGTGAGTGAATGTGAGGCGCTGCGACCCGCCTGTGTGGGGGTGTGGAGAGGAGGAGCCCCATCCCGCAGAGCCTGCATTTCCTCTCGAGCAGTTGTGGATTGGTACCTAAAGGCGAGGTGGAATGAATTCAGCTTTTAGAATCAGAATCCTGGATTCCAGTGCTTTACGGGCTGTACCACTGACTCGTGGGATTACTCTGGACAAGGCAATTTACCTCCCTGAGACTCAGTTTCCTAGTTCCTAAAATGCGTATAAAAGTATCCACCACAGCGCTGTACAGTAGAAATATTATGCTAGTCACATGTAATTTAAATTTTTTTAGTAGCCACTTTAATAAAGCAAATAGCAGATGAAATCAATGTTAGTAAACTCGGTGTGTACGAAATATTTCAACATGTAGTCAGTATAAAACATTGAGATATTTTACATTTTTTAGTATTAAGTTTTCAAAATCTAGTATTTTACAGTTTTAGCACGTTTCCATTTGGCCTAGCCGTATTTCAAGTGCTCAGTAACCACCTGTGGCTGTTTGGACAGCAAAGAGCTACACTGTAGGCTCGTCTTGAGGGATATACAAGAACAAGAGGCCCAGTAGAGGGCCTGTTGCATAGTATGGTTTTTAAAAAAATCTTCAATTTCTAGCTTTGGAGATGACATTAGGCAGAGTCATCTCTCTCAAGAAAGTATACTATCCATTGAGGATCCACACACGTAAATAGTTACAACATTGATAGATTTTCTGATAAAGAGGAGCTCAGGGTGCATGGGGTAACAGGCTGGGGAGACAGCTTCTCAGTGGAGGTGGTGAATTGGGCTGGGTCTTAATGAGAAGGAGTTAACTAGGTGGGGGAAGCAGAGAGAGAGCAACACTCAAGTTCTGTGGCATGAGGGTATAATGTGTTATATTTGGAAAGTAGCAGGGAGCTCAGTATTGGAGTATGGGTGTGTGTGCATGGTGGGGTGGAGGAGTGGTAGAGAATGAAGCTGGGGTGTGGGAAGCCCCCTGAAAAGCATACGACATGGAAGCCCTTATGTGCCTTTGATTTTATCATTTAGGCCAGTGTTTGCCAAAATTCATGCTAACTAGTCCTGTTAGATGTTCAGTGAAGAAGCTTCTCCAGTTACCTTATGTAAGGAAAACTCTTTTCTTCTGCTCCCATTGAAAAGTCTTAACACTCATGAACATATTAAAGGCTTGGGTAAGAATAAGAACCACTAAAAAACCTGTTTGCTTTTGTTTCTCATTAGCTTTCTATGGATAGTGTCCCTTAAGACCCAGCAGAACAGATATTTCTCAAAGGCAAACTGTGAAACACTGCAGTAGCTGGTAAAAATTCGTGGGCAGGTTCTAGGGTGAGAAATAGGATGGGATTTGCTGGCTAGAAAGTTCAGGAAATAATCAGTATGAAGCATAACCTGGAGAGGGAAAGACTGATGAGAACGCTGTTTTTGTCTAGAAACTGATGAGGCCTGAAGTAGGACAGTGGCAACAGGCATGGAAAAGAAGGGGTGGAATAGGGTCTTGGAGATTGGTTGGCTGTAGACAGGGAGGGAAAAAGAGGCAAGTTCCTGGTTTGAGTTGATGGGTGGATTAGGTGTCTTTTGTC
The DNA here is from genome assembly GCF_028885655.2 of Pongo abelii. Taxonomy (NCBI): domain Eukaryota; kingdom Metazoa; phylum Chordata; class Mammalia; order Primates; family Hominidae; genus Pongo; species Pongo abelii. Next base: position 54,651,566 of record NC_072008.2, read on the forward strand.
GGAGTAGAGGAACCCTGGAGGATGCGAAGCAGGTTTGAAGAGTAAGGTGATGAGTCTGGCTTTAGATGTGGAAGATCTGTGGCATCTGTGAAACGTCCAGGCACAGAGTAGTCTCAGTTGGAGATAAATTTGGGGGATATTAAGTTTGAGTGGTAGGGAAAGCCAAGAGTGTGGATGAGCTCTCCCAGGGAAAGCACATAGAGGGGAGAGGGCTAGGAGCTTTGTGGAAGACTTTCTTGAGTTACTCTCTAATTCAGAAAAAGTGGAGCATAGGCCTATAGGTAACTGAAGCCCAGAGAGGAAGGTGGCTTGGTCAGAGTCACACAGTAGGATGTCAGTGTCAAGGCTATGATGATTTCATCATTGGAATTACTATGTCCATTTCTTCTTAACTATCCCATTGGTCTGTGGCTTCTTTTGTCAGTGGAACCACAGTTGTGAAGGTTCTCTACACTTCAAAAACTTCAGCTTTGCATGATAGAAATTAACATGGATTATGGATCTTCACTGTGCTAGGCATTGTGTTGGATGGTTCCTCATAACAGACCTTTGAGGAGGCCATTAGCCCCACTTTGCAGATGAGAAAACTGAGGCTCAGAAAGAAGTAGCTTGCTCAAGGTCTCATAGAGGGGAGGCTAGTTAGACTAGGCCAGATGAGAAAGGGTGAGCGTAGGGCTGGGAGTTGTGGGAAGAGGCCTTGGTAGGATGGAAGAGATTAGAAATGAGGTATCAATATTTAGTGGTTCTTTAAAAAATTATGTTAAAACCCGGAATGCAGAACACTTTAGCAGATAAAAGGCAGGATGGAAGAGATTGGAAATGAGGTATTAATATTTAGTGGTTCTTAAAAAATTATGTTAAAACCTGGAATGCAAAACACTTTAGCAGATAAAAGGCTCACTGTGCCTTTACCCACCCAGTTGCAGATCCACCAAGTAGATATTGAAGAGCAGTGGGCAGGGGTGATGAAGTTGGCTGGTCTTTGACCCAAGGGCCCTGTCCTTTTCTACTTAGCTGACTTGGAGCTAGATGAGGTGGAAGACTTCCTTGGAGAGCTGTTGACCAACGAGTTTGATACAGTTGTGGAAGACGGGAGTCTGCCCCAGGTGAGCTTATCATGGGCACAACTGTAGTCTCCCTACCTGTACTCTTTCTTCTCCCCAGCTGTCTGTTTTGGGCCAAGACTCTTGACTGTGACTCTCTGTTGCCTAGAGAAAAAAGTGTAGCCTTTCCAAACCCTGCCTTCTTTTCTTTCTTTCTATACATCATTCCCATCCAGGCCTGTTCCTCAGCCCCATCCCAAGGGCAGGTCAGGCCAGTCCAGGTCCATTTTCACCCCCGCTCTGGTTACCATTGCTCCCCAATAAGATTACCTTCCCTTTTACATCTTATTTCTTTCAAAGCCCAGTTCTAGAGCATTCCCTGCTAGTTAGGCTCTCTTTTGATGCTTTAGGCCTTCATTTGAGCCCTTCATATGTGGTTGCTTCATTGGTTAATTCCTTGGGGAGGAAAGAGCTCTGTTCTCTTCTGGAAAAATCCAACCTACTCCCCACTGTTGCTTCAGACACGTGCTGTTTGTATGGTAGATATCTGGAAAATCCAAACTGGTTGAATATTTTCTTGGTAGGTGAGCCAGCAACTGCAGACCATGTTCCACCACTTCCAGAGGGGTGATGGGGCTGCTCTGAGGGAGATGGCCTCCTGCATCACTCAAAGAAAATGCAAGGTCACAGCCACTGCACTTAAGACAGCTAGAGAGACTGATGAGGATGAAGATGATGTGGACAGTGTGGAAGAGATGGAGGTGAAGTGGGTGCCCCTTGGGTTGGGGGATACAGATGTTTTCAATTTTCTGGGAGAGCAGCTAGATTCACAGGGAAGTGATAAGGGGATGGTGGTGGTTGGTGGTAGTAGTATTATCCAGAGAGGGCAGGGAACTTTCCTAAAGTTACACAGCCAATCCTGGAAAAGCTGGAGCAGAGCCTGGGTCTCCAGTGGTCAGTGTATTCAGCTCTCTTTTTAAATCTCCCCTCCAGGTCACAGCTACGAATGATGGGGCTGCTACAGATGGGGTCTGCCCCCAGCCTGAACCCTCTGATCCAGATGCTCAGACTATTAAGGAAGAGGATATAGTGGAAGATGGCTGGACCATTGTCCGGAGAAAAAAATGAGTGGGGATGATTGGAAATGGCTTTGGGCCCTTATTTGCTGTTCTGAGAGTTGTCTGTAGGGGGTTTTTTTTTTTGAGGATTGCAGACCTGTGGACTGGTTACCCCATCTCCACCCTCTCCCCTGTTCCTGTCTGGCTCCCTCCAGGGCAAGGAAAACCTAGGGTCCTTGGTCTTGGGGGTGGGGGGACCTTGTCCAGCATATTTCCCTGGGCCTTTAGTTAACATCCAAGTGACGAAGCCGGGTTCCCCAGTACAGTGTCTTTTGGGTGCGGTCATTGTGAGGAAGGGGATGAGTGAGTGTGGGTTTGGCTGGAGGAGGAGCTAGATGCCGGTGGACAGTGGGCAGGTGGATTTGGGGAGGAGAGGATCAGCAGCAGCAGCAGTACTCAGTGATAGGGGGCTGGCTGGGTCAGGAATGGTGAGATGAACATGCAAGTGGAAGAGAGAATAGTTGAAAATGTGAACGAAAGTAGCTCTGGAGCCTCTCCCTTACCCCACCCCCCACACACGCAACAGCTCTGTACCCCTGCCCAGAACTTGGAACCTCCCAGGAATGCTGCCTTCCTTCAGCCCAGCCTCCAGTCCTGGGTTCCCTCAGGAATTCGAAGACCTTGGCTAGGTGGTGAGCTTGGAAGAGCTGGGCTTTGTTTTCTGTCTCCTCTAACCTCTTTCCTTGCTCCTTATCCCATCCCATTTGAGTTCAGGGGTGAGGCTTAAGATCTTAATAAATAATACCTTACTGCTTAATCTGTGGCTTGACCTGTGAGTAGTAGCCTTAGAATCAGCCTTCTGGGAGCTCAGCTTCAGAGTTTACAAGGGAGCGGCGGTTTCTGGGCCACCCTAGCAGCCTGGTACTTTGGACAACCAAACAGATGAACGAACGGAGCACAGCAGTGCTATGAAAGTTACTGTAAGCCTGAAATAAACTGTATTTTTCTTAAAAAAAAAAAACAAAAACAAAAAAACAAAAAACAAAACCACAAAAAACTGAGTATCCATTGTCCTCCCCCTGTTTCCCTGTCCTGCCCGGTGGCCCTGCCATGGGTCTGGACGATAAAATACTGGGTAGCCTTGGGGCCGGGTAGAAGCTGTAAGCCATGGGAGAGGCAGGAGAGGTCTAGTTGCCACCCCACGTGGAGTTGTACGTGTGAAGACACTGGCTGAGGAGGCAGGGGTGGGTCGGGGCCCTGGGGTCAGTGGCAGAGCTGGCACTTGAATCCAGGTCTCCTACCTCTGGTGCTTTGTGGGGAACTGGGTGGAGGCAGGATCTGTGGTAGGGTATTGAGGGATGAGGGAGAAAAACGACCTAATTCAGGCGGGACTAGCAATGGCTCCCACCCTCCCTGGGGACAGGGATTAATAAAAATTGACATCACTGTAGGAATATATTTTTTAAAAGCCCACGTTTTGTGAAAAGATGAATTAAAAAACCCAAGACCCAGCATTCGGGATTGAAAGTGCCCGTGATGGGAGTTCAAGTATTGACTGAGCTGGGAGGGAAGGGGCTAGAGCCCCCAATCAGACATGGGCAACTAGAGTGTGGGGTGGGGGCTCCCAGTTTGTCCCAAACCCTCTAGGTCTTGTCTCGGGTCTGGGGGGATTCGGGGGGTTCAGCAGTGGCTCCTAAAGCAGCCACCGGTGCCTCCTCCATCTCCCTGTCCTCAGACAGTGTGGGCCCCGGGCAGAACGTGTCCCCTCGGCCCGCCCGGCCAAGCACAGCCATCCAGCGTCGCTGTAGTTCCTCTGTCTCAGGGCTGAAGTACCAGCTGAGGTGGCTCTGGGTGATCTTGAAGACATGCCTTCTGTCAGGCCGCTCCCCTGCCTCAGGTGGTCCCACCTCGAAGCCAATGAGGGGCAGGCTGCGCTGGGCTTTCACATCCTGGCGGGAGGAGGGACAGAGCTGGGGCCACCTTGGGGCTAGACCTTTCCCCCTGCCCCAGCTTCTAACTGGTTTTGCATATGCTCTGTCTTCCGTCCCCTACTCAGGAACCTTCCGTGGCTCCAGTGTTATCAACAGGAACACGTCAGAACTGGGGCTAAAATGCAGGCTGGTTTAAATACCTGTCTCCCCCTGCCCCCGCCTCTTCTCACAAAACTGCTGGGCTAGTCTCTTTAGCATACCAAATAATGTCTTCAGGCCTCTGTCTATGCTATTGCCCCTATCTGCATACTTTTTTTTTTTTTTTTTTGAGACAGAGTCTTGCCCTGTTGCCCAGGCTGGAGTGCAGTGGCGTGAACTTGGCTCACTGCAACCTCTACCTCCCAGGTTCAAGCAATTCTCCTGCCTCAGCTTCCTGAGTAGCTGGGACTACAGGCACACGTCACCACGCCAGGCTAATTTTTGTATCTTTAGTAGAGACGGGGTTTTACCATGTTGGCCAGGCTGGTCTTGAACTCCTGATCTCAGGTGAGCCACCTGCCTCGGCCTCTCAGAGTGCTGGGATTACAGGCGTGAGCCACTGCGCTTGGTCCCATCTGCATACTCTTACCCACTCCAAATTGGACCTAGCAGTTCCCCATCTCTACTCCTTCCAGGAAGCCAGGCCCACAACTCATCCTGGTTTTCCCTACACACCACAACCGCTCCTTGTCTCTAGCCAGTCTTTGTCTCTCAAGGGTTGGGGTTCTGATTTCCTCTTAGAGATAGGCTCACCTTATCTTCCAAGGCCAAGGAGAGGTCAAGGACTGGACCTGGCTTTGCCAGGTGGCTGAAAGGGTCCGAAGGAGTAGGATGCATACCTGAGGGGCTCCGTAGATATACAGCACCAAGGGTTCATTTTCAGGGACCACGAACCATGCCTTGTGCCATCCTTTGCCACCCTTCTCCATGTAGTGCAGGAAGCTGCAGATGACGCTGTTCTCCGCAGCCACCGAGGCCTGTTTCTGTGGCCAGAGACACCGGGCATCAATGTTGACAGAAGGCCTAGCCTGGCTCCTCCTGGCTTTAATACCTCCTCAGTGTAGGGACTACTATTCCTGTCTCAGATGAAGATGCTCAAGCTCAGGTGGCAGGAGTGATTTGTCCAGTGCCACCCAGTGAATCAGCTAGAGCTGAGATTCAAAGCTAGGTTCGTCTGCCGCATTTGGGCAACGGCTGCTGCCTCTACAGGCCAGTGGAAGGAGTGTGCGGATCTCAGGCATTCTTTCTTCAGTCAGGGCATTCATTCCTCAAGCCATTCACACATTTAGGCCTCATGTTTTTTTTCTGTCTTTCATCACACATCCATTTCCTACACTCAGTGAGAGGTAATCTAGTATTGTGGTTTTAAGGGGGTATGTGGGTGGTTAATGAAGTCTGGCTTAGAATCCCAGCTCTAGATGAAAATGTATTGACTTGGAGAGCAAAGAGGGCTGATGTGAGAATTAAATGAATTAATAAATGCAAAGTGCTTAGAATAGTTCCTGGCACAGAGTAAGTACTCTTTTAAGTGTTAAATGAATATCTAGATTTGTTTTTAAAAAAACCTCCAAAATGTGTGTTTGTGCATATATGCCTAGAAAGGATAAGCCCTAACAGTGGTAACTTTTGAGTAGAAGGGATACAGTATTTTATTATTTTTTGTTTATATTGTTCTACTTATCCTACTCTGTGATAACAAAAGACAATTTTTAAATTTTTTTTTTTTTTTTGAGACGGAGTTTTGCTCTTGTTGCCCAGGCTGGAGTACAATGGCGCGATCTTGGCTCACCGCAACCTCTGCTTCCCAGGTTCAAGCGATTCGCCTGCCTCAGCCTTCCCGAGTAGCTGGGATTGCAGGCGTGCGCCACCATGCCTGGCTAATTTTGTGTTTTTAGTAGAGACAGGTTTTCTCCACATTGGTCAGGCTGGTCCCGAACTCCCGACCTCAGGTGATTCGCCCGCCTCAGCCTCCCAAAGTGCTGGGATTACAGGCATGAGCCACTGTGCCCAGCCAATTTTTTAATTTTAAAAAAATCCAGTGCTGTCACTCATTTGCTGTGTAATTTGGGCAAATGACCCTTCTGGGCCTCAGTTTCCTCATTTGTAAAATAAAGAGAACAATACCATGGGCAGATTAGTTACTGTGGGGATTAAATGTCTAAGTACTTAAAGATGACTGTCTTTCATTCACTCTTGCCATCATTTTACTCACTCCAAGCCTGGGTCCCTTGATCACTACTGTTTCCCAGATACTCGGGCCTCCTCAGTCTCACTGGGTAGAGTTGGAGCCCATTTGCCCACTGTGGGAGAGTTAGTCAGGGGCTGGCTCTTACCTCCAGGATGGACCTCCGGCGTTGGGGTGTATGCTGGCTGCAGGCTGGACTGCTCCCAGGCACCCCGTGCAAGGCCACATAGCAATCAGTGCACACACGGTTGGAGCGGTTGTTGTCATAGACGAGGCGGGCCCGGAACTCGGAGCACTTCCCACAAACCACCTGGGATGGCAAGTGGGCAAGAGTAGCCTGATTCCAGCGGGTCTTCCCTTCAGCATACCAACCTCCACAGCAGACTTGTGGCCTCCCCCCACTTGGAGGGCACCCACTCTGCAGTGGGCCTTTGGGCTGCCATTCTGTCCCCTCCCTAGCTCTGCCCCTGCCTCCCAACACTCACATGCCCGCAGGCCTTGCAGTGGTGCCTGCGTTTGGTGATAGAATTGAAGGGCTCCTGGCAGCGCATGCACATGGTGACTTCCTTTTCCCGGATGGGCGTAGGTGCCCGCTTCCCAAGATCCACGTTCTGTAGGGAGGGCCAGGTCTCAGGTCAGAGACAGCTACTCCCCAACCCAGTCGAGCCAGCCCTTGTTCCTGCTCCAAGGCTTGGATTATCATGGGGTGGGAATGGGCTGGGGGTAGGGGGAGCAGCCACATTCAGAAGACCTGCCTTTAAGTCCTGGCTCTGCTCCTAGCTGTGCTACTGAAGACAAATCACTTCTATTATACTTTCTGGGCCTCAGTTTCCCCAATGATTTCTCTGTGGCCCTACCAATGGAAGACTGCTTCTGAAGTCATGCATTGCCGTCTGGGAAAGGGAGAGGATCATCTAAAGGTCAGGTGGGCATTTGGAAGTCTGGAAGGGGTCCCAGTGCAGGGGAAAGAGGGCGGGGACTCTTACTGGTGAGTTGGGTGGGGTGTCTTCATCTTCCCTGTTTGTTGAGTTCAACAGTTTGAAGGTCTCCAGCGTTTGTTCATGCTTCAGGAGGGTGGAGTTGATGGCCTGGGGAGGAGGTGTAAGAAATGAGAAGTCAGATCACCCCACAAACCACCCATTTCTACCCTCGCCTCACCTTCCTATACCCTAGCCTGAAGTTAGAAAAGCTGGGTTTCAGACCCAGTTCTGTCACTGGTAGGTGGATGACTTTGAACAAATCCCCTCCCAAATCCAGGTCTCAGTGTTACAAGTGTAAAATGGGGGAGGGGAAGTGGTGGCTGAAAAACCTCAGGTGGCTTTCCTGGCCACCTTCTGGGCTTAAGATTTTACAGAGCTTGACACCCTCACCTTATACACCCTCAGAGAAACCAGCTTCCTAAAAGAAGAGTTTGTGAGTTTCTGCTCAACCTCTGCACCTCAGTTTGCTTATCTGTAAAATGGGGATAGTAAAGTTTGTTGAAAGACAGTTGTCCGGGACCATTCTGGTTAGATGTGAGTTTTGAGGGAGACTCTATCAACCCCTAGGAGACCTGTTAATACTCTTCTAGCCCCCTACCACAGAGCCTTGGATGTTACCTGGACCCAGTCTTTCTTCTCCTCCTCAGTCCTTGGGGTGGGGAATAAAAAAAGAAAGATGTTTGGTTAGGCAGGCCCACAAAAAGCAATTGGAGTGGAAGAGCAAGTGTTTTGGAGTCAGAAAGACCTGGGCTTGACCCTCTTCTTCACCTATTACTTATATGACCTCGGGCAAGTCACATAATCTGCCTGGGTTTATTTATTTAACGATTACTAATACTTTCCAGACCCTGTGCTAAGAACTTGAGCTTCAGAGAGGACCCTGCCCTCAAGGAGCTCATTGTCTAGTAGAGGAAATAGACAGGGACAATACAGGGAGATCAGTGTTTTGATGGTGAAAATAAGGCCAAGGAGCCCAGAGGAGGTGACATGCCCCAGTCTGAAGTTTGGGTGAGGACTTTTCAAGGAGGTGCTAGGCCTCAGGTAGAGGGGTAAGGGTGAAATGTGTGGGAGAGAATATAGAACATAAAAGAAACCATGTCAATAATTATCAGTTGGCTGGGTGTGGGTGGCTCACACCTGTAATCCCAGCACTTTGAGAGGTCAAGGCGGGTGGATCACTTGAGGTCAGGAATTGGAGACCAGCCTGGCCAACATGGTGAAATTCTGTCTCTACTAAAAGTACAAAAATTAGCCAGGCGCGATGGCTCATGCCTGTAGTCCCAGCTACTCAGGGGGCTGAGGCATGAGAATCGCTTGAGCCCAGGAGGCGGAGGTTGCAGTGATCGGAGATCGTCCCACTGCACTCCAGCCTGGGTGACAGAGTGAGACTGTCTCAAAAAAGAAAAAAAATTCTCTGTTGCTGGAATGTCAAGTTTGAGAAAAGAGGGTAGTTTTTTTTCTTCATTTGTAAAATGGAGAATGATTATCACTCTCTGGGTTCTCAGCAGTAACTGAGGTAATGTGTACAGTGCTCAGCACAATATCTGGCACACTTGATGCTCAATCAGTGTGAGTTCCCCTTCCCTTTGTCTTCCTTCCCTGACTCTTCTGTCTGCCCTGCACTGCACTGCAATCACTTTATTCTGACTGTATTCTTTTTTTTTTTTGAGACTCCAGCCCTGTCACCCAGGCTGGAGTGCAGTGGCGCGATCTCAGCTCACTGCAACCTCCGCCTTCCAGATTCAAGCCATTCTCCTACCTCAGCCTCCCAAGTAGCTGGGATTACGGGTGTGTGCCACCACGCCTGGCTAATTTTTGTATTTTCAGTAGAGACGGGGTTTCGCCAGTGTTGGCCAGGCTGGTCTTGAACTCGTGACCTCAGGTGATCTTCTCGCCTCGGCCTCCCAAAGTGTAGGGATTACACGCGTGAGCTACCGCGCCTGGCCTATTCTGATTGTATTCTTTTAAAAAATTATTTTATTGGCCAGGTGCAGCGGCTCATGCCTGTAATCTCAGTACTTTGGGAGGCCGAGGCAGCTGGATCACCTGAGGTCAGCCTAGCCAACATGGTGAAACCCCGTCTCTACTGAAAATACAAAACTTGGCCGGGCGTGGTGGCGGGAGCCTATAATCCCAGCTACTTGTGAGGCTGAGGCAGGAGAATCGCTTGAACCTGGGAGGTGGAGCTTGCAGTGAGCCGAGATGGTGCCACTGCTGCCACTCCAGCCTGGGCAACAAGAGAGAAACTGTGACTCAAAAAAAAGAAATATTTTATTTATCTATATTTTCTAATTTATAATTTCTTAGAAGTGAGCAAGTGTTGCTTTTTATTTTTAAGAGCCACAATAGACGGAGTGGTGGCTCATACCTGTCGTCTCAGCACTTTGGGAGGCTGAAGCGGGAGGATTGCTTGAGGCCAGGAGTTTAAGACCAGCCTGGGCAACATAGTGAGACCTCATCTCTACAAAAAATACAAAAATTAGCTGGGCATGGTGGCATATGCTTGTATTCCCAGCTACTTGGGAGGCTGAGGCAGGAGGATCACTTGAACCCAGGAGTTTGAGGCTGCAGGGAGCCATGATAATGCCACTGCACTCTAGCCTGGATGACAGGGACAGACCCTATCTCAAAAAAAAAAAAAAAAAAAGAACTACGGTATAGTAGAGTTTTTTGGCTATTCATGCTGAAGTGTATGGGGTGAAGTGTCCTGATATTTGTAATTTACTTTAAAATGGTTCAGCAAAAGACATTTAATGTCAGTAGTTGCTGACTCTTAAATAAGTGGTTGTACACCCTGATACACACATTAAAATCACCTAGGGACCAGGCGTGGTGGCTCATGCCTGTAATCCCAGCACTTTGGGAGGCCGAGCCGGGCAGATCATGAGGTAAGGAGTTCAAGACCAGCCTGGCCAATATGGCGAAACCCCGTCTCTACTAAAAATACAAAAATTAGCCGGGCGTGGTGGCATGCACCTGTAGTCCCAGCTACTCAGGAGGCCAAGGCAGGAGAATCACTTGAACCCAGGAGGCGGAGATTGCAGTGAGCCAAGATGGCGCCACTGCACTCTGGCCTGGGCGACAGAGTGAGACTCCATCTCAAAAATAAATAAATAAAAATTAAAAAGTAAAATAAAATCACCTAGGGAGCTTTTAGAGCTCTCCATGTTCAGGCTATCCCCCAAGCCAATTAAATCAGAATCTCTGCAGGTGGGTCCCAGGCATCCGTATTTTTTAAAAGCTCCCCAGCTGATTCCAAAGGTTGCCAAAGTTGAGAAGCAGCTGTCTAAGTTGTGGGCATCTGGGTGCTTGTTGTACTTATACTTTTCCGGATATTTGAAAATTTGCATTAAATTTCTTTCTTCTTTTAAGGGCAGTAAAAGTGACTGCAAAGCAAAGCAAACCCTCTACGCCTTCCTGCTGCCACTAGGAGGAAATCCTACACTGCTTGGCTGCCCCTTCTGGGCCCAGTGTCCCACTGCAGCCCCTTTCCTCTCTGCAGATGATGAGTCCCTGTCACGTGGCTTGTCACTCCCTTGGATGTGCAGGGCATCTGCTTTGCTCTCACTTTCCCTGCTGCAGGCCTCCATGAGGCTCTTAATCTCCCCAAGCTTCAAGACCCACTTCATCTCCCAGGAGGATACCCTCTATCTCACATTCATCTCTCTCTCCCACCTCCTTGCAGTCCCAGCCAGTCATTTCTCACTTTCTCACAGCCTGTCAGAAGCAGGCCATCTACTGACATGCATCCATCCTCTGGCCCTCACCATGACCCTGATACCCTTTCACCTGGTCCCTCAGAAGGCAGCATAGACAGTGGTTAGGAACGTGGACTCCAGGGCCGGATGACCTGAGCTCCAATCTCAGCTCTGCTCCTTTCTTGCTCTGGGATCTTGGGCAAGTACATAAATATTCTTTTTCTTTCTTTCTTCTTTCTTTTTTTAACAGGCGAGGTCTCATTATGTTGCCCAGGCTGGTCTCGAACTCCTGGCCTCAAGTGATCCTCCTACCTTGGCCTCCCAAAGTGCTGGGATTACAGGCGTGAGCCACTGTGCCTTGCATGCAGAACTGTCCTACACCTAAGTTTCCCCATTTGTAAAGTAGATTTATGGTAACAGTAGCTACTTTTAGGGCTCTTGTAAGCTTTTGACTAGTCAACTTAGACTTAAAATTTTAAGTTAACATTAACTTAAAACAGTACCTGGAAAAAAACTAAGTCTTCAGGAAATATGAGCTATGATTATAATCATCCAAGTAGAGAATGGATATGAAAGGCCCCTCTGTTAAATGGCTGGCCATCATCCCATGCTATTATTTTAAAATGTTTATTATAAAAAACTTCAAGCATACAAAAAAGTAAACAGGATAGCACAAGTACAATACATATCTATATACCCACTATAGAGATGCAAAATTTTTTAATATTTTGCCATATTTACTTCATATATATGTACATACAGTCACACGTCACTTAACCATGGGGATGTGTTCTGAGAAAGGTGTCGTTAGACCATTTCATTGTTGTGCGAATATCAGAGAGCGTACTGACACTAGTACACTAGATGGTCTAGCCTACGACACACCTAGGCTATAAGGTACAGCCTATGGCTCTTAGGCTACAAACCTGTAAAGCATGTTACAGTTGTACTGAATATTGTATTAATTTGTAGCACATTAATTATTTGGGTATGTAAACATATCTAAACCTAGAAAAGGTATAGTAAAGCCAGGCACAGTGACTCATGCCTGTAATCCCAGCACTTTGGGAGGCCAAGGCGGGCAGATCACTTGAGATCAGGAGTTCGAGACCAGCCCGGCCAACATGGTGAAACCCTGTCTCTACTAAAAATACAAAAATTAGATGGGCGTGGTGGCATGCACCTATAATCCCACTTACTCAGGAAGCTAAGGCAGGAGAATTGCTTGAACCTGGGAGGCGGAGGTTGCAGTGAGCCGAGATCATGCCACCACACTCCTGGGTGACAGAGTGAGACTCTGTCTTAAAAAAAAAAAAAAAAAAAAAAAAGAAAAGATAGAGTAAAATATGGTACTTCAATCTTATGGGGCCACTGTGTATATGTGGTCTGTCATTGACCAAAATGTTATTATACAGTGCATGACTGTATATGTGTATGTATATGTGTGCAAATGTGTATGTATGGTTACATATGTATTTTTTGGGTGCTGAACCATTTTAAAGTAATTAACAGACATTGTGACACTAAGCCCTCAGCAGGCACTGCTACAAAACAAGGCCATTCTCCTGCATAACCACCATACCATTATCACACCTAAGACAGCAATAATTTCTCAATATCTAATGTTAACTTTACATCCAAATTTTCTCTTATTGTCCCACAAATGTCTTTTAGGGCTCTTTTTCCCAAACCAGGCTTCTGTCATGGACCAAGTACTGCATTTGATTGTTATTTCTCTTAGATCTCTGAATCTACAATAAACTATTTGTGGTGGTATTATTCATGTTGGGTTTCACATCCCATTCTTCTCTCTCCTCTAACAAAATCCACCAGAAGAAATTCTTGCTTTAATTAGGGAGAGCTTATTCATTTTCCAAAAGGTTTCCCTGGCAGGAGTGCCACCTTTCCCCACATCGTGAAGTACTCACCCTGAATCTAAATGGCGTCTAACCCTTAGGGATCACCCCCACCGCTGAAGAGCAAGCCTGCATCTTTGGGGAAAGGTGCCCATCCTTTCTCTGGAACAATCTCTGGGCCTGGAATGCCTCAGCATATCTGAAGAAAAGGGAGGTAGGTGCTGGAGGAAAGGCATAGGCAAGGATAAGTACCTGGCCTGAAGCTCGAGGGAGCGCTGCTTTCCTGACACCAGGAAGGTTCGAGGCAGATTGAGGTTGGAGCTCTCCTTTAGCTGAATGGAGGCAGAAAGGGGCATGGTGAGGCCACTGAACTCCACAGGGCCCTAGCCCTCTGCACACATACACACACAGACTCGGGGTCAAAGCCAGCATCTTTGTTCCTCCCAACACCAATGCCCCACTCCAAGTTCCCATTTCCCACCTCCTGGATGCTTACCTCCATGCCATCTACATCAATGCGTGCCCGCACGCTAAACTTCTGGCCAAGGAGCCGCAGCCTGGGCACGCAGTAAAGGAGGCGGTCGTTGAACTAGGAAGGAAAAAGTTTGGGATGTATGTGCAGAAGGCCTAGTGGGGATGTGGCCCAGCTCCTTGCCCTGAAGCTTTACTGCCAAGGACTGTAGGTAATAGATGGAGAAAAGACAGCCCAAATTGGGCACAGGGGTCACAAGGAAAGAGCCTAGGCATGGAAGACACTTCCTAGTGGGGAACCTCGGGCAAGTCACTTCTCTGCAAGGCTTATTTACCTCATCTGTAAAGTGGAGAAAAAAAATCCTAGCTAGGTAGTGAAAATACAATTTGTTACTAGAGGAGAGAATGGCTAGCAGGAGGTAAAGTCTGTTTTTCTTTTTTTCCTCTTTCAGGAATGAAAAGAGGTATAGTCTTGAATGAGTACCAGGTCACTATGTGTGTGTGTGTTGGGAGGGGCATGACCCACCCACAATTCCATGCCTGGCACTTACTAGTATGAGGTATCGGTCTTGAGTGGTCCCATTCTTTGCTGACAGCTTAAGGATGTGGCCTTCTTTTATGAGCTCTTTGGTGGGGCTGACAATGTCCTCCTCGCCCCCTAACAGCTCATATACCTTCAGCAGCTTATGCATTCGCTCCTGGCAGAAGACAGGGAACAAAAGGCACGGTTGGGGTGCCAGCCTCCCGTCGGATGCCCACAGGTCATGACACCCCCACCCCAGGATGGAGACACCACAGGTGGGTGGCCAAGGAAGGGCAGGGGCTAGAAGGGCCACTCACCATTTTGCGGATGGCAGCATTCGAGTGCTCTGCTGCTGTGGCGATCAGCTCCAGAGACTCTACAGGCATAGAGGGGTGAGGTCAGATGGGGAACTAGCAGAGAGGAGCCTTTCCAGGGCTTTGTGGTTTTTTTTTTTTTTTTTTTTTTTTTGAGACGAAGTCTCGCTCTGTTGCCCAGGCTGGAGTGCAGCAGTGTGATCGCGACTCACCACAACCTCTGCCTCCCGGGTTCAAGCGATTCTCCTGCCTCAGCCCCCCAAGTAGCTGGGACTACAGGCACGTGCCACCATGCCTGGCTAATTTTTGTTTTTTTAGTAGAGACAGGGTTTCACTATGTTGGCCAGGCTGGTCTCGAACTCCTGACCTTGTGATCCGCCCACCTCAGCCTCCCAAAGTGCTAGGATTACAGGCGTGAGCCACCGCACCCGGCCTCGGGGCTTCTTTCCTCCCTGAATACCTCCTCCTGGCCTGATCACACCCTCCCATCTCAGAAAGCTCCACCCTCAAAGATGTCCACAGCAACATCATTTAAAATCAGAAGTTGTCCAATGTCACAATGCCAGAATCACAATAGATGGAGTAGTTGGCAGCCAATTAAAAAATGCAAGCTTGCCATGATTATTATTACCATTAATAATAACAGTAATAGTTACATATGTAACCAGAAGGAAGCATACCCATGTTGTCTCTGGTTGGTGGGACTGTGGGTGGTTTTTATTGTCTTCTTTAGGTTTTTCTGTTATTTTCCATATTTTTGACAAAGAACATGTATTACTTTTATAATCAGAAAAAGCCATATAAAGAAACAATGAGATGATCCTGTTCTTTGTCTCAATGATTCTGATTCTGGGTATCTATGCTAGGAAAATACACATTCTATACACAAACACACTTTTGTCATATTGGTATTTACAACAATTCCAAGTGGGAAACAAAAATGTCCATCTGTAGGGGAGCACACCTTCACCTGTACCTCTTCCCTGCCAAAAAAAATGGCCAACTGTAGGGGTTCAGTTAAATACATTATGGTGTCTTCATATAATGGAACATTAAACAACCTTTACAAACGATCCTCATGTAGGGCTTTTAATAATCTGGGAAATGCTCAGGGTATTTTAAGAAAAGGATACAAACATGTTTATATAGAATGATCTCACTTTTACAATTATACATGTCTAAAAAACACCAGGAAGAATTTATGTCACAATGTTCATTGTGCTTATTCTCTGGGGGCTCAGATCACAGGTGATTTTTTTCCTACTTCATCTTTTTCTGTAATTTCCATATTTCCTATAGTGACCAGGTATCATCAGAAAAAAAAGAAAAAGCTGAAATGAGTCCCTGTACATCTCCACACACTAATAAATCCCACCCATGCTTAAGGCCTGGCCACAGTCTTCGTTTACCCCATTCTGTATGTGCTGGATCTCCCCACTCAGATCAGCCTGTGCTGGAGGAGCAGAGGTGCTTCTGAAGGAGGTCCATATGGCTGGCCAACCAAGTCGTGTTTTCCTAAGAGGCTCTCTCTTCATGACCAAGTTTTGGTGCTCACAGAGATCTATGGCCCCTGTCCCAGCTCAGGCATCCACATGCCTTTCAGGGGCCGGGCTCCAATCTCCAACCCTTCTTCCATCCTGGCTGCCAGAAGGAGCTTTCTCACACAGTTTACTGTCACTCCTCTGCTCAAATCTGTCAGTGGCTCCCCTGTGCCTGCAGGGTAAAGACCTAGCCCTTTAGCCTGACATTCAAAGCCCTTGATGAGGCTGGGCGTGGTGGCTCATGCCTGTAATCCCAATACTTTAGGAGGCCGAGGGGGGCAGATCACCTGACTTCAAGACCAGCCTGGCCAACATGGCAAAACCCCATCTCTACTAAATTTATAAAAATTCGCCAGGCATGGTGGCACGTGCCTGTAATCCCAGCTACTCGGGAGGCTGAGGCAGGAGAACCACTGAACCCTGGAGGTGGAGGTTGCAGTGAGCTGAGATCGCGCCACTGCACTCCAGCCTGGGTGACAGAGCGAGACTACGTCTCAAAAAAAAAAAAAAAAAAAAGACTCAAAGCCCTTGGTGATGTGGCTTCTGCTGACCACTCCAGCTTCCTACACCTCCCTAAACATGTCCCGTCTTACTTCATCTGGCCAACTGTCATTCTGTCTTCTGGATCCAGCTCACCTCCTCCAGTGAGCCTGCCCTAAGTTCCCGGGCTGGGTTAGGACCCTGTCTGGGTTCTCACATTCTCCTTTGCTCCCTTCTGTCCCACTAGTCACAGTGCTTATCATGTATTTATACATCTGCATCCATATTCCTCAGTAGACTACGAGCTCCCTAGGACAGGGCCAAGGTCCCACTGCCCTCTCCAGGCAGATGCTTTGGATAAATTAGCTCCTTCAACCCTCACAACAACCCTGTAACATAGATGATTGTGCCCCATTTATCCAATGAGGAAACCAAGACTCAGGGAGAAGGTGGCCACCCTAGGTTGCCTACCTGGGTGGCAGAGTTGGCATCAGAGCTGGGAACGATCTCCCAGCTGCCTTTTCTCCTACACATCCTACATCTCCCCCACCCCAAGGCAGGGGGCAGACTGAGTAGTAGAGGTAGGGGGCACCCAGGGAAGGAGATAGGAAGAAGACTCTGGCAAGCTGTGGGCACACAAGCTCAGGCCTGTGTAGGCTGATGGGCTCTGACTGGAGGCTTTGTTACAACGAGCTCTGTCTGGAGATGTCTCATGTGGAGTACAGACTGGCATTTCCAAGGATCCAGGGTGTACAGTCCCTAACTGGGGGCTCAGTGTGGGGATTTCAGTCTAGAATTTCACTTAGGGGTTCAGGCTAGGGAGTGTAATCTGGCGGGCCTGATGTAGGGGCTTGGTTTGGAAGCTTTAGTGGGGCCTGGTCTGGGCTTGGCAGTCTAGGATCTTGGTTTGGAGTTTAGTCTTGGGCCCAGTGTAGGCAACTGAGGCCAGGAGTTCCAGATGGCCCGGTATGGGGAGATTGGTCTAGGGTCCAGGCTCCAGAGTGCAGTCTGGAAAGTAGAAAGTGGGCAAGTCAGTCTGGGGAACCAGACATATGATTCAGTGAGGCTCAGCCTGGGGAATTTAGTCTGAGGGGTAAAAAATTGGGAGCTCAGCTTACGATCTTGGGCTGAGGATCTTAGCGTGCATATCTCAGGCGGGCTCTCATTCAGAGATTCTCATTCTGAACAGCTCAGAAAACCAGACCGGGAAGTTGTTTCTGGGGACAAAGTTTCATCTTTGGACTTGATGTGGGGAGCTCAATCTGGGAGGCTCCATTAAGGAAGCTCAGTTGGCCAAGCTCTAGCTGTGAGGTTCTTCCCGGGGCCTCAGATAGGGTTGGGATTGATACAAAACAGGAAGCTCAATTTCTTCAACTCGGGCTGCTCTGCCTATGGAGTAGCCATTCTTTATTTCTTTACTTTCTTAATAAACTTGCTTTCACTTAAAAAAAAAAAAATAGGCCAGGCGCGGTGGCTCACGCCTGTAATCCCAGCACTTTGGGAGGCCGAGGTGGGTGGATCAAAAAGTCAAGAGATTGAGACCATCCTGGCTAACATGGTGAAACCTCGTCTCTACTAAAAAAAAAAAAAAAAAAAAAAAAAAAAAAAAAAAAAAAAACAACAAAAATAAATAAATAAAAATAAATAAAAATAATAAAAAAGATAAAAGGCCAGGCGTGGTGGCTCATGCCTGTAATCCCAGCACTTTGAGAGGCCAAGGTGGGCAGATCATGAGGTCAGGAGATCGAGACCATGCTGGCCAACATGGTGGAACCCCATCTCTACTAAAATAGAAAACTTAGCCAGGCGTGGTGGTGCGTGCCTGTAGTCCCAGCTACTTGGGAGACTGAGGCAGGGGAATCACTTGAACCCAGGAGGTGGAGATAGCAGTGAGCCAAGATTGTGCCACTGCACTCTAGCCTGGTGAAAGAGTGAGACTCAGTCTCAAAAAAAATAAAAATAGGCTGGGTGCGGTGGCGCAAACCTGTAATCCCAGCACTTTGGGAGGCCGAGGCGGGTGGATCACGAGGTCAAGAGATTGAGACCATCCTGGCCAACACGGTGAAACATTGTCTCTACCCAAAATACAAAATTTAGCTAGGTGTGGTGGTGGGCGCCTGTAATCCCAGCTACTTAGGAGGCTGAAGCAGGAGAATCGCTTGAACTTGGGAGGCGGAGGTTGCAGTGAGCCGAGATCGCGCCACTGCACTCCAGCCTGGGCGACAGAGTGAGACTCTGTCTCAAAAAAATTTAAAAAAATAAATAAATAAATAAAAATAAAAATAAATAAAAAATAAATAAATTTCTTAAACTCAACCGAGGGCCAATTTTAGAGGGATGGGCATTAGCCAGTGCATTTAGTAATAAAAGCAGCTAACATTTATTGAGCCTTTACCATGTGCCAGGCATTGTGCTAGGAGCTTTACCCAGATTATCTCATTACTTCTCAAAACAACCATATGAGGTAGGTATCATTATCATCCCCATTCTACATGTGAGAAAACTTAGGCTGAGAGGCTGAGCAGCTTGCCCAAGGATATACAGTTGAGAAAATGGACTCTATCTGGAGCCCACCCTAGGTTGCTTTCATTGGTGGCTCACTTTGGGTCTAGTGCAGGGAGCTTATTTGGATAATTTTCACCTGGCGATGTTATGCTGGGGATCCAGTGTGAAAATAAAATTGCAGAACTGAGTCCTGGGAGCTCAATGTAGACATGGGACTAGGCACTTAGCCTGTGTGGCTTAATTTGGGGGACAGTCTAATAATCTAGGGCATTAGTCCTGGAGCTCATCATGGGACTCTCCATCTGGTAAATGAAAAATAGGGGTCGTTGGCCGGGCACAGTGCCTCATGCCTGTAATCCCAGCACTTTTGGAGGCTGAGGCAGGTGGATCACGAGGTCAGGAGTTTGAGACCAGCTTGGCCAAGATGGTGAAACCCCGTCTCTACTAAAAACACAAAAATTAGCCGGGCACGGTGGTGGGTGCCTGTAATCCCAGCTACTCGGGAGGCCGAGGCTGCAGAATCGCTAGAACCAGGGAGGCGGAGGTTGCAGTGAGCGGAGATCGCGCCACTGCACTCCAGCCTGGGTGACGGAGCAAGACTCTGTCTCAAAAAAAAAAAAAAAAAAAAAAAAAGAAAAAGAAAAGAAAAAGAAAAAAGAAAAATAGGGGTCATCAGTCTAGGGGACTTGGGCTGGGGAGAACACAGTCTGGAATCTCTGGAGCTCAGTCTGGGCTGCTGAATTTCAGGGTTCCCTCTGGGGAACTCAGGGAATCCAGTCTGGGGGCTCAGTGGGGCTTCAGTCTGTAGGATGGACCTGGAGAGTCAGTCTTTTAAGTTCAGGCTGAAAGTTTCAGTCTGAGGGATATGAAATAGGAGAATTAATCTAGGTTGCTCAGTTTGGCAATACTTGTCTATAGAATGGTGGCCAAGGAGATCAGACTGGGAAGCTCTTTTGGGGACCTCAGGCTGAAGGCTGTCACTGGGAACCCACTCTCAGGGCTCAGTGTGGGAAGAGTATTCCAGGTGGGAAGAGGCCCAGTCTGGGGATCTTAGTTTGAGAAACCAGTGTTGGGATCTATAACTGGGACCTCAGAATGGGCTTAGTATGAAGGTTCAGTTTGGAGATGTCAGTCCATGGGGCCCATCCCAGATAATCAGTCTGGAAGGCCCTTTCTAGAAGTTTAGGCTGGCACCTCAGTGAGGGCTCTTTTTCAGCAGGAGGAATGAGGTACTTACTTATGCTGCAGATGTCTGCTTGTAGAGCTTAGATATTAAACTTTCTAGAGGCCTAGTTCTTTCTAGGGGTCCAGGCTTGGTAGCAAAGTGCCCCATCTGGCGGGGTGGAGAAGGCTCAGTTTGGGAAGCGGACACAGCAGTGGACACAGCTGTCCACTTCCCCTTCTTTTTTTTTTGAGACAGAGTCTCACTCTGTGGCTCAGGTTGGAGTGCAGTGGCACGATCTTGGCTCACTGCAGCCTCTGCCTCCCAGGTTCCAGCCATTCTCCTGCCTCAGCCTCCAGGGTAGCTGGGATTACAGGCACGGCCACCACGCCTGGCTAATTTTTGTATTTTTAGTAGAGATGGGGTTTCATCATCTTGGCCAGGCTGGTCTCAAACTCCAGACCTCAGGTGATCTGCCCGCCTCAGCCTCCCAAATTGCTAGGATTACAGGCATGAGCCACCACGCCCGGCCTCAACCCCCATTTTTATGGCTTTTTAGGACCCCATACTTTCTTGGTTTTCTTCCTACCTTTAGGGCTGCTCCTTCTTTTTTTTTTTTGAGATGGGGTCTTGCTCTGTCACCCAGGCTGGAGTGCAGTGGCGCCACCTCGGCTCACTGCAACTTCTGCCTCCCGGGTTCAAGTGGTTCTACTGCCTCAGCCTCCTGACTAGCTGGAATTACAGGCGTGCACCACCATACCTGGCTAATTTTTGTATTTTCAGTAGAGACAGGGTTTCACCATGTTGGCCAGGCTGGTCTCAAACTCTTGACTTTGTGATCCACCTTCCTCGGCCTCCAAAAGTGCTGGGATTACAGGTGTGAGCCACCGCGCCCAGCCTAGGGCTGCTCCTTCTAAGTCTCTTTTGCTGATTCCACTTCCCTGAGCTTTGTCCTTGGCCTCCTTTCTCCTCCTTTTATACTCACTCCCTTCGGTGATCTTAGCCAGCCCTATGGCTTTGGAATACTATCTATGTGCCAATGACATCCAAATCTCTCCCTGGAATTCTAGATCCATCTAACTGCCTGACTAGCAGCTCACTTTGAACATGTCCAAAGTCAGACTCCTAAGATCATCTCAGGAACCATCACCGCTAGCCAAAAACCTACAAGTCATTCCTGACTCTTTCTCCCAAGCCCCACATCCACTCCACCCTAGTCCTCTCAGTGCTGCTTCTGAAAAGAATGTATCCTGAATCCAACCATTTCTCACCGATTCTACTGCTACTGTCCTCATCCAAGCCAACTTTTCTCACGTGGATTATTGCAAAAGCCTTCTAACTGATCTCTCAGCTCTCTCTCTTGCTCCCCAAGTAATCAAGATCGAAACCTTCCCATGGCTACCCACCAAACTCAGAATAAAATCCATCTCCTTATCTTGGCCTTCAGTCTTTGCTCCTCTCTCCAACCTCATTTCTACCATTCTACTCTCACTTGTCATGTTCAGGTCACACTTACCTTCTTCCTGATCCAGAGATATGCAACCTGTCCAGCACCCCACCTCCCCTAATATCTCCCCTTGCCTTGGACACTATACTTGCTGTTGCCTCTGCCTGGAACATGCTCCACCCCAACAGGCATGTGCCTACCTTCTTTTTATTCAGGTTTTGACTCACTGTCTTCTAGTCAGACAGGCCACCCAATCTCAAGTAGGCTCTCCAGCCACTGTCATGCCACCCTCTTCTAATTCTCTGAATTATACTCAGCACCTATCTAATATTCTACTGTGTATTTATTTACTTCTTTATTTATTCTCGAGATGGAGTCTCGCTCTGTCACCCAGGCTGGAGTGCAGTGGCTCATCACAGCTCAATGCAACCTCTGCCTCCCGAGTTCGAGTGACTCTCCTGCCCCGGCATCCCGAGTAGCTGGAATTACAGGCACCCACCACCATGCCCAGCTATTTTTTTTTTTTTTGAGATGGAGTCTCGCTCTGTTGCCCAGGCTGAAGTGTAGTGACGCAATCTCGGCTCACTGCAACCTCCGCCTCCTGGATTCAAGCAATTCTGCCTCAGCCTCGCAAGTAGCTGGGATTACAGATGCCCGCCACCATGCCCAGCTAATGTTTGTATTTTTAGTAGAGACAGTGTTTCACCATGTTGGTCAGGCTAGTCTCAAACTCCTGACCTCAGGCGATCCCCCGGCCTGGCCTCCCAAAGTGCTGGGATTACAGGCGTGAGCCACTGCGCCCGGCCTCTACTGTGTGTTTATTATTTTTGTTTACTGTGTCTCATTGCTGACTAGAATATATGCTCCCTGAGATCAAGGACCTTGTCTGTTTTGTTCACCTCTATATCCCCAGTACCTAGAACAATGCACAAAAACATGGAGGTGCTCAGTAAGTAGCTGTTAAGTGAATGAATGAATGAATGAATGAAAATAACAATCTGGGGAAGAAAAAGTGGGGTAGGCCGGGGGAGCTCTATCTGGGTTGTGGGGTTCAGGTTGATACTGGAGGAATCGGGATAGAAGACTTTTCTAGTGGTTCAATGTGTAAGGATTCAGTCTGGGGAGGAGGTATCTCAGCCTAGAGATCCAAATTTGAGAGGTGGAAAATTTGGGGTCCAGTCTAGGGTGCTCAATTCGGAGGTTCTTTTGGGAGGTTCATTCTGGGTAGTGGCTGGCGGACAAGGAAGATAGCTCTAAATCTGGAGGATGGAAAATTGATGAGCCAGGGCTCTTTCTGGGGAGCTCAGCTGTGGAGATTCTGTGATGTGGGCTTGGACCGAGGGGTCAGTCTGGCCTCTCAGCTTGGTGGCTCAGTCCCTGAGGTTTCAGGCTCGTTTCCTTTCTCATTTGGTACAACTTCATTTGGGGGTGAGTCTAGGGGTCAGCCTTGGGGTCTCGATCTAGGAAATGGATGAGTTCCTTTAGGGGATCATAATGGGCATGCCACTCAAACTCTGGGGTTCCAGTTGGGAAGTTCAGGTTGGGGATCTCCTTCTGAATGTTCTCTACAGGTGTTCAGGCAGGGGTCTCAACTTGGAGGTCCCTGCCTGAATACCCAAAGAGAACATTCAGAAGGAGGATCTCATCCTGGGGTCTCACTTCAGAACCTCAATGTGGGCCTTTCAGTTTGGAGATCCTCCTCTGGGATCTCAATCATGTGGCAATGGAAGGCCGACCCTGTCAATTAAGTCTTGGGGTCCTGCCTCAGAGGTCTGGCCTAGAGCTATTAGTGTGGAGGAGTAGGAAGGGGCCTGGGTGCACACACTCACTTTGGGCATCCTTGCTGTCCGGGGAGCCATGGGGCAGCTTTAACAGATAGTCCTTGAGAAGAAGCTCATAGCGGGGGATGCGCTGCACAGGCTCCAGCATGTGGTGCTGCAATGTCAGGTTGCCACAGGCTTCCTCCTTCTGTGACAGGCAGAAGCAGAGGGGCTCAGATCTGGCTGCAGATCCCCCACCACGTCCCTGCAGACCTCTCCTCCCCCAGTCTGCTCCCTCCAGCTTGACCACTTACCTGCACCTCATGGATGATGACTTTAAACTGGGTGGAGCGCTCTGTCCAGGTGTTGACCAGCTCCACGGCCCGGTCAAAGTTCTTCACATACTCACCATACATCTTGAGGAAGGGGGCCAGTTTCTGCAGGATGTCTCCAATGCGTGGGTAGCGGTCCCTGGGGTGGAATTACGGGCTGATGTGGTCCTGCTGCTCTTTGCCCCTCAGAAACTTCCCCCACAGGTTTCCAGCCCCAGGCAGATACCTTTCATCTCAGTCCTAGAAACCTACTTCTCAGCTAGTCTTCTCCTTCAGAAATGCTGCTTACATTACAGGCCAATGAGGCCAAGAGGCTCGGCTTGACTTCAGACCACAGCCTGGGATGCCACCTGCCTCAATTCTGCCCTGCCTGAGTACTGGTTGAAGTACTCACCCTGAGACCCTACTGCCAGGACCACTTCATATACTTATTATCAATTGTGTGCTGGGTGATGCTGGGGACACAGAAATGAGTCACACCCATTTGAGCCCTGAGAGGGTCACCATCTGGTAGGTAAGAAAAAGAGACCAGGCCTGGTCGTACTCCTCATTGGTCAGTCTGGTGCAGGAGCAAAGCAAACCAGACCTGGTCCCAGCCCTCAGGGTTCACAGACTCGTGGGGAGATACAGGAACCAGGCTTCATGCTGGCTCTCTGTGGTCACAGTCTGGTGAGGGGGGCACACTTGACTCTGTAGGTGTGGAGAATCTGTAGGTATGGGGAATGTCGACATGATTTTAAGCAGGGAGAGACATGGTCTGACTGTTGTTTAGAAAGACCATTCTGGCAAATGGTGTGGACTCTAAAGGCTGGATTGGAAGAAGGCCTGAGAGGCTGCCTGTAAACCTTGCCCTTCTACCTCAGGACTCAGCTTAGGCATCACCTTCTCCCAGAATCCTTCTGTAATCTCCAAGCTAGGCTTGGTCCATTTGTCTGGATTCCCACAGCCTCCCATTCTCTGCTCTATCATAGCACTGTAAAAATAACAAAAGCTTACATCCATTGAGCACTTATTGTATATACCTGGTACTGTTTTTTTTTTTTTTTTTTTTTTGAGACAGAGTCTTGCTCTGTCGCCCAGGCTGGATGCAGTGGTACGATCTCAGCTCACTGCAAGCTCCACCTTCCAGGTTCACACCATTCTCCTGCTTCAGCCTCCTGAGTAGCTGGGACTACAGGCACCCGCCATGCCCGGCTAATTTTTTGTATTTTTAGTAGAGATGGGATTTCACCGTGTTAGCCAGGATGGTCTCGATCTCCTGACCTGGTGATCCGCCTGCCTCAGCCTCCCAGAGTGCTGGGATTACAGGCGTGAGCCACCATGCCTGGCCTATACCTGGTACTGTTCTAAGCTCTTTTATGTATTATTTAATCCTTAAAACAACCCTACAAGGTAAGCCGTTATTATTTCCCCCCATTTTATAGATGAGGAAACTGAGGCATAGCAACTTAAGAAACTTGCTCAAAGCTAGCAAGTGGCACAGCTGGAATTTGAACTCAGCCAATTTGGCTCCTAAGCTCATACTCCTGTAGGCTATGCTATTCTGTTGTAATTTTCTGAGTTCTGGTCTGTGTTCCACATCAGACTGGGAGGTCCTGGAAGGCAGAGCTTGGGCCTGATTCTTTTTTCTTTTTCTTTTTCTTTTTTTTTTAAGACAGAGTCTAGCTCTATCACCTGGGCTGGAGTGCAATGGTGCAATTTTGGGTCACCACACCTCCGCCTCCCGGGTTCAAGTGATTCTTGTGCCTCAGCCTCCTGAGTAGCTGAGACTACAGGCGCGCGCCATCACGCCAGGATAATTTTTAATGTTTTTAGTAGAGACAAGGTTTCACCATGTTGGCCAGGCTGTTCTCGAACTCCTGACCTCAGGTGATTCACCTGCCTCAGCTTCCCAAAGTGCTGGGATTACAGTCGTGAGCCACCGTGCCCGGCTCTGATTCCTTTTTCAAAAGTCACTAAGAGGAAGAGCAAGCAGAAATGAAGTCTTGTGTACACCTCTGGGTCTGGGCTCGGCAGGCAGGTGGACAGGGGAGTGGGCAGTCTAGGTCTAGGGCCCCTCACCATTCCTCCATGCGCTTCTCTAGCTCAGGCAGCAGGAACTGCTGGTGGAAGCAATAGATGGAGCAGATGTTAGAGAAGATGCCGTGGACAACGTCGGCCGGGAAGGAACTGCGGTTCCGAGCTTCTTCCAGCAGCCGGGCACAGAACACCTGTGGGGCAGGGCAGAAGCACTCAGCCCAGCTGGGCCTGGGGCTTGACTGGTGAAGGGTGAGGGCAGTAGTTGTGGGGAGGCTTGTGGAGCTTTGGGATCAGCATTGGTCTTGAGACTGAAGAGACAGGGAATGGGGTTAGGGTTATATATTGGGGAGATGGATTTCAGGTTATTCCAGCAGTCCCTGGCTTTGGCCCCCACACTTGAGGTTGGTCCCGGCAGAGCAAGTATTCTGGCTGAGATCTAACTCAAGTGCGAGGGTGCCTTCTGAAGAAATGTTAGGCTGCTTGGGCACAGAAAGGAGTCCCTGCTGCCAAGAGTTAGGCTTTGGAACAATTAGAAGTCAGGATCAAGGTCAGGCTTAGAATTAGATTCAGGGTCAGAGAGAAAGTTGGAATTAGATCTGTTCATTTAATGAATATTTCTGAGTGTCTGCTGTGTGCGAGGCACTGTCATACAGGGTAAGATAGAGCAGTGAACAAAGATAAAAATCTCTACTCTCAGGGATTCTAGTGGATTTGGGATCTGGAATAGGGCCAGGGTTAGAATGAAGTTCACAGCTAGGGATAAATTCAGGATCTGGGTCCAAGTCAGTACTAGCGTCAGAGTCACAGTCAGGGCTGGTGTACCTGCCCAGCGTTAGGAGTGAGGGTTGGTATCAGCCCTCACTGATCAAGCTTGGGGCATAATCAGAGTTGGCTTCAGGGACAAGTTGACTTCAAGGTCAGAGAGGAGTCTTACCGCCTCTAAATTCTGGCCACAATGGTGGGATTGAACTCAGGCCCTATCACTTCCTCCTTGAAAAGCACCTACAAGGTCCTGGGGCCCTGGTACCCCCAAGGGGCCACTCACCTGATCCAGGAGATGGAGCCTGGAAACATAGGCCTTCTCAGTTTGCAGGAGCTCATTGGCAATGTGAAACACCTTTTGCTGCACAGTCAACTGGAAAGGAGAAACAGTAACCCCTGATCCATCATCCTCTATTGTAACCCTCACCCAAGCTCCCAGAATTCTTAAAACGGTTCCCATGCCACTCTAAGCCTAATACCACCCTAAGATAACCTTGACCCCCATCTCTAGATCTGTAAGTCCTTCAGCTTCATCCCTGAGTCCCCAGTCTACCATAAAGCCTACCCCTCCATTCTGATGATGTGCACTCCCTCACTCAACAACTCATTCACCTGCTCTCTCTATTCACTCAGCAGAGTGTAGTGGTTAAGCATGTGGGATGGTAAGTCAGACTTCCTGGGTTCAAATCCTAAGCTCTGCCATTCACTAGCTTGCGTAAGTTCTTTAACAGCTCTGTATTTAGGATGCCTCATCCATAAATACAGATAATAATAGAATCTATTTAATGTAGAGGCTGGTGAGAAACAAAAACAAAACCAAAACAAAATAATAATAGGACCGAAGTCCATTGGTAATGGAGACAATTAGATAATTTAATATAAATAAAACACATCAGACTACAGATTAAATGGTGTATAAATGTTAATTAATCATTTATTCACCCACTCAGTACACTATCAGCAAGGGCTTGCTGAGTACCTGGGGTGTGAGAAAAGCACAAAAGTATAAGAACGTATAAAACTCATTGCCTGTTGGCCCAGTTTCCTATTCCTTAGATATATGTGTTGACCACCTGCCATGCCGGCAGTCCCTGGCTTTGGCCCCTACACTTGAGCTTGGTCCTAGCAGAGCAAGTATTCTGGCCGAGATCTAACTCAAGTGCGAGGGTGCCTTCTGAAGAAATGTTAGGCTGCCCGGGCACAGAAAGGGGTCCCTGCTGCCAAGAGCCTTCATCTGCACAGCCTTGGGCCCCTGTAGGGCTCTAGCTCTTGCGCCCCTCCTCCAGCTGTTGAGAAGTCTCTATGGATGTAAGAGACTTTCCGTTTTACAAATAAGGAAACTGAGGCTTATGGTAGGGAAGCGGAGAGGGAAAAGACTTGCCCAGTGTCACAGAGCTTGGAAACAAGGTCTTATTTCGAGAAATACTGAGCTAGGGGAAGAATCAAGCATAAACGGCTCCCAGGTTCTCCACATGGACCTGCCTCTCAGTGAACACAGGTCAGTACCTCCACAGACTCCTGTCTCTCCATCAGGGGCACTGGGATTTCTCTGTCCTTCTCTTCCTCCTCCTCCTCGTCGTCCTCCTCCTCCAGGTCACTGTCAACCTCTTGGGAGCCAGGCCGGTGGGGGTCGGCCAAGGCAACAGGCACACTAGCCAGGGCAGGGGGCCCAGGGCAGAGGCTGTGGCTGGGGGGCCCGTCATCACTGACGAAGCAGGTCTCCTCGCTGTTGGATGGCGAGCTGATGCTATCAATGCCGCTGTCCCGGTTGGGCACCTTCTCGCCGTCCCGGGGCCCAGGAGCCAGCAGAAACAGGCAGCGGGAGGCCTCACCCTCGGGGAGCTGGGGCACTGGTGGCTGCGAGGTTGGCTGTGGCAACATGGCTGGCTCTGGGGGACCTGGGCTGGGGCCAGGGGCTGGCCTATCCGAGGCGACAATCACAGGCTCTCTGAGGTGGGTGGTGGACACACATGGAGGCAGGGTATGAGCCTGACTGAGAGGCCTCTCCTGACTATCCCTTCCTGTCCCAGGCTCCCCCTTTCCCCTAGAGGGTGCCCTAGGGACCAGACTCACCTTTCAAACTTCTCAATCAGTGAGGATACTGCTGCAGAACTGGGGCTAGCCTCTGCCCTGGGGGCCAGGCCCTTGGCCACTCGGGGGTCGGCAGGCAGTGGGCGTGATGGTGGAGGGGGGATGGGCTCCAGTGGGGGGGGCATCCGGGGCATCTGCAGGTAGCTGGGCTTTGGGGGCACTGGAGAGACGAATGGGGAAGAGAGAAGGGAGACATCAGTGAGCTGGATTTGAGCCTGGCTAACATGGTGAAACCCCATCTCTACTAAAAATACAAAAATTAGCTGGGCGTGGTGGCACGTGCCTGTAGTCCCAGCTACTTGGGAGGCTGAGGCAGGATAATTGCTTGAACTCAGGAGACGGAGGTTGCAGTGAGCCAAGATCATGCCACTGCACTCCAGCCTGGTGACAGAGTGAGATTCTGTCTCAAAAAAAAAAAAAAAAAAAAAAAAAAAAAAAAAAAAAAAAAAGCTGGATTTGGAGGTGGCTGTCTGTCATGGCCAGGCTACAACCCCCTCCACAAACCCCAATCTGCACCTTTGCCTGAGGTAGACACAAAGGGGCTGAGGTGAGATCACAGTATGCACACATTAGCCTCAGGCCACAGCCCTCTGTGCACTAGGTAGGTAGCACTGCCCCGGGAGCACGGTGCCTCCTTATCCTTCTAACAAACCGTCTCTTCTCTGCCACTGGCTAACTTCTCCCCTCCTCTGTCCCCTCCCCTGGGCCACTTCTCTGCTCTTTTTCAGGACCACTTACCCTGTGGCTTCGGGCCCGGTGCCCGCTTCAGTGGTGAAGGACGCTGGCTAGGGGTTTCGGTTGGGGGGCCTGGGTCTGAGCGAAGCCGCTGGGGACCTTCTGGATGAGGCTCTAGGCTTTGGCCAGGGTCAAGGGACAAACTTTTAACCAGGATCCGGTTTCCCTGGTGCAGCCCTGCAGGAAGGGAGAAAATGGGTGTGAAGTAACTGACTTTAACCCAAAGGGGACTGGGGTTAAAGTTAAGACTGGCATGTCTTAGCAGCTATCTGGGGTATTGGGTTTCCCTGAGCCCCTTTCCTGGCCACAGTGTTTTTCTGGGAAGCCCCTATCCTAGCCCTCAGATGGAGAGCCAGACCCAGGGCTGGGGCTGGCTGTTTTCATCAATAGATAAGAATTCTTTGTGACTAGTGCACTGATTCCATGTATGTCAGCAGGCAGTATTACTAGGGAGTTTAACCAGGCTGGGGGTGGCTGTGAACACCCTAAAGTTTATACATGCGTTTGCATCCCTTGTTTCTACAGCCACATAGGTATGCTGAGTATAAACCATTCTTCAATGTTTTTGTTAAGGCCCTGAGAATATCTAGACTTTCTTGTTTACAATTTTGTGCAGCTAAGTGTGCTTAAAAATGATGAAATTGTGTTTCATGAGCAAGTTTTGCTTCTTGAAATCCCAACTTCTGGCTGGGCACAGTGGCTCATGCCTGTAATCCCAGCACTTTGGGAAGCTGAGAAGGGAGGATTGCTTGAGCTCAGGAATTCGAGATGAGTTTGGGCAACAAAGTGAGACCCTGTCTCTACAAAAAATATAAAAGTTAGCTGGGCATTGTGGTGTGCACCTGTATTCCCAGCTACTTGGGAGGCTGAGGTGGGAGGATCACTTGAGCCTGGGAGGTGGAGGTTGCAGGGAGCTGAGATCACCCGACTGCACTCCAGCCTGGGCAAAAGAGCGAGACGCTGTCTCAAGAAAAAAAAAAAAAGAAGAAGAAAAATGAAAAAAAAAATCCCAACTTCTCAGCAATCTGTACTACCTTCCTCAACTTCCACATCTACACAGACCCACATGCATCCCTGCCACACACACACGTGCAGCATCCAGAGTTCAGGTCACAGGAATAACTTTAAATCAAGCAGCCAGTTCAGAAAAAGGGGAGGCCTTTTTATACTGTCCCTCTTCCCTCACTGTATGTCCCCTAAAGCCACCTCTATCTTTGGCTCTAGAGGAGATGATGGTCATGCTTAGGAGAGAGGATTTGGTCTGGGAGGCAGTGAGGGACCCCCCCATCCCAGGGATGGCATGCCCCAAAGAAAGGAATGTGGGGCTCATGTGGTCCTGGCTGGGCAGGGGGCTGTGGGAGTGCCTCAAATGATAGAGAAGTCACGTGGGGCCAGAGAGGCGTGGGAAAGGCCTTGGATGCTAGGCTGACATCCATCCTGTAGCAGAAGGGAGCCACAAAAACCCCTTGCACAGGGAGAGATGGAGGCAAACAGGTGTGAGGACAAGAGAGTGAGCAGTAGTCAAGAGCTCCCGGAGGTACCACCATCACATGGTGTAAGTTATGCTGTGCCACAGCCACATGGCCTCCCACTCACAGCCACAAAGGGTCTGTTAGCCTATATCACACACAGTCTCATAAATGACTAGTCACAAATGGGCCCACTCAGTCACAGAAACACTTGGTGTTATTTATACCATTTCGCCCAACTGCAGGTGATTGCCCTCCTGAAAGCCTAGTTACACACAGTCACAAAGACCTGCGGTCACAACCTCATACGATCACACAGCCTCACAGTATCACACACACCTGCAAACATGGTCATGCAGTCACAAAGACACACAGTCACACAATGGCAATTCTACCATCTCACACACAGCTTCATACAACCACCCAACCACATACAATCATATACCCAGTTAGACATTCTTCAAACATGGTTTCACTGAGTCACAAAAGATATACATTGTCATTTACACTGTGTCTCACAATTGCAGGGCCATGGAGTGTCATACACACCATAATGTCACACCTGCAAACATGGTTACACACAAAGACTATAGGCACACAGAGTCAATTATACCATGTCAGACACAATCACACACAGTGGCGAAACAGCATAAAGTCACATGATACCACACACTCAGAAACACAAACTCACAATCACAGACATGTGGCATACAGGTGGCCCTCCATATTCATGGGTTTTGCATCCTCAGCCTCTGCATGGAGGCTGATTGATCGAAATGTTTGGGAAAAAAAACAAAAAATAACAATACAACAATAAAAATTATATAAATAAAACTCAATACAGTATAACAACTATTTACATAGCATTTACATTGTATTAGGTATTATAAGTAATCTGGCGATGATTTAAAGTATACAGGAAGGGTGAGGTGTGGTGGCTGACGCCTGTGATCCCAGCAATTTGGGAGGCCAAGGCGGGTGGTTCACTTGAGGTCAGTAGTTCGAGACCAGCCTGACCAACGTGGCAAAACTCTGTCTCTACAAAAATACAAAAATTAGCTGGGTGTGGTGGTGGATGCCTGTAATCCCAGCTACTCGGGAGGCTGAGGCGGGAGAATCGCTAGAACCAGGGAGGTGGAGGTTGCAGTGAGCCGAGATCACGCCACCACACTCCAGCCCGGGTGATAGACTCCATCTCAAAAAAAGAAAAAAAAAAGTATACAGGAAGATACACATAGTTTATTTGCAAATAACATGCCATTTTATATAAGGGACTTGAATGTTGGCGACTTTGGTATCTTCAGGCTGTCCTGGAACCAATTCCCCCATGGAGACCAAGGGACAACTGTCATTTACTATGTCATACTCATCTAACAAACACATCCACGGTGTCCCTGGGTCTTAGCCATAGGCCCAGGAATACACACATTTATGGGACACTTGCCTCCTCCTAAACAGTCACATACAAACTCTGCTGTCAAAACATACACACACAAAGACCTCTGCACCCTCCCTTCCAGTGTCACACAGGCAGAAAGAGTCACAGGGGATTTTAGGTCTCCCGGTCCCAGAGGGAAGAAATAGCCCAACCCACAGGGTTCCAGCAGCTTCCCTAGGCCCCTGATCTCACCCCTGGCTACATCCCAGCCAGGTCCACCCCAAGGGACTCAGATCAGGGTCCTTTCCCAGCACTGAGGGAACAGGGTGCCCCAGACCCCAGGCCGAGTGCCCCTCCCCAACTCTGTACCTTGCTTTGGGTGTCATTCCTCACTTCCTTCCCCACCTAAGCTGGCAGGGCCTGGCCAGGATGGAGGAGGCGCTCCTCTCCACTCAGCTGTGCCGCTTACCCTGCCCTGCTCAGCACATCCTGGCCTGGTCTTGCCCTGCCCTCCCCCTGGGCGTGGGGGTGAGGAAGATGAATCACCTGGAGGGTGGCACAGGCGGAGACGTGGTTGGAGAGACACACGGCCAGAGCAAGGGAGAGAGACAGAGAGGAGCTGACAGGGCCAGAGTTGCAGTGAGTAAAGCCAGGCACCCTGCCATGCAGAGACCCCTCCTCAGATATACACACATAGGTGCCAGGGTCCCTGGTGCCCCTTGTCTGCCTCCTTGGGCCTGGAGGAGCCCACCTATCTCCACACCTCAAAGCAGGCAGGCCTCTCTGGGCAAGCCCTCCCTACCCTATCTGTAGCAAAGCAGCAGGGTCCCTGGATAAGGCTGCTCTCCTTCTGCTCCAGTGCTGGTCCTCGCGATGGAGTGACCATACATGCCACTTTCCATGGCCCTGCCCTAGCCCACCCACTGCTCCCTCCTCACCCATCTCACCTGAGAGCCCAGAGACAGGCCTGCCTCTCCATTCTCTCTGCCTCCTTGCAGGCAGCCCTGCAGGAAGAGGAGGCTGAATGAAATGCAAAGATTACCTGGAGTCCCAGGTGAGAGGGAAAGAGATTGTCAGCCCAGTTTCTAGTGAGGAGATGGAGTCAGAGAGAGAGGCAGTGACTTGCCCAACGTCACAGAGCAAATCAATGAATGGCACACTTTCGGGCAGACTGGTCACGGACTGGATTCCTTTCTTATTAACCCTGCTCTCCAAGGGGAAGCTGGAAAAGAGGGGAACCAGGAGGCGCGGGTGGACCCAACGGCTTCAGAAAGTCCCAAACTGCAGTGTAGCTAGTGAGAGGGACACCACTCAACCCTGTCCACAGGGAGTTGAACAGGGGTCCAGTTTAGGAGCCTAGGCCTGGCCAAGAACCAGACTAGGTTTCACTGAGCGGGGGAAGGTTCACGATCCCTCCCTCTTCGTTTCAGAACTCCCTCTCCCTTGTCTCTCTGCCTACATTTCCCTGTCTCCTATTTTCCCTCAGTGGCCTCCTTGGCTCCAAGTCTTGCTCCCTCCAGGTGGCTGAATGAACTTACTTACAGTCCAGCTCAGATCATGCCACTTACCTGCACAACAACCTTCTGTAACTCCCTACTGTCCATGGGAAAATAGAAACTTCTCAGCTAGGCCGGGCGCCGTGGCTCACACCTTTATTCCAATACTTTGGGAGGCTGAGGTGGGTGGATCACCTGAGGTTGGGAGTTCGAGACCAGCCTGACCAACATGGAGAAACCCGATCTCTACTAAAAATACAAAATTAGCTGGGCGTGGTGGCGCATGCCTGTAATACCAGCTACCGGGAGGCTGAGGCAGGAGAATCGCTTGAACCCAGGAGACGGAGGTTGTGGTAAGCTGAGATCGCACCATTGCACTCCAGCCTGGGCAACAAGAAACTCTGTCTCAAAAAAACAAACAAACAAACAAACAAAACACCAAAAAAAGAAACTTCTCAGCTAGCTCTCAGTGGCCCCTCATGACCATGCTGAACTCTATGGCTTTCCTTGGCTGAGTTTGGTCTCCAGAATATTTTTGAACCTAGTAGACCCTGTGCTTGGGGATGAGAAAATCCCATCCCTGCCCTTGGGGAGTTCCCAGGGTAGGCCCCCCTCCTCCTTCCTAGCAACCACAGCCCTTCCCACTGCCCCATCCCATCCCTACCCAGCAAGGTCCTGGATTCATTTTCTCTAGCCCGTTTTTTTTGTTTTGTTTTGTTTTTTTGTTAAGACAGGGTATCGCTCTGTTGCTTAGGGTTAAGTACAGTAGTGTGATCAGGTCACTGTAACCTCAAATTCCTGGGCTCAAGTGATCCTCCCATCTCAGCCTCCCAAGTAGCTGGGACTACAGGTACTCACCACCATGCCTGGCTATTTTTTATTTTTTTTGTAGAGATGGGGTCCTTCTTTGTTGCCCAGGCTGGTCTCAAACTCCTGGCTTCAAGAGATCCTCCTGCCTCTCCCTCCAAAAGTGCTGAGATTACAGGCATGAGCCAGTGTGCCCAATTCCAGCTCATTTTTCTTGTGGTTGATAATTCACAACATTATCACACCCACACCCACACCTCCACACCTGACAAGATCCTCCACCAGCACTGCCCCTTCCATCAATGGATTTACAATTCCCCAATGCCCAGTAGAGCAGAGATCACCAAAGAGCCCCCGTCACACACATTTGGTCACACCACCAAATCTTTCTTATTTTTTATTTTTGAGGTGAGGGCTTACTATGTTGCCCAGGCTGGTCTCGAATTCCTGGGCTCAAGCAATCCTCCTGTCTCAGCCTCCCAAGTAGCTGGGACTACAGGTGTGTACCACCACACCCAGCCACCACCAAATCTGATAACACTTTGTGGAAACGTACCCAGCCACACACCAACTGTGCACATCCCTCAAAGACCCAGAAAGAGAACCACAGAGCTACTCATGTCTGTGTGCACCGTGCTCGGCACAACTGCACACACGCAACCACCACTGCCACTCGGACATCTCTTGTCACCTAGGAAAGCATACTCTAGGCACCCCAGGAGTGCCAGTGCACTGTGCCAGCTCTGCTGTGGGGATGGGGGTGGGGTGTGCACCTTTCCTGCCCCACTCTCAAACCCCTGCCCCCCCAGGCATTCAGCAGGCCAGAAGGGCAATCTTGACCCTTACCCTCAGGGAGCTCCCAATCTCAAAGACAAAAGACTCTAACTCAGGAAAGGCAAGGAGGGTGAGCCTGTGGGGACTGGGAAAGCTCAGGGGAGGGGAATGGATAGGGTGGCCAGATAAAATACAGGACACTCACTTAGTTAATTTTTTTTTTTTTGAGACAGAGTTTCGCTCTTGTTACCTAGGCTGGAGTGCAATGGTGCGATCTCAGCTCACTGCAACCTCCGACTCCTGGGTTCAAGCAATTCTCCTGCCTCAGCTTCCCGAATAGCTGAGATTTCAGGTGCCTGCCACCAAGCCCAGCTAATTTTTGTATTTTTGTAGAGATGGGGTTTCACCATGTTGGCCAGGCTGGTCTCGATCTCCTGACCTTAGGTGATCCACCTGCCTCAGCCTCCCAAGGTGCTGTGATTACAGGCGTAAGCCACCACGCCCGGCCACTCAGTTAAATTTGAATTTTAGATAAACAAGGAATATTTTAGTATAATATGTCTCATGAATACTTATACTAAAAATTTCTTAAGCTATACTTAAAAAATGACTTGTTGGGCCAGGCGCAGTGGCTCATGCCTGTAATCCCAGCACTTTAGGAGGCCGAGGTGGGTAGATCACGAGGTCAGGAGTTCGAGACCAGCCTGGCCAACATGGCGAAACTCCGTCTCTACTAAAAATACAAAAATTAGCTGGGCATGGTGGCAAGCGCCTGTAATCCCAGCTACTCGGGAGGCTGAGGCAGGGGAATGGCTTGAACTTGGGAGGCGGAGGCTGCAGTGAGCCGAGATCGTGCCACTGCACTCCAGCCTGGGTGACAGAGTGACACCCTGTCTAAAAAAAAAATGACTTATTGTATATCTGAAATTCAAATCTAATTGTATTAAATACTTTCTGAAGGCTAATTCTGGCAACCCTAGTCAGGGAAAGCTTCCAAATGAATGTGGCAGAGCCGGGCCTTCAAGACAGCACCTGGTAGCCAGAGTTCCCCCAGACTCTTGTCCACTTAAGCCTCAAGCAGGCTAGGGACTCTACCCAATTTTTTTCTGCAATGGGCATCTGAATGCTCACAACAGTGCCATTATTTCAGGGATGGCCTTGAATCTGGTCTTTTTTTTTTAAGTCACTAATTTAAAAAACCATGATACTTGACTATTCCCAACAAGGGTGGTGTCATCATGATCACTGATTGAACTGCATGGATTGAACTCCTGCAGCACCTGTATTAGGAACAGCTGGCTTAGGACTTGCACAGACCTCAGTTTAGATCCCAACACTACCTTTTACTAGCTGTGTGGCCCTGGGCAAGTCTCCCCATCTACCTGAGCCTCAGTTTCTTTATCTGGAAAAAAGGACAATAATAGCAGTTCCTTGGTTTGGGGGAGCCTATGGGACAATGAAGGGAAAGAGCACAGTGACCCACCCCCACCCCACCACATACACACAGAGTGATATGGGTTAAATTTGAAAACCAACAGAATCACACATCCACAAAGCCCCAAAACTACACACATAGATACATAAGCCCATGGGCTGTAGGCTGCAACCCAACGTAAAACTGTGTATACACTGAGAAACACAAGCAAACTCAGCCAGTGAGAGACACAGAACCCAGCCCCACTCACCAGGACAGCTCTGCAGATCAGGGCAGGATTCCTATGCGAGGTGGTAAGGCAGTGAAGACAATGGTGCCCTGTCCTCCCCATTCAAATTCAATTCAAAATACAAACCAGAAAAAAACTGTAAAATAAGTGTCAAGAAGTGTAGCTGAGGTTTGAATTTTCCCATGACAACTTATTATTATTGAAATAGGAAAATCCTTGCAAAAATTGTTTCTGGTTGCTGCATGCCCCTGCGTGGCAGGTGCCCTGAGCACATGCTTCCGGGTTTACTGGCAGAGAAAGTCCAGCATCTAGCTGAGTCTGAGGACAAGGGCTCCTTTTGCCCATTCCCACTGGAACTGGACCCTGCATCTCCTTCACCCCTTCCTGGGAATTTCAGCTGCCAAGTTTTCCCCCTCCCCAGCTAGTAGCAGCCCCTCTTGCTTCTCCCAGCTGTAGCCTTGGCTTAATCTCAAGACAGCTATTAGGGCCCCAGACTGGCCCTTGGCCATTAACTCCCTGGTGTCCTGGGACAAGTGGCTTCAAAGCTCTGGGCCCCAATTTCCCCATTTGGGGCCCACAGCTATGAAGGATAGCTCTGCAGAGATGCTAAAATAGGGAGAAAACGTGTGTTCTGCTTGTTGTGAGCAGTCAGCGAGATCCTAGGGTGAGCAGAAGCCGGCCCCTAGCACACAGGCCTCCTGACAGCCCAGACAAACTTCTCCCTACAGCCCTCAAATCTTTTCCTTTCCCGGCTGAGAGGTAGGCTCCCGGGACAGCTGGAATTCCTGGGGGTGGGGTGGGGAAAGGGAGCAGAGGGAGTGGAGAAGAACAGCAGAAAGGAAAGTGCCTTTTGGGAAGCCAATTCTGTCGGGGGAAGGGGCATCCCTCCACTTGACAAAAAAAAACCATAACTGCCCCACCTCTTCCCACCTGCCCCTTGAATGTGAGCTGCAGGCCAGCTGCCCCACTCCGCCTTCAAGGCCAGACTGCACCCAGGCTGCCTGACCTGGCAGATGTTGTCTCTGAAAGTTCAAACACAAAGCTCGGTCAAGTGTGAAATGTGCAGAAGGAGCTGTTTACAGGAACCCTGTGGGTAGCTCAGGGGTTCCTTCCCTGAAGTCGACTATTCTTCTCAACATAAGGACTCTGCAGAAAAATGGAGGCACTTTCTATAGCGTGAAGACACTTTTAAGAAGTGGGGGCCATTCTGGCAAGTCAGGAGCTTCCTAACTCTTTCGAGTTTCCTGAAGAGCGTTCCATCCTTCAAAACGGAGACACTTTCTGTGAAATGAAGATCTCTTTGATAAACAGAAGGCCCTTCTGTAAAGGGAAGAAGTTTTTCCAAAAAGAGGAGCCTTCTTCAAAGTGGAGGGACATGCTGTAAAGTGAGGAGAGTTCTCTAAAGGCCCTTTTGTAAAATGGATGGCCTGTTTGTAACCAAAGGACTCTTAAGGATCATGACAAAACAGAAGACTGTTAAAAAGGAGAACTCCTTTTTGTAAAGTGAGGCCCCTTCTGTAAAGAGAAGGATGTTTCTGTAAAGTGCAGACCCTAGTATAAAAAAAGACTCTACTTTCTGTAGAGTGGGACAGTCTAAGGCCATAGGGAATGGTGGGGACTGGGTTAAACTGGAAACTGGAAAGCACATGCCTAACCTGAAGTAGAAGCAGCAGCTTCTCCCCTCCACCCAGGTGTCACCTTGCAGTAATGCGGCCCTGTATTATCAGGTCTTCCAATATTTCAAGGGAATCCAGAAATCCAGATTTTTCTTCTTCTTTTTTTTTTTTTTTTTTGACAGAGTCTTACTCTGTCGCCCAGGCTGGAGTGCAGTGGCGCAATCTCAGCTCAGTGCTACCTCTGTCTCCCAGGTTCAAGTCATTCTCCAGCCTCAGCCTCCCGAGTAGCTGGGATTACAGGCACGCGCCACTACATCTGCCTAATTTTTGTATTTTTAATAGAGACGAGGTTTCACCACGTTGGCCAGGCTGGTCTTGAACTCCTGACCTCAGGTGATTCACCCGCCTCGGCCTCCCAAAATGCTGGGATTACAGGCATGAGCCACTGTGCCTGGCCGGGAAATCCAGGTTTTTCATGTGAAATCCCTTAATTTTAAAAACTGTGGGCAAGCCAAATGAAACTTGTGAGTCAAATTCAACTTGTGGGCCATCATGTTGCACTATCGGAGTTAGATGATCCTGAAGGCTCATTCTACTCCTGCTGTTTATGCCTTGCCCTATCTCACATGCTCTTGCCCTTGAGTAGAAGACTTGCAGGTCCTATCTCCCACTCCCTGGAAGGGCCCAGTTTCCTCTGTGTCTGAGCAGGCTCAGGGAGCTGGCCCATGCATTACTTGTCAGAAGTTCCCTGAACTGGAATCTGCCTTTTGTTCTGTCTGACCCGGTTTACCTTCTGCCCTGTGCAGGATGCCTAAAGAAGAGAGAGCAGGAGATTGTAAGAACACGCAGAAATCTCTGGAACTCAAGCTGTTCACTTTTTAGTAGAGGATATAAGATATGAGGATTCAACTGCTGAACACCTACTCTGGGCCAGGTGTTGTGTTGATGCTATCTCGTATGGCATCCTCCTAATGATCCGGTGAGCTATTACCCATTTTACAGATGACGAAACTGACGCACAGAGAGACAAAATAATTTGCCTGCGGACAGCTAAAAGTGGTTGAGCTGGGACCAGATCCCAAGTGTGTCTGTGTCCAGAGTCACAGAGCACATCTTCAGTGACGGCTGAGTTAGGAAAGAAATCCCATTTGGAGGGGGGAGGAGAGAAGACTTCCTAAAGGAGGTGGTTTTTAGTTGCGCCATCCAGGATGGGGTGTGTTTTTTTTAGGTATAGATGGACTGAGAATGGCTCTGCAGACAAGGGAAGAAGAGTGGGCAAAAGTGTGGATATTGGGTGGGGAGGTATGAGTAAAGCACATATTTGAAGCACGTAATGTCATGGGTTTGCAAGAAGGCGCCACAGCAGGAAGAAGGATCAGGAAAGGCCAAAAGATACAAGCAAGCAGACACCCACTTCCCTACACCACAACCACCACCATAGACCTATAGGGGGCATGCAGAGACAGATGCAGGCACGAGAACAGACACAGGTATAGAAACAGACAGACACATCCACAAGATCTAAGGAGACCCAGGCGCAGAAACATCTAGAAACTCCCACATGCTTAGTGCCAAGGTGACATACAACCAGGCACAGAGGAGCACGTAACACATACAGACCTAGAGACACACGTGGATCTATATGCAAACACACAGATGGCCACACAGAAACAAGAACATTAAGACACACACACAAAATCCACGGGGACAAAGAAGGCCAGGCACATGCGCGCAGGCACACACACACACACACACACACACACACACACACACACACACCAAGCAGCCACATGAGAGCACAAGCAGCAGACACACACACACACACACACACACACACACACACACACACACACACACACCAAGCAGCCACATGAGAGCACAAGCAGCCCATCCCTCTTCCAGTTGCTTGATTACTGTGAGGGCCTGGCCACCTCCTCCCTGCTTCTCTGGACTAGAGGCCAGAGGATAGGGGGCGGTAGCTCCACCCCCGCCCATCTCCCTCCCCCCGCCCCGGGAGGAGCTGGGGACTTCAGAGGACAGGAAGGGAAGGGAGTGGAGCTGCAGCTGGGAGCACTGGGAGCAGTAATTACCAGATGCTGGGGCTGCCACGCTGGCTGAGATTCCCCTTCCCGTGAGGCAAAGCCGCTAGGGGGATGGTCCCTCTGACCCTTGCCTCAACCCCAGGGACCCCAACACCCACCCATCTCCCTTACCATTCACCAGAGGCCTGGCCAAATCTGAGAGTTGGAGACACAGAGGGATTATGAGGGGAAAAGACAGATGATAAGAGAAAGACACTGGGACAAACACAAGGAGGGAGAGGACAGGAAAACAACAGAGACCCAGAGATGGATATAGAGGGAGATGGACAAAAGGAAGGGACAAGTCAGAAGGGAGACAGAGACAGAAAGGTCCACACAGGGCATGGCAATCAGCGAGGGATACAGGCCCAGGCAGAGGGGCAGGGACAAAAAGGGCAGGCCAGGGCCATCTGCTGAATATGGTGACAATGTGCCTTGCCAAGGGCTGGGGATGGATCTGCGGCATTGAATCCCTACAACAACCCTAGAAGGTGGGAATGACAACCCCATTTTCCAGATGAGAAAACCGAGGCTCAGAGGGGTGAGGTGACTTGCCCAAGATCACATGACACTTTAGAAAGTGGCAGACCTGGGTCTGGGGGGCTCTCTCTGCTGCCAGCCCTTGCCAGAGTCAGGGAGGCCAAAACAGAGATCCCTGAGGGAATTCTCCAGAGAGAGAGAGAAGCAGTCAGCAAGCCTGGGAGATGCTCCCTAAGAGATGCGGTGAAAGTGACCCCAGCCTTCCCTGCCCCTCCCACACCCGCGCGGTGGGGGAGGGGCTGCGTCTACACCTGGAATGCATTAGGTAGGGGGGCCCCCCAGCCTAGGGGAGTAGGGAAGGAGCTGGAGGGGGAGCAGGGAAGGCAAAGGGGAAAGCGAAGGCAAAGGCGGTGGTGTGGGCGGTGGCAGCCCAGGCCTAGCAGGCCCCGGGCGGGCGGAAGGGCTTCTATGCCAGCTGCAGCTCCCAGAGGCCAGCCCTGCCAGTCCCGCCTTTCCCGCTTTCCACAGGCGCCTTCCCTCCGCGATTTAACCCCTTCCCTGCAGGGGCCATAGGGAAGCGCCAAGGAGGGCTCTTCCCTCTTAGTCTCAGCTACATACCTGTGCCCCTCACCCACCTGCCCTTACTCTGGGACCCAGATAGGCATATCTGATGCCAACTGGGTGCTGTCACCTAGATGTCCTGTCTTCAGGCTCCTCAGCCTCAGCACATCGTGAACGACACTCCTACCCCAGCCCCGGTCTGCTTCTCCTCCTGCCTTCCCCATCGCAGGAAGGACAACTCCATCCGCCCAGCTGCCCAAGTCCTAGGTTTCTTCCTCTCCCTCAACCCACATGTCCAGCCAGGCCCCAAGTCCTTTAGATGCACCGTGGTCAGTTGCTCTAGAATCCCTATGCTTCATTCCCCCTCCAGCCCCCTAACTGGTTTCCCTCCCATCTTCCGGGCCTCTACGAGGCATTCTCTACACCACTGCCAGCTTTTGGAAAACACAGTCCCCTGCAATCCCTTCAGCCTTGTGAAGGGCTCCCTTTGCCTTCAGCGGTGAAACTCCTGAGCACAGGGACAAGGAAGGCCTAGCTCAGGAACATTTCCCCGCCCCATGATCCAGCCACAATGGCTGTTTGTCTGTTCCTCGAAAGTGCTCTCTTCCGCCTAGGGCTTTGGCACATGTTGTTCCCATGACCCAAACTGCTAGTCTGCTTCTCCCTACCTCTGGACTCCTATTTATCCTTCAGGTCTCAACTCAAAATATCTCCTTTGCCCTGTCTGCCCACTCCCCCTACCCTCATGTGTTCTTGCAGCATCTGCGCTTGGAACTGCTTGTAGTGTGTCTTTCCTGCTAGATATCAGCTCCACGAGGACAGGGATAGTGACTGTCTTGTTGCCTACCTGGCACCTAAGCACAGGGCCTAGCACATAGTAGGCACTCAACAGGTACATGGTTAAATAAAGAAATGCCCCCCTTGCTCCCCTCTTTCACTCTCCCTTCCCCTGTCCCCTATTTGCTCACCAAGTATTATTTACTGATGCCACAATGACCAGGTCTGTGATATTACAAATAGGGAAAC
The DNA here is from genome assembly GCF_028885655.2 of Pongo abelii. Lineage (NCBI taxonomy): Eukaryota > Metazoa > Chordata > Mammalia > Primates > Hominidae > Pongo > Pongo abelii. The sequence goes on from NC_072008.2 coordinate 54,693,850, forward strand.
TAAGACTCTGAGAGGGGAAGGGAGGCCTGGAGGAACAGTGAACCAATAGCAGAGCCAGGAGTGCTGAGCCTCCCTCGGCTACTGCCCTGCAGCCTTGTCTCAGGAGCTGTGTGTGTTTTCAGACATCGTTTGGAGGTGTCACACCTTCCAGGTCCAAGGAACTGGGCACCAGAGCCCAGAGAGGCTGGACTCATTGCTCCAAAGATGTTTGCTCTCTCCAGATGAGGGAACTGAACTCTGTGGTGCTAGCCAATGGCAGACTGCATTTCCTGCCCTCATTCCAGACAGGTCCTAGCCCCACCCAGCCAGCGTCTGGCCAGCTCTACATCTGCCTAAGGCATTTAGCTAACTGGCCCCCAGAAAGCCACGGCTTGGGTTTGTCTGGGGCATTGTTAGCTGCCACTCCACTCCACTCTCCCTTGAGGAAGCAGGCAGCCCCACCTGGGCCCTCCCCCAGGGACAGAGGGGCCTGAAAGGGCCAAGAGCGGACTGCCAACCATCTGCAATTTGGAAGCTTCTATTCTTTTAGTCTTGTCTGGGGAAGTCCTTTTCCCAGCTACCCAGTCTTTACATTTTGCTGTGTTTGTTTGGAAGGCCCTAGTGGACTAGGAACCAAATCTGGTTCTTTCCCCAGACTCTCCCCTGGAATCTCAAACTACTGCTCTCCAAAACTCCCCAGCAGACCCCACTACCCCCTCCTGTCCCAAACCCTCTCTTCTCCTTTCCATAAGCAAACCCCCTCACTGGCCTCTCAGGATGCCCTCAACAGAGAGAACACTGAGGGAACCACACAAATTTACTTTACCAATGTTTGATTTGCTTTTCAGAAGTACTCCTCCCTCAATACTTTGCAATAGCCAGCTACCCTGGGTGTACGTGAAACGGGTCTCAGCTTCATGCAAATATGTTTATTTATTTATTATTTTTTGAGACAGAGTCTCACTTTGTCACCCAGGCTGGAGTGCAGTGGCACAATCATGCTTCACTGCAGCCTCAAACTCCTGGGCACAAGTGATCCTTCCACCTCAGCCTCTCAAGTAGCTGTGACTACAGGCATACACCACCATGCCCTGCTAATTTAAAAATTTTTTTTGTAGAGACGGGGCCTCACTATGTAGCCCAGGCTGGTCATGAACTCCTGCCCTTAAGCAATCCTCCCCTATCAGCCTCCGAAAGGGCTGGGATTATAGGTGTGAGGCACCATGCCTGGCTTCAAATATGCTTTTTTTTTTTTTTTGAGACGGATTCTCGCTCTGTTGCCAGACTGGAGTGCAGTGGCAAGATCTCGGCTCACTGCAACTCCACCTCCCGGGTTCAGGCAATTCTCCTGCCTCAGTCTCCTGAGTAGCTGGGACTACAGGCGTGCGCCACCACGCCTGGCTAATTTTTGTATTTTTAGTAGACACGGGGTTTCACCATGTTGGCCAGGATGGTCTCAATCTCTTGACCTCGTGATCCACCCGCCTCGGCCTCCCAAAATGCTGGGATTACAGGCGTGAGCCACCGTGCCCAGCAAATATGCTTTATTTTATTTTATTTATTTTATTTTTTTGAGACAGAGTCTCGCTCTGTCACCCAGGCTGAAGCACAGTGGCACAATCTCGACTCACTGCAACCTCTGCCTCCTGGGTTCAAGCAATTCTCCTGCCTCAGCCTCCTGAGTAGCTGGGATTACAGGCGTGTGCCACCATACCCGGATGATTTTTTTTTTCTTTGAGACGGAGTCTCGCTCTGTCACCAGGCTAGAGTGCAGTGGCAGAATCTTGGCTCACGGCAACCTCCGCCTCCCGGGTTCAAGTGATTCTCCTGCCTCAGCCTCCCGAGTAGCTGGGACTACAGGCACATGCCACCATGCCCAGCTAATTTTGTATTTTTAGTAGAGACAGGTTTTCACCATGTTGGCCAGGATGGTCTCGATCTCTTGACGTTGTGATCCACCCACCTTGGCCTCCCAAAGTGCTGGGATTACAGGCATGAGCCACTGTGCCTGGCTGATTTCTGTATTTTTAGTAGAGACAACATTACGCCATGTTGGCCAGGCTGGTTTCAAACTCCTGGCCTCAAGTGATCCACCCGCCTTGGCCTCCCAAAGTGCTAGGATTACTGGCGTGAGCCACCGTGCCCGGTTGATTTTATTTTTTAAGACACAGTCTTGGCCCGGCACAGTGGCTCATGCCTGTAATCTCAGCATTTTGGGAGGCCAAGGCGGGCAGATCACAAGGTCAGGAGTTCAAGACCAGCCTGGCCAACAGGGTGAAACCCTGTCTCTACTAAAAATACAAAAATTAGCTGGGCATGGTGGCGTGCGCCTGTAATCCCAGCTACTGGGAAGACTGAGGCAGGAGAATTGCTTGAACGGGGACCTGGGAGGTGGAAGTTGCAGTGAGCCGAGATTGCCACTGCACTCCAGCCTGGGTGACAGAGCAAGACTCCGTCAAAAAACAAAAACAAAGAAAACAACAACAAAAAAACCACAGTCTCGCTCTGTCACCCAGGTTGGAGTGCAGTAGTGCAATTTCGGCTCACTGCAACCTCTGCCTCCCGGGGTCAAGTGATTCTCGTGCCTCAGCGTCCTGAGCAGCTGAGATTACAGGTGTGAGCCACCGTGCCCAGCCCTCAAATATGCTTTAAAAACGGCTGGGTCTCAGCTTCATGAAACTGCTTTCCCCTGAAAAAAGGCATTTCTATGGCAAAGTTCCAGCAGGTACTGAATAATTCATCTGAGTGTGACCCTGCCAACCTTACTGTCTGTCTTCAAGGATGGGACTGGCTCCCAGATCTATACATGGTATGTGTTGGTGGTGAAAACTCCCAAACATCACTGGCCCAGGCCTCTTTCCTGAGCTTTCCAATCTTATGTCCAAATGCCTGCTTGCGAGATGACACAAACAAATGGGAAAACATTCCATGCTCATGGATAGGAAGACTCAATATTGTTCAAATGGCCATACTGCCCAAAGCAATTTACAGATTCAATGCTATTCCTATCAAACTACCAATGACATTCTTCACAGAATTTTAAAAAACTACTTAAAAATTAATATAGAACCAAAAGTGTCCAAATAGCCAAGGTAATCCTAAGTAAAAAGAACAAAGCCAGCTGGGCATGGTGGCTCAAGCTTATAATCCCAGCACTTTGGGAGGCCGAGGCAGGCGGATCACCTGAGGTCAGGAGTTTGAGACCAGCCTGGCCAACATGGAGAAACCATGTCTCTACTAAAAATACAAAAATTAGCCAGGCATGGTGGCGGGCGCCTGTAATCCCAGCTACTCAGGAGGCTGAGACAGGAGAATCACTTGAGCCCAGGAGGCAGAGGTTGCAGTGAGCCGAGATCATGCCACTGCACTCCAGCCTGGGCAACAGAGTGACACTCCATCTGAAAAAAAAACAAAAACAAAAACCCCAAACCACAGTGGCTCACGCCTGTAATCCTAGCACTTTGGGAGGCCGAAGCGGACAGATCACAAGGTCAGGAGTTCAAGACCAGCCTGGCCAACGTGGCGAAACCCCGTCTCTACCAAAAATACAAAAATTAGCTGGGCACAGTGGCGTGTGCCTGTAATCCCAGCTACTCGAGAGGCTGAGGCAGGAGAATTGCTTGAACCGGGACCCAGGAGGAGGAGGTTGCAGTGAGCCGAGATCATGCCACTGCACTTCAGCCTGGGCTACAGAGCGAGACTCAGTCTCAAAAAAAAAAAAAAGAAAAAAAAGCCAGGTGCGGTGGCTCACGCCTGTAATCCCAGCACTTTGGGAGGCTGAGGTGGGTGGATCACGAGGTCAGGAGATCGAGACCACCCTGGCTAACACGGTGAAACCCCGTCTCTACTAAAAATACAAAAAATTAGCCGGGCGTGGTGGCGGGCGCCTGTAGTCCCAGCTACTTGGGAGACTGAGGCAGGAGAATTGCTTGAACCCGGGAGGCGGAGCTTGCAGTGAGCCAAGATCGTGCCACTGCACTCCAGCCTGGGCGACAGAGCGAGACTCCGTCTCAAGAACAATAACAAAACAACAACAACAACAAAAAACAAAACCAGAGGCATCACACTACCGACTTTAAACTATACTTACAGGGCTACAGTAACCAAAACAGCATGGTACTGGACAAAAACAGATACACAGACCAGTGGAACAGAATAGAGAGCCCAGAAATAAGGCCGCACACCTACAACCATCTAACCTCTGACAGAGTTGACAAAAGATGCAATGGGGAAAGGACTCCCTAGTCAATAAATGGTGCTGAGATAACTGGCTAGCTACATGCAGAAGACTGAAACTGGACCCCTTCCATACACCATATACTAAAATCAACTCAAGATGGATTAAAGACTTAAATGTAAAACCTAAAACTATAAAAACCCTGGAAGACAACCTAGGAAATACCATTTTGGACATAGGACCTGGCAAAGATTTCATAATGAAGGCACTAAAAGCAATTGCAATAAAAACAAAAATTGACAAATGGGACCTAATTAAATGAAAGAACTTCTGCACAGCAAAAGAAACTATCAACAGAGTAAACAACCTACAGAATGGGAGAAAATATTTGCAAACTATGCATCTGACAAAGGTCCAATATCCAGAATCTGTAAGGAACTTAAATCAACAAGCAATAAACAACCCCATTAAAAAGTGGGCAAAGGACTTGAACAGACACTTTTCAAAAGAAGACATACATGTGGCCAATAAGCATATGAAAAAAATGCTCAACATCAGCCAGGCGTGATGGCTCACACCTATAATCCTAGCACTTTGGGAGGCCGAGGTGGTTGGATCACCTGAGGTCAGGAGTTTGAGATCAGCCTGGCCAACATGGCGAAACCCCATCTCTACTAAAAATACAAAAATCAGCTGGGTGTGGTGCCAAGCACCTGTAATCTCAGCTACTTGAGAGGCTGAGGTGGGAGAATTGCTTCAACCTGGGAGGCAGAGGTTGCAGTGAGCTAAGATAGAGCCACTGCACTCCAGCCTGGGTGACAGAGAAAAAAAAAAGAAAAAATGCTCAACATCACTAATCATTAGAGAAATGCAAATCAAAACCACAATGAGATACCATTTCACACCAGTCGGAATGGCTATTACTAAAAAGTCAAAAAATAACACGCCAGGTTGCAGAGAAAAGGACATGCTTATACACTACTGGTGGGAATATAAATTAGTTCAGCTATTGTGGAAAGCAGTTTGGTGATTTCTCAAATAACTCAAGCAGAATTACCATTCAACTCAGTAATCTCATTATTGGGTATATACTCAAAGGAGTATAAATCGTTCTACCATAAAGACACATGCATATGTATGTTCATCACAGTGCTATTCACTATATCAAAGACATGGAATTAACCCAAATGCCCATCAATAGTAGACTGGACAAAGAAAATGTGTTATGTATACACCATGGAATACTATGCAGCCATAAAAAAGAATGAGATCATGATCATGTCCTTTGCAGAAACATGGATGGAGCTAGAGGCCATTATCCTTAGCAAACTAAGGCAGGAACAGAAAACCAAATACTGCATGTTCTCACTTAAAAATGGGAGCTAAACATTGAGTACATATGGACACAAAGAAACAAAAAGCAGACACCGGGGCCTATTTGAGGGTGGAGGGAGGGAGGAGGGTAAGGATCGAAAAACTACCTATCAGGTACTATGCTTATTACCTGGGTGGTAAAATAATCTGTATACCAAATCCCCCTGACATGCAGTTTACCCATATAACAAACTTGCACATGTACCCCTGAACCTAAAATAAAAGCTTAAAAAAAGATTATGGTAAACTCATACAATGGCATATTATTATGCAGTCATTAAAATGTTGTTCAAAAAAAATAAAATGTTCATGAAGAGTTTTTAATGATGTTGGAAAAATACATACATTAAATGAAAAAGCATGATATAAAGTTGAACATATAGTATGATTTCAATTATGTAAAATATACATCAATATGTAGAAAAAGATCTAGCAGAAAACAGGCCAAAATATTAAAAGTGATCATCCTGGGTAGTAAAAAACAAAAATGAACCAAACCCACAAATGCCTTCTGGCCATCTTCACCTGCATGTACCCCCAGGCGTTTCGAATTCAACTTGTCTCAAACATAATTCACTATCTTCCCTCAAACCTCCTCCCTCTCTTGTATATAGATGGCCCTACCAACATCCACCAGGTCACTGTAGTTGGTTTCAGAAAACAACATGGAGCAATCTGGACTTTGCCTTTTGTCTCAGCCTCTACATCCAAGCTACTACCAAGGCCTGTCCATGCTAGCATCTAAATATCTCTCAGATCTTACCCTCCTTACCTGCCATCGCTCTAACCCAAGCTATCACTTCTCTCTGGGGAAATTGCAACACTCACCTGCCTGTCTCCCTGCTTCCACTCTTGCACCCCTTCCATCCATTTTCCCCATGCAGCTAGGCAGAGTTTCCAAACACCCCCATCTGAGCATGTCATTCTCATTAATAAACCCTTCGATGGTTTCTCTTCACCCTCAGAAGAAAGTTCCTTGTCAGCCTTGTCACTCCACTCCTCCCAATACCAGCCCTATTCCCCAGTGCCCCATGTCTCGCTGCCTTTGCTCCCACTGAACCTCTTACCTGAATTGTCCTCCATGTTCTTCTCTAGCTCTACAACCCTTTATTGACACCTCTCTAGAGCGCTTCCTTAGGGCCAGACCCTGCACTGGGCACTTATGATGCCAGGGTTTCCTCTGCCTAGAGTCCCAGAATGGCAACTGCCTTCCAATTTGAACTGCCAAATGGCAGCCATTCATGAGAGCTGAGAATAAGGGTAAACTGAGGCAGCCAGTGTTTGTGTGTATGAGGGCGGGAGGTTGACTCTCCCTTTGTGTTTAATCCCGTGCCTCCATTTGCGGTTGGGAGTGAGTTGACAGAAGCCCACGTGGGGCCCTAGGGAAAGGGCCTTAGATGGGGAGGGAGGCCGATGTATTCTCCTGGCCCTAATGATGCTGACTCACTGTAGGACCATGGCTAAAAAAAATCACTACCTCTCTGAGCCTTCCTCACTGCCTCATCTGGAAAACGGACTTAACTAGTGGTTCCCACTCTAGGCTGTGCATCACAATCACCTAAGGAGCTTTTGAAAATAGGTTCCTTAGTTGTCAACCCCAAGATTCTGGCGCTCTGAGATGGAATGTGTAATCCCATTTCTTTTTAAGGTCAACAAGAGATTCTGATGCTCACTCAGTTTGGGAAACCCAGAACGAGACAGTATTTAGAGTCTTTTCTAGCTCCAATTTTTACTCTTGGAGACTGTGAAGATGCCTCAGGATCCAAATGAGAAAGAGTCAGCCCCTCCTCTTGCCCCCCTCAACTGGCTCAGTTTCCCCCATTACCCACAAAACGGCTCTAACATCAGGTGCAACTCCTTTGACTTAGCTAGGGTCAGACACCAATATCCCCACAATCCCCGCATCTGGAAGGACATTCTAGGCCTCAACCCTGAGGAATAGAGCAGCCATCTCTGCAAACCCCTGCAAGCAAACCGCTTTCTGACTCTCTCAAACCCCTCTCTGGCATTTCACTGGGTTTTCCCAGTGATCCAACGAGGACTTTGGTTTAATCAACCTGGAAAATGGGCATAATAACAATTGTCCCTTTCCCCACCAAGAAGCAGACAGGATCACTGAAAGAGAAAGCACTTTGAAGCAATTCAAGGCTGTTCACATGGCTAAGATACAATTATTATTTTTAAAAGCCTCCCCCCACCCCCAGGATGAGCCACTGAGCCCTAAAGATGGTGATTCAATAAAGGTCTCAGCAGTGTTAGGGAGGAAGTCAGCAGGCACACGGAAATCTTAACATATGGACCAGCATGTTTCAGCCCTTTAATTGAAGCTCAGGAAACCCTCTCTGTCTCTCTCTTACACACACACCCTACAACCACTAACTCTGCCCTCTTAGGGCCAATTATAGGCGAGTCCCATGGAGAAGCCAAGTCACTTGTGCCTACCCCTGGGCCGGCTGGGCAGTGGGGGAGGCGGCCTCTCACAACCCATGCTGCAGTGAATCACATGGCCCGGCGCCTGCCTAGTCAGGGCCTGAGTAATTCCTCCGCCTCTTCTTCAGAAGGTTTTTCTCTTATTTTTTAACTTAATTTTATTTTTTTAAACTCCTGGTTGCTAAGGATTTATACCATGCTGCAGGCTTTACAACCATTAACTCATAGACTCCTCATTGCATTCTCTACATGAAGAAACTGAGGTTCAGAGAAGGGAAGTCACTCACCCAGGGTCACAAAGTGAATTAGTTAGGAGGCCAGGTCCTTCCCTGACACTTGTCTTATTCCTAATCCCCATCTTGAATAAAAAAAAAAAGACACCCACTATGCAATTACAGAGGCAGGGACTTCGTTGAGGAAAAGGATCCTGGGAACTCTGTGTTGCGTTTTTGGGGAGGAGGAGAGTGGTTTAGGAAGGGTATTATGATTTGTAATTTGAATGAATTGGTGGATTGGGAAGGCATATTCAGAATCATCACCATGTATTGATTACAGAGGCCAGAGACTGGGGGTCTAGACATTGCCCAGCTATTGACTTTCAGATCAAGAGTATCCAGAGGGCAGGAATTTGGTGTCCTTCTTTTAGGCAATAGTTACTGAGGGCCTACTATGTGCTTCTTTAGTATCTGTTTAGGCATTTATTTAATGAGGATTTCTTGAACACCTGCTGTGTGTTAGGCACTGCGCTAGTTGCTGGGGATACAACAGTGAGCAAAAGAGATATAATCGCCTTGCCCCCATGGAGCTCACATTCTAGTGGAGGAAGATAGGCCATAAACGAGTAGACACATACAATAAGATAATTTCAGATTGTACTAAGTGCAAGGATGGAAGCACACTCACAGTCTCTGATGGAGACTCACAAGTGGCCCTACCTAAAGTGGTTAGGGACAGTCTCTTGAAGAGGTGACATTGACCTGAGACATGCAAGACAAGGAGCAAGCCAGGTGGAGGGCTAGGGGAAGAGCTTCCAGCCAGAAGGAAAAGCCAATGCAAAAGTCCTGGGGTGGGAGTGCTTGTGGCCTGTTTTGGCATCTGCAAAAAGGCACTGGCTTTACACAGTGTCAAGGGGAGTTTGGAAAGCCAGCAGAAGTAACGTGCAGGCCAGGGCGTTAAGGGCCTGTTGCCAGCTGGTTATCTTCAGCCCACACTGAGGGAGACCCCTGAAATCTCCCAGAGGTTCCATGACTAGCCCAAGGTCATGACGGCACCAAAAGGCACATCCTGCCCATGCTTTATACTTCACTACTGCTACCTGGTGCAAGGCCACGGTCCCAGAGATCTGTGGAGCCTGAGGTGTGAACCCGGGAGCCCCCAAGGGCTTAACAACTCCTTCAGTCCCAGTGGAAGGGAGGGCAGATGTGCGCTGCTCTTCTTCTGTGGCTCCTGGGCTCAGGCCCGTATGAGACTGTCCCCAGATGGGGAAGGTCCTGCTGCGCTCCTCAGACACTCAGGTCTGTGTAGCACAAAGGCAGTGGTCTGTGGCCTCAGCCTGACTTAGAGCTGCTCCACCTTTTCGAATCGAAGAAACCATCCTGATTTCACATCACAACCAACCTCGTGGCCCTGCAGCTCTCCAGCTCCTGCTACAACTGGCTTCTGCCTCTGTTGGCTTTTCTGCTGTCTCCCTACCTATCAGCCCCACCAGCCTTCTCCTCTAGCCTGACTCCCAAGGCCCACCTCTTCCACCTTTCTCTCTCATCAGCACCTTCTACTCCTTCCTTCCCTTGTTCTCCCGCCACACACACCTGGCAAAATCCCAACCTTGGATCAATCCACCATCTTTCTTTCTTTTTTTTTTTTTTTCCGCTCCTACTCCAGGGCTGCTGAATAGTACAGGAGAAAATCACATAAGCAGAAGGCTTGGCATTACTTTCATGGTCTCCAGCCTCAGTTTGGGGAAGCAGAAAGACCACAGACTTTGGACACAAATAGATCTGGTTTGAATCGTGGCTCCATACTAGCTGTGTGACCTTGGGCAAGTTGCTTAACTTCTCTGAGCTTCAGTTTCCTTCCCTACAAAATGGGACTAAAGGTATCTACTTCATGAGGGTTCCTGAAGCTGAAATGAAAATCCACGTAAAGCACCCAGCCCAGTGCCTGGTACAATGTAGGCGCTTGGCAAATGGAAGGCTCCTTTTTTTCTTCTGTTCTCCAAACTAAACCCTGGTTTCCCCAACCAAATATCCGTTGCTGCCTTGCAATCCTCCCTCTTTTTCTCGCGAGTGCTCCCTCTCCCATTAGCCTCAGCAGACAGACAAGAAGGGGGTTGGAGAGGTTGAGGGGCACAAGGGACAGAGAGGAGATGGGGACAGAGGTTGAAAGGACTGGACACAAGGCCAAGGGACGTGGGGAGGGGGAGGGGTTTGAGGGAACCCAAAGGGCCGAGGTAAGCGACCCTGTCCCAAAGTGGGGCATAGAGGGCTCGAGAACAAGAACCCGCTCCCAGTACCAGGCCCATGGCCCGGGCTCCCATGCTCTCTCAGTCACTCACTCACCAGGCCGAGGCTGCGAGCCCTCCAGGTGGTAAGAGAAGCGCAGGGCCCGGTGGTGCTGTGGACTGGGACCGCAGGGCAAGACCCGGTGGCCTGGAGCAGCGCCCAGGCTGGTGTCCGAGGGTCCGACAAACTGGGGATCCAGTGGGCCGCCAAGAACCGAACCTGAGCCCCTGCGCGCCAGCAGTCCGGGTTCCGAAGCTCCAGGGTCCGAGTCGGCACAGGCCGGCGGAGCAGCGCCCGGCGGGTTCGCGGCCGGGTGTTCGGGCTCCGAAGGCCCGGCGCCCCCCGGGGCTCGGTGGCCATGCATGGTCCGGGCCTGGGCGCGGGGCCCGAGCTCCCCGCTTGGCTCCAGCTCCTGGGGCGGAGGCGCGGGCGGAGGAGGCCCGGCGCCCGGCGGAGCAGCGGCCTCAGGATCGGGGGGCGGGGCTGCGGGCTCAGCCCCACTGCGGAGACTCAAGCCCCCAGCCCGGGCCCGGGCCAGCAGCCGTGGCAGCGGTGGCAGTAGCAGCAGCAGCCGCGGCCACCGCCGCTGCCGTGCCAGGCATTGCCGGCCCCGGCCCCGGCCCCGCGCGGGGAGTGGGCTCGGCGGGGCCGGGGGCCCGCTGGGGAGCGCTGTCTATGCGGCTGCGGTTGGGCGAGGGCTGGAGGGCTACGCTCGGCGGGGACTCTCCCGTGGACGGCGAGCCACTTCCGTGGCCCCGGGGCGAGAAGTCGGTCGGATCCAAGTGCGGGGTCTCTTCTTTCTCCCCGAATGGGAATAGATCTGGGCTCTCCTGGCTGGTTGGGAAGCGTTCTTCCTCCCGCCGCAGCCGAGGCCGGGGGCGGAGGAGAGGGGAGGGGAGAGGAAGGGAGGGAAGAGAGAACGGCGGTGGCCGGGGGCGCGCGTGTGCGCTGCGCTTGGGCTGCGGGGCTCGCCTTCAGCCAGTCGTCCCAGACGATGCTCCAGCCGCGGGGGCAGGAGAACGGCCTGGGCCGGGCTCCACCGTCCTCCCCAGCTTCAGCCTGGGTCTCGGCGGCGGCGGGCGGGAAGGAGCCCTGGGAAGGGGGGTGGGGAGGCGGGAGCCTCGCAGAGGGAGCCGCAGCCACAGCGGCGCTGGGACCCAGTTACCGGGGCCCCGCCCCCTCGCCCGGGATTTGCGCCTGACCACGCCCCCTCGCTCGGGCCCGCCTCACTTTTCGCTGCTACGGCTCTCAAGGCCCTCCTGCCCCTTAAAAAATTCCCCCGCTTTCCCCACAGGCAAGTCTCCGGTCTCAAACCCCTCCCCCCATATCTGCCCTTCCAACCCATCTCAGGTCTTCCCCCGTCTGCTTGCCCTTCACTCTCTTTTCCAAAAGCCTTTCCGCATGTTCCCGAGTGTTCCTAGGGCTTGGCTCATAGAGGACCTGTCTCTGATTCTCCTTCACTCTGCTCAGACCAGATATCATGATCCCTTACTTAGTCACTTTCTTAAATACCCTCAGTTCCCTGATTTGTCGCATCCGCCTGGCAACATCCCAGTCTTGAATCGGTCCAACTGTCCGCCTTTTTCATGCCTGCGCCCAGGCAGCTAAACATTGCTGGAGAAAACTATTCAACTTCACAGATTTGTGCCACTATAAACCTATGGTTCCCAGCTTCTACCAGGCCCTCAGTTTTGACCCACAACCCTACTAGTGAGCTCTCCCTCCGTTCTCCACAGTGACCATTTCAAACCTTCTCCTTTCCCCTCAAACCCCAACTGCTCCATCTGCCCTGTAACCCTCAGCAAATAACCTGACCTACTGCAGAGAGTAAACAGAGCCACCGTAGAGGAAGCTCTTGACTTTTTGCTACGAAGCCTAGGAATTTGTCCTTGCTCCTTCCCAACAGCATCTAAACATAGACCTCTTCCATCTAAAAACAAATAAACAATTACCAAGAATTCTGCCTCTCCAACCACCTCCTTCTCTTCTACAAACTTCTCAAAAGAGTTGCCTACACCCAACTGTCTTCATTTTCCCACCTCCCACTTATCTTTCAACCCACTCCAATCTGCCTCCACTACTTGCTTGAAACTGCTCTCTCTCATCAGGGTCTGCCATGAAACATCTCACTAAATCCCATAGAATCTTTTCTTTTCTTTTTTTTTTTTTTTTGAGACAGAGTCTCACTCTGTCGCCCAGGATGGAATGCAGCGGCACGATCTCGGCTCACTACAATCTCCGCCTCCTGGGTTCAAGCGATTCTTCTGCCTCAGCCTCCCGAGTAGCTGGGATTACAGGCGCTCGCCACTACGCCCAGCTAATTTTTTGTATTTTTAGTAGAGACGGGGTTTCACCATATTGGCCAGACTTGTCTCGAACTCCTAACCTTGTAATTCGCCTGCCTGGGTCTCCCAAAGTGCTGGGATTACAGGCGTGAGCCACCGCGCCCAGCCCCCACAGAATCTTTTCAGAGGTTATCCTACTTGGTTTCTTGATAGCATTTGCCACTGTTGACCACTCCCTCCTCCTTAAACCACTTCCATGACACTGCACTTTCTTTGTTTTTCTTCTACTTCCTTAGTAATTCTTTTTTACTTTCCAAGCTCCTCTTTGTCCAACCCTTTATGCTGGTGCTCTTTAGGGCTTTGGCCTGAGCGCTCTTCTCCTCTCTCTACATATAGTTTTTTTATTTTCTTTCTTTCTTTCTGAGACAGTCTTGCTCTGTCGCCTGGGCTGGAGTGCAGTGGCGCGATCTAGGCTTACTGCAACTTCCGCCTACCGGGTTCAAGCTATTCTTCTGCCTCAGCCTCCCAAGTAGCTGGCATTACAGGCATGCACCACCACGCCCGAATAATTTTTGTATTTTTAGTAGAGACGGGGTTTCGCCATATTGGCCAGGCAGGTCTCCAACTACTGACCTCAAGTGATCCACTTGAGGAAAGAGAAGCCTCGGATTACAGGCCGCTCTTTTCTTTATCTCATTTGCTCCCATGGCTTCAATGATCATATCTTTGCTGATGACTCCCAAATTGATACCTCAAAACCAGATATTTCTCCTGACCCATGCATTCAACTGGTTACTAGGCAGCTCTACCTGAATATCCCAGAGACACCTAAAACCTCAGCTTCTTCCCAACTCAAGGCATCCTCCTTCCAACCTGTTTGTCCTTCTTTGTGTCTTACCTTAGTGAATGACCCCAGTCAAAGCAGAAACCCGGGTTACACCCTTAATTCTTTTCTCTCCTCCATCCCCCATGCAGTCACCAAGTCCCATCATTTTGACCTCCTACCAAATCTATTTATGTAGTCTCTACATTTCTGGGGCCACTACCCTGGTTTAGACCAGAACCATTTCTAACCTGCAATCCTGTCACAGCCTCCCTATTTCAGTCTTGTTCTCTGGAATCTATTCTCTACACTATAGGCAGTGTATATCTTTTGAAAACATAAATAAGGCCAGGTGCGGTGGCTCGCACCTGTAATACCAGCACTTTGGGAAGCCGAAGCGGGCGGATCACTTCAGGTCAGGAGTTCGAGATCAGCCTGGCCAAGATGGTGAAACCCCATCTCTACCAAAAATACAAAAATTAGCCGGGCGTGGGGGCGGATGCCTGTAATCCCAGCTACTCGGGAGGCTGAGGCAGAGAACTGCTTGAACCCGGGAGGCGGAGGTTGCAGTGAGCCAAGATCGTGCTGCTTCCAGCCTGGGCGACAGAGCGAGACTTGTCTCAAAAAAAAAAATTATAAATATAAATAAATAATTAAATAAAAGTTAAATCAAATTATATCACTCCCATGTTTAGGACCCTTCAGTGAGTCTCTACTGGCTCAAAAGGAAACCGACCTTCCTTAACAGGAAAGGTTAAACAGCCCTTCATGATCTGTGCCTCTGCCAGCCTTTCCATGCTGAAATTCTTAGACTATTCCTTAGTCTCTCTAGCCTCCAAGTTTTTGCATATGCTGTTCTCGCTGAGTGAAACTTTCTCTGCATCTCCCCAATTCCACTTCATTTGTTCTTCAGATCTCAGCTCATTCAACGAATGTCTTTTGAACACAAACTATGGGCCAGGCACCATGTGATGCACTAGCTATGCAGCAGTGAATAAGACAGACATGAACAAGACAATGGTGAAAAAACTGTCCTCAGAGTTCACTGGCTGGTACTGGAGAGGAGGTGAAATAAACACATAATTACAACACATAAACACACATAATTACAAATTGTGATAAGGTTATAAAGGGACAGAACAGGGTGATAGGAAAGAGAATAACGGGTATGTGTATGGGGGGGGTGATTTAGCCTGAGGGGTCAGGCAAGGGCTGCTATTTAAGCTGAGCCCTGAAGGAGTGGGAGTTGGCCGATGAGTGGACACAAAAGTGCTCCAGGCAAAGGATACAGCAAGTGGGAAGGCCCTGGGGGGAAAGACAAATGGCCTATTTAGGAGCTATAGAAGGCTAATATGGCTAAAGCATAGTGCTTGGAAGGCAAGAGGGGTGGGATATGAGATTCAAAAGGTAGGCAGGAGCTAGATTATGCAGGGCTTTTTAGGCCATGTTAAGAAGAATGGGTTTTATTCTACAAGCAATGAAAAGGTATTGAAGCAGTGCTTTTAAATGTGGGTCAAACTGGAGAAGGTACTGAAATCAATTTAAGAATAGAAAATATAAGAATGGACTGGGCTCGGTGGCTCACGCCTGTAATCCCAGCACTTTGGGAGGCCGAGGTGGGTGGATCACCTGAGGTCAGGAGTTTGAGGCCAGCCTGACCAATATGGTGAAATCCCGTCTACTAAAAATACAAAAATTAGCCGGTGTGGTGGAGCGTGCCTGTAATCCCAGCTACTCGAGTGGCTGAGGCAGGAGAATGGCCTGAACCCGGGAGATGGAGGTTGCAGTGAGGAGAGATCGCGCTACTGCACTCCAGCCTGGGCGACAAAGCGAGACTCCATCTCAGATACACAACAAATAAATTAATTAATTAATAAAGAGTGTATCATAAGATCATGTAGGAAGGGTAAATATGTTTCATGAAACGCTTCAGTTTGTATCGTATGTGAACTGGATCCAGAGGAAATAGTATCTCTTTTGCAGATACCTCACATCCCCAAAATGCTGAAATACACATTAAAAGGTTTTAAGCTTGAGATTCACAGGGTGTATTTAACATTTTACAAAGATGACTTTGGTTGCTCTAGATTGAATTGCAGGTGGACAAGATTAGGAACCTACTGCAGCCAGAGATGATGGTGAGCTGACTAAGGAGGTGGCAATGGAGATAGAGAGAGGCAGGCCGATTTGAGAGATATTTAGAATTGGGAAGGCTTGGTGTGAAGGCTTGGGAGAAGGAGGGGGAGGGGGGAATCAAAGATGACTCCAAGGGATCTGGTGATGGTAGGCCAGTCACTCACTGAGATGAGGAAGACAGAAAGAGGAACAGATTTTCAGGGGAAGATCAAGAGTTCAGTTTTGGATATGCTAAGCTGGACATGCCCTTGAGCTATCCAAGTGGAGAAGTCAAGTAGATAGTGGTATATACATCCCAGGGGAGAAGTCTGTTTCAGATATAAGTGAGAGTTGTCAGCATAGAAATGGCATTAAAAGTCAAGAGTAGAAAAAAATCACCCTGAAACAGTAAAGACTGAGAAAGGAAGAGGATCCATGACTGAGCTTTGAGGAACTTCAACTTTACAGGTTGAGTGAAGGAGCAGGAGTTGGCAGAGACTGAAAAAGAAGTAGAGAGCTCCGGGCGCGGTGGCTCACGCCTGTAATCCCAGCACTTTGGGAGGCCGAGGCGGGTGGATCACGAGGTCAGGAGATCGAGACCATCCTGGCTAACACCGTGAAACCCCGTCTCTACTAAAAGTACAAAAAATTAGCCGGGTGTGGTGGCGGGCGCCTGTAGTTCCAGCTACTCGGGAGGCTGAGGCAGGAGAATGGTGTGAACTCGGGAGGCGGAGCGTGCAGTGAGCTGAGATCGTGCCACTGCACTCCAGCCTGGGCGACAGAGCGAGACTCCATCTCAAAAAAAAAAAAAAGAGGCAGAGACATAACCAGGAGTGTGTCAAGGATGTTCCAAGAGTGCTGAGAAGATGAGGATTTAAAAGGGTCCATTGGCTACGGCAACATTGATATCATTGATGACCTTGATAGTAGTGGTTTTGGAGGAGTGGTGGGGGTGAACACCAGAACGGATGAAGAGTGAATGGATACCACTGGATACCATTGGTGGGAGTGTAAATTGATACAACCATTCTAGAAAAAGTTGGGCATTTTCTAGTAAAGCTGAATGATGCACATACTCTGTGACCTGGCAATTCTAGGTATATACCCCAGAGCAGCAGTTCTCACAGTGTGATCTGGGGATCCTGTGGAGGGGGGTAGTGGGGAGAACCAAAACCATAATATAGTAAGATGTTACTTGCTTTTTTACTCTCATTTTCTCAAGAATGTAGAGTGGAGTTTTCCAGAGGCTACATGACATGTGATATCACAACAGACTGAATGCAGAGGCAGATATGAGAATCCAGCTGTCTTCTATTAAGCCATACAGTAAAGAGATTTACAAAAATGTAAAACAATGCCACTCCTTACTAAATTCTTTTTGTTTTGAAAAACAGTCATTTTTCGTAAAAATATATTGTTAAGTGTAATTGGTTTATTGTTATTTTAATGTATTTAAACTTTTTCAGCTTTAATTTCAAATACAGCAAATATCAATTGATATAAACCACATAAATCAAAGCTCTTTGGGGTCTGCAATGCTTTTTAAGAATATAAAGGGGTCCTGAGACCAAAAAGTTTGAGAACTGCTCCTTAAAGCAACCCTTGCACATGTATGTGTATTGGGAGTCATGTACAAGAATGTTCACAAGTCTGTTTGTAATAGCAAGAAACTGGAAACAAGAGTAGATAAATACACTCATACTTTTTTTTTTTTGAGATGGAGTTTCACTCTTGTTGCCCAGGCTGGAGTGCAAGGGCGCGATCTCGACTCACTGCAACCTCCGCCTCCTGGGTTCAAGCAATTCTCTGCCTCAGCCTCCCGAGTAGCTGGGATTACAGGTGTCCGCCACCACGCCTGGCTAATTTTTTGTATTTTTAGTAGAGACGGCTTTGACATGTTGGTCAGGCTGGTCTCGAACTCCTGACCTCAGGTAATCCACCCGCCTCTGCCTCTCAAAGTGCTGGGATTACAGGTGTGAGCCACCGCTCCTGGCCCACTCATACATATTCACACAACAGAATACTATAAGGAAATTTTAAAAATGAATGAACTGTAGCTACATGTATCAACATGGATGAGACTCAGGAGACCTAATACTGATTCAAAAAAGTCACAGAAGAATATGTTTATATAAAGCTGAAAACCATGCAGAATTAAACAGTATGTGGATGCAGTCATATATTATAAAACAAGAAAAGCAAGGAATGAAAAACGAAAAATTCAGGATGGCAGTTACCTGTCACAGAGGTGAAGGAGATATGACTGGGGAGAGTCATACAAGGAGTTTTGTCATTAGTAAATGATCTCTTATTGAAGCTAGGTGATAGGGACACAGATTTTTAAAATTGTTTATTCAAACTGTACAGATATGCATATTATAAAATTTATAATGTATATCATGAAGAACAAATATATTAATTAATTTAAAAAATATGACTAATTGCCTAGAGGGCTGGAGGGAGTGTAGATTGTTATAGGATCCTCACTGAGGTTAGAGGGAACACTTCCTCCCACCCCAGTGAAGTGGGGTTATGTGTGTATGCAGTTCTCTTGAGAAACATGGCTGTGAAGGGAAACAGATCCTAGGGAGATAGCATGATCATAGGAAGAGGGTCAAATAATGATTTTTTTTTTAAGATGAGAGATGTTGAACTATGTTTTCTTCTGGGAATGATCCAGTAGAGAGAGAGAGAGAGAGAGAGAGATAGAGAGAGAAAGGCACTAACACAAGGGAAAGGAAAGGTTGGGGTTGGGATCTAGGGTACTGAGCCTCAGAGGGTCCCTGGACCCTTAATTGTAACAGGAAGGAATGAGAAAAAGACAAATGCAAATACAGGTAACTTTACAGATTGAGTGGTGGGAAGATAAAGGCCCTGTAAAAAATTCTCAATGTTTGATGCCTTCTATTTTGTCACTGATGCATGAAGTAAGGTCATTTGCGATAGAGAAAATAGAGGGCCAGGTGCAATGGCTAATGCCTGTAATCCCAGCACTTTGGGAGGCTGAGGCGGGAGAATGGCTGAGCCCAGGAGTTGGAGACCAACCTGGGCAACATAGTGAGACCTGTCTCTACAAAAAATTAAAAAATTAGCCAGGCATGGTGGTGCCTGCTTGTAATTCCAGCTACTTGGGAGGCTGAGGCAAGAGGATCCCTTGAGCCCAGGAGGTTGAGGCTGCAGTGAGCCATGATTGTGCCACTGCACTGCAGCCTGGGTGACAAAGCAAGATCCAGTCTCAAAAAAAAAAAAAATAGTCTTTCTTAATAGCATGGTTGATAGAAATTTGTTTTTTACTATTGACAGTTTAGCAAAGTTTCAGTTTCATATAATAATAATATTTTATACATGTTTAGGACTGCTATCAAATTTGGGAAAACCCTTGTCTAGTTTCTTTCATATATGAGCTGTAAGATTTCAGGACATTATAATTTTTTTGTAGAATGACAAATCTTCAGTACTATGATTGTTCACTGTTCATTAAACAGGGCCTTGGAAGAGACCTGTGCAAAGGAGGGGCCCTGAAGCTTAAGCTTCATTGATTTCTATGTAAATCTACCTCTGGCCTCTTTAAATTACCTCCTCTTCCAGGAAGCTTTCTCTGATTTTCCCAGGCCGAGTTTTTCCCACAGGGCTTTATTTCTGCCATTTCCCCAGTCTCTCTGAGCTTTCCCAGTCTCTCTAAGCTAGGTAGGTCTGCCTCGTCTACTAGGAGGGAGCTCCAGAGTACAAGGAGTCAGGACACACTTACCCTAGAGACCGCAGTCTTCCATTAGTCTGTCAGCAAACCTTCAATTGAAGCAGTATGGCATTGTAGTCAAACATGTAGTCCTTGGAAGCAAGCATACTGGAATTTGGCTTTTTGTATCTTCAGTGCATGGGAAAGGATTCATCCCAATCCTTGGTTTATGATATACTCTCACCATTGGTCCAGGCAGGAGCTTCATTCACTCCTAGCTCCTCTGTGTGATGCTGGGCAAGTTATTCATTGTTTGGAGTCTCAGTTTCCCCATGTGTAAACTGTGGATGATAATAACACCTACTACATCAGAGCTGTGAGGTTCTGATGACATAATCCACGAAAAGGCATGCACAGGACATGGTGCCTAATGTTTAATAAATGGAGCTCTCCATGTGACTGGCACTCTATCATGAGTGTAGGATACAGTAAGGAATAACAAAGGCCTGGGCCTTGCCTTCCTGAATTCATAGTCTAGTGGGCCCCATATGGCCCAGTGCTCGCCCTGATATAGCCAAGAGACTTGTGAATGATTGTTGGATCAGAAAGATTTAATCCTTTTTTCTCTATTTTTGTCTCTCTCTCTTTTTTTTTTTTTTGAGACAGAGTCTCACTCTGTCACCCAGGCTGGAATGCAATGGCACAGTCTCAACTCACTGCAACCTCTGCCTCCTGGGTTCAAGCAGTTCTCCTGCCTCAGCCTCCCGAGTAGCTGGGATTACAGGTGCCCGCCACCACACCTGGCTAATTTTTGTATTTTTAGTAGATACGGGGTTTCACCATGTTGGCCAAGCTGCTCTCGAACTCCTGACCTCGGTGATCCACCCACCTCAGCCTCCCAAAGTGCTGGGATTACAGGCATGAGCCACGGTGCCCGGCCACTATTTCTCTTTCGTGTTTTTGTCTCTCTTCCTCCCAGTTAGCCATTACTGTCACCACCTCTCAGACATCCCGTATCTCTGTCTCTATTTTGCTTTTTCTTGTCTCTCTGTTTACAATTGTCTGCTTCTTTTTCCTGTCTCTCCTATTCTCTTTCTCAAACTCTCTCACCTCTCACTCTTGTTCTCTCATTCTATTAGTTATGTTGCTGGCTACCCTGTCTCCATCCTGTCTGAGTCTAACTCATGATCCTCATCTTGGTCCATGTCTCTGTCCTTATATATATGACCACATTGTTCTCCCTCATCTGTTTTTTTTTTTTTCTGAGACGGAGTTTCACTCTGTCACCCAGGCTGGAGTGTGGTGGTGTGATCTCAGCTCACTGCAACCTCCGCCTCCCAGGTTCAAGTGATTTTCCTGCCTCAGCCTCCCGAGTAGGTGGGATCACAGGCATGCACCACCACGCCCAGCTAATTTTTGTATTTTTAGTAGAGACGAGGTTTCACCATGTTGGCCAGGCTGGTGTCGAACTCCTGACCTCAAGTGATCTGCCTGCCTCAGCCTCCAAAAGTGCTGGGCGTGAGGCACCACACCCTGCCTGTTTCTAAATTTCTATGTGTTCCAGAATTTGTCTTTTCTGTTTTCCTTTCAATTTCCCTTGGCTCCTTGGCCTCTTTTATGTATTTCCAGAAGTCTCCATCACTCTGTCCCAATTTATCCTACCTCTGGCTGTCTCTCTCAGTCCTCATCTATTTGCGTTGCTGCATTCATCTGTCTCTGCTCCCCGCTACCACTGTCTTTCTCTATTCTCACCTTTCTGTTCCGATCTCTGTATCTCTGTCTTCATTTTTTCCCTCTTAACATTTACATTCTTGTTTCTGTCTTTCCCTCTCTCACACACACCCCTATGTTGGTCTTCTTGCCTCCTTCTCCCTGTCTGATTCTCTCTCATTACTCTATATCCAATTTTTACCTCTATTTCTCTGTCACCATCTCTCTTGTTGGGCTGTTTTCCTCATGTGTCTGACTCTTGTCCCCATCTCTCTGTCGCTAGGTGTGCTTCATCTGCTATCTTGTCCCCAGCTCCATGTCCTTTGTCTCTACCTGTGTCACTGACAAAGTAGTCAAGAGTATGGTCTCTGGTATTTGACTATTTATTTGGATTCCAGTCCTAGATGTGCTATTGACTTGCTGTGCCTCAGTGTCCTCATCTGTAAAATAGGGCTGATAATAGTACCTGTGCTTCATAGTGTTATTATGAGGATTAAATGAGTTAATACATATACACCTCTTAGAAGATGTTTCAGACAGAACAAACGCTCAAACATGTAGACTTTGACATCACTGACATTTTCCTCCCCATTGTCATCACCATCTCTGCTTCCATCTTTGTTTATCTAATCCTAGTCATTCCCCCTCCAACTACCTGGCTATTACTATTGCTTTTTCTCTCTGCCCACAATTGTTTTGTTTATAATTAATTTTATTTATTTATTTAGAGACGGAGCCTCATTCTGTTGCCCAGGCTGGAGTGCAGTGGTGCGAGCTTGGTTCACTGCAACCTCCGACTCCTGGGTTCAAGTGATTCTCCTGCCTCAGCCTCCCGGGTAGCTGGGATTACAGACGCGCACCAACATGCCAGGCTAATTTTTTTTATTTTTAGTAGAGATGGGGTTTCACCATGTTGGCCAGGCTGGTCTTAAACTCCTGACCTCAGGCGATCTGCCCGCCTCGGCCTCCCAAAGTGCTGGGATTATAGGCGTGAGTCACCGCACCCAGCCTAATTAATTTTATTTTAAAACAATTTTTAATTGAGGCATAATACATGTACATATTTTGGGGATACATATGATTTTTTATTTTATTTTATTTTATTTTTGAGACGGAGTCTCGCTCTGTCGCCCAGGCCGGAGTGCAGTGGCGCGATCTCGGCTCACTGCAAGCTCCGCCTCCCGGGTTCACGCCATTCTTCTGCCTCAGCCTCCCAAGTAGCTGGGACTACAGGCAGCTGCCACCACGCCCGGCTAATTTTTTGTATTTTTTAGTAGAGACAGGGTTTCACCGTGTTAGCCAGGATGGTCTCAATCTCCTGACCTCGTGATTCGCCCGCCTCGGCCTCCCAAAGTGCTGGGATTACAGGCGTGAGCCACCGCGCCCGGCCTGATTTTTCTTTTTAAGATGTAGTTTCACTCTGTCCCCCAGGCTGGAGCGCAATGCTGTGTTCTCCACTCACTGCAACCTCTGCCTCCCAGGTTCAAGCGATTCTCATGCCTCAGCCTCCAGAGAAGCTGGGATTACAAGTGAGTCACCATGCCTGGCTAATTCTGTTTTTTTTTTTTTTCTTGAGACTGAGTCTTGCTCTATCACCCAGGCTGGAGTATAGTGGCGTGATCTTGGCTCACTGAAACTTCTGCCTTCCTGGTTCAAGCGATTCTACTGCCTCAGCCTCCCAAGTAGCTGGGATTACAGGTGCCCGCCACCACGCCCAGTTAATTTTTGTATTTTTAGTAGAGAAGGGGTTTCACCATGTTGGCCAGGCTGGTCTCAAACTCCTGACCTTGGTGATCCACTTGCCTTGGCTCCCAAAGTGCAGGGATTACAGGCATGAGCTACTGTGCCCAGCCTAATTTTGGTATTTTTAGTAGAGATGGTATTTCACCATGTTGGGCAGGCTGGTCTCGAACTCCTGACCTCAGGTGATCCATCCACCTTGGTCTCTCAAACTGGTGGGATTACAGGTATGAGCCACCACGCCTGGCTGGGGTACATATGATTTTTATCAATGTTTATTATTTTTTCAGATAGGGTCTCACTCTTTTGCCCAGGCTGGAGTGCAGTGGCGTGATCTTGGCTCCTATAGCCTCTACCTTCTAGGCTCAAGCCTTCCTCCCACCTCAGTCTACCAAGTAGCTGGGACTATAGGTGGGCACCACCATGGTCTGGCTAATTTTTTATTATTTATTGTGGAGATGGGGTCTTGCTATGTTGCCCTGGCTGGACTCCAACTCCTGGACTCAAGCAATCTACCCACCTTGGCCTTGGCCTTCCAAAGTAGTGGGATTACAGGCATGTGCCACTACACCCATCCACATATGATATTTTAATACGTTTATACAATTTGTAAAAATCAATCAGTGTGACTGGGATATCCATCACCTTAAATATTTGTCTTTATGCTAGAAACATTTGAATTATTCTCTTCTAGCTATTTTGAAATGTGTAATAGGTTACTGTAAACTAGTCACCCTACTGATCTATCGAACACTAGGTCTTATTTCTTCTATCAAATAGTATATTTGTACCCATTAATCTCTCCCTCATTTTTAATGTAGCTGCTTCTCTGACCCCAATCTCTTTCTGTCTCTGTCCCCATCTCTTTATATCTCTCCCTACATTTCTGCCTCATTTCAGCCAGTCCCTCATTCTCCATTTTGCTCACTTCATCTTTCCATATATCTGTCTCTATCCTTCTGTTTCTTCATATTTATACAAAGAAATATTTGAGACAGGGTCTTACTCTGCTGCCCAGGTGGGAGTGCAGTGGCACAATCTCGGCTGACTGCAGCCTCAAACTCCCAGGCTCAAGCAATCCTCCTACATCAGCCTCACAAGTAGCTGGGGCTACAGGCATGTGCCACCACACCCAGCTAATTTTGTCTTTATTTTTGTAGAGACAAAGTCTCACTATGTTGCCCAGGCTGGTCTTGAACTCCTGGGATCAAGTGATCTTTCCGCCTTGGCCTCCCAAAGTGCTGGGATTACAGGTGTGAGCCACTGTGCCTGGCTTATTTAAAAATTTTTTTTTTTTGAGAGATGTGGTCTCATTATGTTGCCCAGCTTCGTCTCAAACTCCTGGGCTCAAGCGATCCTCCCACCTCAGCCTTCAGCCTCCCAAAGTGCTGGGATTACAAGCACGAGCTACAGCACCCAGCCTCCTATTTGTTTTTTTTTTGACACAGGTCTAACTTTGTCACCTAGGCTGGAGTGCAGTGGCGTGGTTGTGGCTCACTGCAGCCTGGACCTCCTGGGCTCAAGTGATCCTCCTGCCTCAGCCCGCTAAGTAGCTGGGACTACAGGTGCACACAAACATGCCCGGCTAATTTTTTGTATTTTGTAGAAATGGGTTTCACCATGTTGCTGAGGCTGGTCTCGAACTCCTGGGTTCAAGTGATCTGCCCACCTTGGCTTCCTAAAATGTTGGGATTACAGGCATGAGCCACTGCACCTGGCCCTCCTTCTGTTTCTTTATCTCCATTTTTTACTGTCTGTTCTCACCCTTCAAACCCTATTTCTTGGTCTCTGTCTTTCTGTCCCTCTATAGATCTTTATTTACTTACTTAATCTTATGCTGTTTCTTTGTCCCCATCTCCTTGTGTTTTCCTCTGGCTGCTCTGGACAATTTAGATTGGAATTGTTTTGGTAGATAATGTGGAGCTATAAAAGGGTTCAAGAGGAAGAAGTAGGCCTGGCAAGAGGTGAGTGGCAGGGTGTGGAATTTCATGGGTCTGCCAAATCCTCCTGAAAGACGTGGCCTCTGAGGTCAAGGTTAGCATAAACCCCCTCAACTCAGTCTCCTGAAAGACAAAGAATGCTGCATTTATTGGGAGGACCAGGAAGGGGTATTTTTCTGAGTGAAATTCCATCCGGAAGCTGGAATCCAGAGCATTTCCTGTTGTAATGTTTCTTCCAGACTTGGAGAGTCTGAACTTACCACGTAGCATGTGCACTCCATGCATATGCTTCTACAGCGAAAGACAGGGATGCATACAGAATCCTCTACCCTTAGAGACCCAGATGTGTGCAGAGACATAGAGACACACATGGAATCAGACTCTCACAGATGCAGATACTCAGAGACATGGAAAAGCACACAGAATGAATCACCCGCTGGCAGAGATGGAGACATGCATAGGGACATTGAGAGACCCCCGGAATTACCCCCTCTCAGCTCAGGAACTGTGTGAACAGATACAGAAGAATAGCTACACAGAGGATAATTTAACCAATTCCCTTTTGAAAAATTGTTCTTGCCGGGCGTGGTGGCTCACGCCTGTAATCCCAGCACTTTGAGAAGCAGAGGTGGGTGGATCACCCAAAGTCAGGAGTTTGAGACCAGCCTGACCAACATGGTGAAACCCTGTCTCTACTAAAAATACAAAATTAGCCGGGCGTGGTGGTGCATGCCTGTAATCCCAGCTACTAGGGAGGCTGAGGCAGGAGAATCGCTTGAACCTGGGAGGCAGAGGTTGCAGTGAGCCAAGATCGTGCCATTGCACTCCAGCCTGGGCAATAAGAGCAAAACTCTGTCTGAAAAAAAAAAATTGTTCTCTTTCAGTCTTATATTTTCATATAAACAGAAGCACAGTAGAGCATCATGTATAAACATACACATTCCTAGAAGTATGCATAATCACATACAGTCACAAATATCCAAAGTCACAGAGAATCCCATTCCTTTGCTGGAAGTACAAAGGTAGGCAAACTCCCTCTGTTCCCCAAATGACAGGCATGCTGCTCCTCTGCTGCCCTCCTCTCTGTGAAGCCACCATCAGGCACTCAAGTCAGAAACCTGACCATTAGGAACTAGATGGGCTGGGTGCGGTGGCTCACGCCTGTAATCCTAGCACCTTGGGAGGCCAAGGAGATGGGGGATCACTTAAGGTCAGGAGTTCAAGACCAGCCTGGCCTTGAACGTGGTAAAACCCTGTCTCTACTAAAAATACAAAAATTAGCTGGGTGTGGTGGTGCTGTAGTCCCAGCTACTTGGCAGGCTGAGGCAGGAGAATTGCTTGAACCCAGGAGGAGGAGGTTGTAGTGAGCCGAGATTGTGCCACTGTACTCCAGCCTGGGTGACAGAGTGAGAGTACGTCTGAGAAAAAAAAAAAAAAAGAAATATAAAATAAGAAAAATGGTATCTGAAGAAATAGAGAATTTGAATAGACCACTAAGTATTAATGAAATTAAAATCGGCTGGGCACGGTGGCTCACGCCTATAATCCCAGCATTTTGGGAGGCTGAGGCAGGTGGATCACCTGAGGTCAGGAGTTTGAGATCAGCCTGGCCAATATAGCGAAGGCCAATATAGCGAAACCCCATCTCTACTAAAATTACAGAAAATTAGCTGGGCATGGTGGTGCTTGCCTGTAGTCCAAGATACTTGAGAGGCTGAGGCAGGAGAATTACTTGAACCCAGGAGGCAGAGGTTGCAGTGAGCCGAGATTGTACTATTGCACTCCAGCCTCTGTGACAGAGCGAGACTCCGTTTAAAAAAAAGAAGAAAGAAAATAAATTAAAATGGTAGTCAAGGATGTCCCCCCAAATTCAGGCCAAGATGGTTTACAGGTGTATTGTGCCAGATTCTCAAGAGAACCATTAATTCTCTTCTTGCAGAAATTATTCCAGAAAATAGAAAAGGAGAGAAAGCTTCCTGGCTCACTTTATCACTCTAGTACAATCTTGAAATCTTGATTCTAAAACCCGATAAGGACAACAGAAGAAAAGAAAATTTTAGGTTCATTTCACTTACAAATATAGATGCACAACTTTTTTTTTTTTTTTTTTTTTTTTGAGACAGAGTCTCGCTCTGTCGCCCAGGCTGGAGTGCAGTGGCGCGATCTCGGCTCACTGCAAGCTCCGCCTCCTGGGTTCACACCATTCTCCTGCCTCAGCCTCCCGAGTAGCTGGAACTACAGGCACCCGCCACCATGCCCGGCTAATTTTTGTATTTTTAGTAGAGATGGCGCTTCACCGTGTTAGCCAGGATGGTCTTGATCTCCTGACCTCGTGATCTGCCTGCCTCGGCCTCCCAAAGTGCTGGGATTACAGACGTGAGCCACTGTGCCGGGCCAGATGCACAACTCTTAACTGCCTGGGCAACATGGTGAAACCCCACCTCTAAAAAAATAATAATAAGGCCGGGCACAGTGGCTCACGCCTGTAATCCCAGCACTTTGGGAGGCTGAGGTGGGCAGCTCACTTGAGGTCAGGAGTTTGAGACCAGTCTGGACAACATGGTGAAACCCCATCCCTACTGAAAATACAAAAATTTGGCTGGGTGTGGTGGCTCACGCCTGTAATCTCAGCACTTTGGGAGGCCGAGGTGGGCGAATGATGAGGTCAGGAGATTGAGACCACGGTGAAACTCCGTCTCTACTAAAAATACAAAAAATTAGCCGGGCGCAGGGGCGGGCACCTGTAGTCCCAGTTACTTGGGAGGCTGAGGCAGGAGAATGGCGTGAACCTGGGAGTCAGAGCTTGCAGTGAGCCAAGATCACACCATTGTACTCCAGCCTGGGCGACAGAGCGAGACTCTGTGTCAAAAAAACAAAACAAAACAAAACAAAAACAAAAATTAGTCAGGTGTGGTAGTGGCCACTTGTAATCCCAGCTACTTGGGAGGCTGAGGCATGATAATCGCTTGAACTTGGGTATCAAAGGTTGCAGTGAGCTGAGATTGTGCCACTGCACTCCAGCCTGGGCAATGCAGCAAGACTCTGTCTTAAAATAATAATAATAAAAAAAAATTAGCCAGGCATGGTTGTGTGTGTCTACGGTCCCAGCTACTTAGGAGGCTGAGGAGGGAGGATCATTTGAGCCCAGGAGGTCAAGGCTGCAGTGAGCCGAGGTGATGCCACTGTACTCCGACCTGGGAGACAGAGTGAGACCCTGTCTCAATAAACAAAACAAAACAAAACAAAAACAAAAACAAACAAAAGAAGAAAATACAGGCCAGGAACAGTGGCTAACACCTGTAATCCCAGCACTTTGGGAGGCTGAAGCGGGAGGATCACTTGAGCCCGTGAGTTCAAGAGCAGCCTGGGCAACAAAGCGAGACTCTGTCTCTATGAAAAAAAAAAAAAAAAAAAATTAGCCGGGTGTGGTGGCATGCCCCTGTAGTCCCAGCTACTCCAGAGGCTGAAGTGGGAAGATTCCTTGAGCCCGGGAGGTCAAGGTTGCAGTGAGTTGTGATCATGCCACTGCACTCTAGCCTGGGTGACAGAGTGGAAACCTTGTCTCAAAAAAATAAAAAAGAAAAAGGTAATTAAAAAAAGATACTTAAAATTAATCAGCAGACCAAAATATAAGCTTTTCTAAATGTCAGGATAATTACAAAAACAAGCAAACAAAACAGACTATATAGTGAAATGCTTTTAATATATAAACATATAGAAAGACATTAAAATAATATGACAGGCCGGGTGCGGTGGCTCACGCCTGTAATCCCAGCACTTTGGGAGGCCGAGGCGGGCAGATCACGAGGTCAGGAGTTTGAGACCAGCCTGGCCAACATGGTGCAACCCCATCTCTACTAAAAATACAAAAATTAGCCAGCTGTGGTGGCATGCAGCTGTAATCCCAGTTACTTGGGAGGCTGAGGCAGGAGAATTGCTTGAATCAGGGAGGTGGAGGTTGCGGTGAGCCAAGATCGTGCCACTGCACTCCAGCCTGGGTGAAAGAGCAAGACTCTGTCTCTAAAAAAATAAAATAAAATAAAATAATATGGCAATACTATCACTAAACATCTTTCATATATATAAATACAAACTGTCTTAGCTCAAGTGTTTAAGGAAAAATATTTTTCTATTGGATCACTGAGCAAAATTCAACACTAAAACAAATTGACTCAGAAAGGCTAAAAATACAAGAAAGGGCAAAGGCGTACCAATAAAAGGCAAACAAAAAAAGCAAAAATGTTGCATCTTAATTTCCGGTAAGTTAGGAACTCATAACAAAAAGCATCGACAAGGTCATCAGAAACAAGGGAAGACTGGGAAACTGTCACAGATTGGAGGAGATATGGCGACTAAATGCAATGTCACATCTGAATTGAAGCCTAGGATAGACAAAGGATATCTAGTGGAAAACTGGTGAAATCTGAATAAAGTTTGGATTTTAGTTAATAGTAACACACCAATGTTAATCTCTCAGTTAGCTCAGATGAAGGTAGTCATACAAGATGTTAACATGAGGGGCAACTAGGTAAAGGGTGTATGGAAACCCTGTACTATCTTTGCAACCTTTCTGTAAATCCAAAATTAATCAAAAATAAAAAGTTTATTACAAAGAAGCATTGAGACAAAAAAGGCCACTGATATGGTTTGGCTGTGTCCCCACCCAAATCTCAACTTGAATTGTATCTCCCAGAATTCCCATGTGTTGTGGCTGGGACCCAGGGGGAGGTAATTGAATCAAGGGGGCCGGTAGTTCCAGTGCTATTCTCGTGACAGTGAATAAGTCTCATGAGATCTGATGGGTTTATCAGGGGTTTCCACTTTTGCTTCTTCCTCATTTTCTCTTGCCGCCACCATGTAAGAAGTGCCTTTTGCCTCCTGCCGTGATTCTGAGGCCTCCCCAGCCATGTGCAACTGTAAGTCCAATTAAACCTCTTTTTCTTCCCAGTTTCAGGTATGTCTTTATCAGCAGCGTGAAAATGGACTAATACAGCCACAATCCACAATGAAGATATAAAGTTACTAATATTTTTGTACCACATGAAATAGCAATTTTCACAAAGCTGAAATAATAAGATACAAGGAGAAATAGATTATAAATTGAAACACACTAAGAACAGGAGAAATTAAACTTACCTTTCTCATTCCGAACAGAGCAAAGGATCAAAAAACCTAGTAAGAACCAGAAAACCTAAACAGCAAACTCAATATTAGGACAAGAAGAAAATCTCAATAAATTCCAAAAAGTAAAACCAATATAGACAATGTTCTATGATCACAATTGGATAAAACTAGAGATCAGTGTAAAATGGATCTGAATACGTGAAAACTCTCAAACAACTCTTGGGTCAAGGGGAAACTCAAGCTGGTTTCAGTGGCTCATGCCTGCAGTCCCAGCACTTTGGGAGGCTGAGACGGGGGGATCACTTGAGGCCAGGAGTTTGAGACCAGCCTGGGCAACACAGTGAGATCCCTGTCTCTACAAAAAATAAAAAAGTAGCTGGGTGTCGTGATGCATGTCTGTAGTCCCAGCTACTTGGGAGGTTGAGGTAGGAGGATCCCTTGAACCCAGGAGTTTGAGGCTGCAATGAGCTACGATTGCACCACTGCACTCTAGCTAGGGCAACAGAACAAGACCCTGTCTCAAAACAAACAAATGAACAAACAAAAAACAAACCAAAATTGCTGAACTTCTAGACAATAACGGCAATAAAAACATTCCGTATCAGAATCTATGGATACAGCTAAGGCAGTGGTCAGCGGAAAGTTCATAGCCTTAAAATACTTATATTACAAACAAAAAAACTAAATGAATAAGCGTCAGATTGAAAAAGTTAGAGAAAGACAAAACAAATACAGGGAAGCAGAAGGAATGAATTAACAAAAATAAAAGTTAAAATAAAGGAGTTAGAAAATAGACAACAGTAGGACGAATAAATGAGTGGGTTGATTCTGTAAAAAAGAATTATATAAGCTATTAGATAACATAATCAGGAAAAGGAGAAAGCACAAATATACAAAATAAATGAAAAGTTGCAGATAACTATAGTAAGAAGACATTTTAAATATCACAAAACACAACTCAATAGAAATTGTTTAAAGAACTGGAAGAAATGGATAATGTCCTAGGAAAATGTAATTTACAAACTGACCCTAAAAGACAAGTCCATGTAGATCAATTTTCTTTTCTTTCTTTCTTTTTTTTTTTTTTTTTTGAGATGGCATTTTGCTCTTGTTGCCCAGGCTGGAGTGCAATGGCAGGATCTCGGCTCACCGCAACCCCCGCCTCCCGAATTCAAGCGATTCTCCTGCCTCAGCTTCCCGAGTAGCTGGGATTATAGGCATGTGCCACCAAGCCTGGATAATTTTGTATTTTTAATAGAGACAGGGTTTCTCCATGTTGGTCAGGCTGGTCTCGAACTCCCGACCTCAGGTGATCCACCCGCCTCAGCCTCCCAAAGTTTTGGGATTTCAGGCGTAAGCCACCGCACCTGGCCTTGTAGATCAATTTTCATGGAAATAGAGAAAGTTATAAAGAGCTCCCCAATTCCTCAAAGCACCAGATAGACCAAGATCCTTTCACAAGGGGAAGTCTTTTCACACTAGAAAGCAGATAATTCAAATACTATTCTTATTTTCCTGAGCCTAAGGAAGGAACACTTTAAAAATGTTTTTATCAAGTGAATAATAACACTGATACCAAGATCTGACAAAGATTCCACAAGAAAAAGAAAACCATATAGACTAATTCTCACTTAGGAATATCGGCACAATATCCTAAATATTAACAAATAGAATCCATGACTGTGTGGGTTTTATTGCAGGAATGCAAGAATTGTTCAATATTAGGAAATCCATTAATATAATCTAACCTATTATTAGATCTAAGTAAAAAATCCTATCATTTTATTCAGAGATACCAAAGAGTTGTTTGTCAAAACTCAACACCCATTCTTTTATTTTTCTTCTCCTTCAGTAACTTTGGTATCAACACCCATTCTTTATAAAAACATTCAATAAAAGAGGAATATGTGGTTTCTTCCCTGATATATTTTTTATCTCATTCTCTATAGATAGATAGATCCCCCAAATCCAGCATTTCACTTAACCAGGAAATACCACCAGTATTTATATGCTAAAATCAGAAACCAACTAAGGGTACCTACTCTCTCCACTACAATTTAGCATTTTATTGGAGGTTGTCTGGGCACTGGGGCTCACGCCTGTAGTCCTAGCACTTTGGCAGGCCAAGGCAGGTGGCCAGGAGTTTGAGACCAGCCTGGCCAACATGGTAAAACCCCATCTCTACTAAAGTTGCAAAAATTAGCTGGGTGTGGTAGTGCACACCTGTAATCCCAGCTACTCAGGAGGCTGGGGCATGAGAATCACTTGAGCCTGGGAAGTGGAGGTTGCAGTGAGCCAAGATCGTGCCACTGCCCTGTGGCCTAGGTGAGAGAGAGAGACTCTGTCTTAAAAACAAAAAACAAAAAAAAAATTGCATTGGAGGTAGTAATCATTACAATTAGAAAAGAGAAATAAATTAAATATACAACTGAAATGGAAGAAGTAAAGCTATCACCATTTATAGATGATCAGATTGTATAGCCACAAAACCCAAACAAACCAATAGAGAAACTACTACAAACGAGAATTCTGTAAGGTAGCAGGATATAAAATTAATATATAGAAATCATTCAGTTAGAAGATATATGGAAGAGAAGGCTCCATTTATTAGAGCAACAAAAAAGATAAAATACCCACAAACAACCTTAACAAGAAATGTCTAAAACCTTAATGAGAAACATTCGTAACACTCTGAAGGAACTAATGGAAAGACATGCCATGTTCTCAGATGGGAAGACTTAAAATCATAAAGATGTCAAATTAATTTATAAATTTAGTATAAGCCCATTATCATTTTTTGGCTGCACTCGGTGGCTCATGCCTGTAATTCCAGCACTTTGGGAGGCCGAGGTGGGCAGATCACGAGGTCAGGAGTTCGAGACCAGCCTGGCCAATATGGTGAAACCCTGTGTGTACTAAAAATACAAAAATTAGCTGGGTGTGGTGGTGGGTGCCTGTAATCCCAGCTACTTGGGAGGCTGAGGCAGAAGAATCGCTTGAAGCCAACAGGCGGAGGTTGCAGAGAGCCGAGATCGCACCACTGCACTCCAGCCTGGGCGACAGAGCGAGACTCTGTTTCAAAAAAAAAAGCATATCATTTTTTTTTCTTTTTCTGAAACTAGATAAGCTGATTCTAAGTTCATATGGAAAAATAACAAGCAAACATAGCCAGCATACCTCTGAAAAAAAAGAACGATGATGGGGGACTACTGCCACAATAATGCTCTGTTGTAAACCAAAGTGAATAATTATGTACCAAAACTTAGAGTCTATGGGTCAGCTGGGAGGTTCTATGATCTGGACTAGGCTGTGTTAATCTCAACTGGGCTAGCTTATGTGTCTGCACCAAGTTGGTGGCTTGGCTGGAGGTTGGTTGGCTGCTATAGGACACATTGGCTGGGATGACCAAGCTCATTTCTACTTGTCTCTCACATCTCTCCAGGAGGCTAGTTTGAATATGTTCTCACAGCTGTGGCAGGGGTCCAAGAGAGGAATCAGAATATGCAAGAGCTTTTTCAAGTCTTTGCTTATATAAAGTTTGCTACTATCCCATTGATTAAAGCAAGTTGTATGGCCAAACTCAAGAGTCAGTGTGGGAAGGTACTACCTTTACCAAAGTTAGATAAAGAGACACATGAAAAATTGGGGTCATTAATGCAATCTATCACAAAACTATGACTCAGTATCTAGAATCCATGAAAGAAAACATAAATTTATTTATATAAATATAAAATCTGCAGCTGCGTGTGGTGGCTAACGCCTGTAAGTTCCAGCACTTTGGGAGGCCGAGGTGGGCAGGTCACCTGAGGTCAGGAGTTCGAGACCAGCCTGGCCAACATGACGAAACCCCATCTCTACTAAAAATACAGAGGCCGGACATGGTGGCTCACGCCTGTAATCCCTACACTTTGGGAGGCAGAGGCGGGCAGATTGCCTGAGGTCAGGAGTTCCAGACCAGCCTGGCCAATATAGTGAAGCTCTGTCTCTACTAAAAATACAAAAAATTAGCCGGGCATGGTGGCAGGCATCTGTAATCCCAGCTACTCAGGAGGCTGAGGCAGGAGAATCGCTTGAACCCGGGAGGCAGAGGTTGCAGTGAGCCGAGACCATGCCACTGCACTCCAGCCTGGGCAAGAGAGCGAGACTCCGTCTCAAAAAAAAACCAAAACAACAAAAAACCAAAAAAACAAAAACAGAAGTTAGCTGGGCGTGGTGTCAGGCGCCTGTAATCCCAGCTGCTCGGGAGGCTGAGGCAGGATAATCGTTAGAACCCAAGAGGCAGAGGTTGCAGTGACCTGAGATTGCACCACTGCACTCCAGCCTGGGCGACAGAGCAAGACTCCATCTCAAAAAATAATAATGAATAAATAAAATAAAATTTGCTTTGGAAAAAAGTCCATTAGCAGAGTCTGAAGAATGATGAACTGGGGAAAAAATTGACAGCTGAGATCATTGACAAAGGTCTATCTCTCTATTTATTTAATTTTTTTTTTTGAGACGGAGTCTCACTCTGTCGCCCAGGCTGGAGTGCAGTGGCGCGATCTCGGCTCACTGAAAGCTCCGACCCCCCAGGTTCACGCCATTCTCCCGCCTCAGCCTCCCGAGTGGCTGGGACTATGGCGCCCGCCACCACGCCCGGCTAATTTTTTGTATTTTTAGTAGAGACGGGGTTTCACTGTGTTAGCCAGGATGGTCTCGATCTCCTGACCTTGTGATCCGCCCGCCTGGGCCTCCCAAAGTGCTGGGATTACAGGCGTGAGCCATTGCGCCCAACCTATTTATTTAATTTTTAAAACTTGTATTTAAAGGAGTAGAGTTTATGATCTAATTATATAACAAAGTTCTGAAATGAATGAAAGGCCAGAGACCAAACAGAAAAAGGGACAGAGGACATAAATAGATAATTAATAGAAAAACACATAAAAAGTCCCTTAAACACATGAAAAAATTATCATCACTCATAATAAATGAAAATCAAAACTACACTGAGATACCATTTTTTTTCTTTTTTTCCTTTTTTTTTGAGATAGTTTTACTCTTGTTTCCCAGGCTGGAGTGTAGTGGCTCTATCTCGGCTCACTGCAACCTCTGCCTCCTGGTTCAAGCAATTCTCCTGCCTCAGCCTCCCAAGTAGCTGGGATTACAGGCATTCGCCACCACGCCCAGCTAATTTTGTATTTTTAGTAGAGACGGGGTTTCCCCATGTTGGCCAGGCTGGTCTTGAACTCCTGACCTCAGGTGATCTGCCTGCCTCGGTCTCCCAAAGTGCAGGAATTCCAGGCGTGAGCCACCGTGCCTAGCCTGAGATACCATTTCTATCCTATCATTGTCAAAAATCCAAAAGTCTCACAATACACTCCGTTGCTTGTGAGGCTGTGGTGAAACAGATACAATCACATTTGGCTGGTAGAAATGCAAAATGATACAACACCTGTGGAGGCAATTTTGGCAATATCTCCCAAAGTTACAAATGTAATTCTTGGAATTTATCCTACAGAAATATTTGCATATGTATGAACTATCTATCCTTTGTGGCACAGTCATTAAATAAATGTGCACATAACATACATTCACATTACCTAATACTCTGAGGTAGTAGTCCTATGTGCTTTCATACAGAAAGCTTTGTACTTTCATGCTTTCTACTTATCAGAAACTCTCTAGTGCTCTGATAGGGAAAGACCTCCAGGATGTATTAATTAATTAATTAATTAATTAATCTATTTATTTTGAGACGGATTCTAGCTCTGTCACCCAGGCTAGAGTGCAGTGGTACAAACTCGGCTCACTACAACCTCTGTCTACTGCGTTAAAGCGATTCTCCTGCCTCAGCCTCCTGAGTAGCTGGGATTACAGGCGTGTGCCACTACGCCTGGCTAATTTTTGTATTTTTAGTAGAATCTGGGTTTCACCATGTTGGCCAGGCTGGTTTTGAACTCTTGACCTCAGGTGATCCGCCCACCTTGGTCTCCCAAAGTGCTGAAATTACAGGCGTCAGCCACTGCACCTGGCCTCCAGGATGTATTATTAAGTGAAAAAAGCAATATGTATAACAATATACATAGTATGGCACCTTCTGTGTAAGGCAGAAGGTGGAACATGCTATACATTTATATTTGTTTGCATCTGTATAAAGAAACACTAGAAGAAGACAAAATAAACTAACAAAACTGATACCTGTGGGGGTGCGGGGGAACTAGGTGGACTAGATGGGGATAAGAAATCTCAAAGTATAATTTTTAAATAGTTTCAATATTCAAAATATGTGTTTTATCTATTACAAATGATATATTCAGGCTGTGCGCGGTGGCTCATGCCTGTAACCCCAGCACTTTGGGAGGCTGGGGAGGGTGGATCACTTGAGCCCCGGAGTTCAAGACCAGACTGGCCAACATGGTGAAACCCATCTCTGCTAAAAATACAAAAATCAGCCGTGCATGGTGGCACACAGCTGTAATCCCAGCTACTCGGGAGGCTGAGGCAGGAGAATCACTTCACCCCAGGAGGCAGAGGCTGCAGTGAGCCAACATCACGCCACTGCACTCCAGCCTGTGTGACAGAGCGAGACCTGATCTCAAAAAAAATAAAGTTCACAAAGTAACAAAACTTGAAGGCAATTAGAAATCTAATAAACATACAATTCTTTTTTAAAACTTACTTGTTAATGTATTTTAATGCATACGTAATTCCTGAACACATCTGGAGGATTTTTTTTGTGTGTTTTTTTTGCGACGAAGTCTTGTTCTGTTGCCCAGGCTAAAGTACAATGACGCCATCTAGGCTCACTGCAACCTCTGCCTCCTGGGTTCAAGTGATTCTCCTGCCTCAGCCTCTCGAGCAGCTGGGATTACAGGTGCCTGCCACCATGCCCAGGTAATTTTTGTATTTTTAGTAGAGATAGGATTTCACCATGTTGGTCAGGCTGGTCTTGAACTCCTGACCTCAGATGATCTCCCCGCCTCTGCCTTCCAAAGTGCTGGGATTACGGGCATGAGCCACTATGCCCAGTCATGGAGTATTTTATCGCAAATTCCAGACCTGAGGTAATCTCACACATAAAAACCATGTTTCTCTAACACACTTTTTTTTTTTCAAAAAAAGCATAATTACAATAATGTTGACATACCCAACATTTTTTTTTGTGTGTGAGACATTGTCTAGCTCTGTTGCCCAGGCTTGAGTGCAGTGATACGATCTGGGCACACTGCAACCTCCGCCTCCCGGGTTCAAGCAACTCTCCTGCCAAACCCTCAGGAGTAGTTGCGATTACAGGTGTGCACCACCACGCTTGGCTAATTTTTGCATTTTTTTTTTTTTGAGACGGAGTCTCGCTGTGTGGCCCAGGCTGGAGTGCAGTGGCACAATCTCGGCTCACTGCAAGCTCCGACCCCCCAGGTTCACGCCATTCTCCTGCCTCAGCCTCCCAAGTAGCTGGGACTACAGGTGCCCGCCACCATGCCTGGCTAATTTTTTTGTATTTTTAGTAGAGACAGGGTTTCACTGCATGAACCAGGATGGTCTCAATCTCCTGACCTCATGATCCACCCGCCTTGGCCTCCTGAAGGGCTGGGATTACAGGCGTGAGCCACCGTGCCCCGCCTAATTTTTGTATTTTTAGTAGAGACGGGGTTTCACCATGTTGGCCAGGCTGGTTTCGAACTCCTGACCTCAGGTGATCCACCCGCCTCAGCATCCCAAAGTGCTGGGATTACAGGCGTGAGCCACTGTGCCTGGTCTAACATACCCAGCATATTTAACATTTATTCCTGAATATCATCTAACACCCAGTCCATGTTCTACTGTCCTTCATTATCTCAGAAATACCTTTTTTAGCCTGGCCAACATGGTGAAACCCCGTCTCTACTAAAAATACAAAAATCAGCTGGGCATGGTGGTGTACCCCTATAATCCCAGCTACTCAGAAGGCTGAGATGGGAGAATCGCTTGAGCCTGGGAGGCAGAGGCTGCAGTGAGCCGAGATCTTGCCACTGTACCCCAGCCTGGGTGACAGAACAAGACCCCATCTCAAAAAAAAAAAAAAATCTTTTTATACTTCATTGGAATCTGGTTGTTAACAAGACCCACACATTGCATTTGTTTGCTTTATCTCTGAAATTTCCTTTCCTTTTTATTTCTTTTTAATCTTTTTTTTTTTTTTTTTTTTTTGAGACGAGGTCTCGTTCTGTCCCTCAGGCTGCAGGGCAGTGGTGCGATCTCGGCTCACTGCAAACTCTGCCTTCCGGATTCAAGTGATTCTCCTGCCTCAGCCTCCCCAGTAGTTGGGATTACAGGCATGTGCCATGATGCCTGGCTAATTTTTGTATTTTTAGTAGAGATGGGGTTTCACCATGTTGGCCAGGCTGGTCTTGAACTCCTGACCTCAAGTGATCCACCCGCCTCGGCCTCCCAAAGTGCAGGGATTACAGGCATGAGCCACCATGCCCAGCTTTATTTTCTTTTTAATCTGTAATTTTCCCTCTCTTTTCTTCCTTCCATTTATTTGTTGAATATACTGGCTCATTTGTCCTGTAAAATTTCCCAAGTTCTTGCTTTGGTGTATTGTTTCTCCCGGTATCATTTAACATGTTCCTCTTCCTATATTCCCTGAATTTTTTGTAAATGAAGTTAAATAGAGATGCTTGATTAAATTGTTTCCTTTTTCCTCCTTGTTTAAAAGTATACTTCATGAATAGTGCTGTATACTTCTTATTGCACAACATAAGAAGACGCATATATCTTGTTTTCTGTCTTTGATGATAAGTTTGATGAGTAGGGTCAGATGGTATCAGCCTAATTCCTGTGTTATAATTCCCCAAATGTTTTTCACCTATGGTTTTAGCAGCCATATTTTTTCTTAAATCCATTATCTCATTAGGGATTGAATTGTAATACTGCCATTTCTCTTGCATTTATAAGTTGTGAGTCTTCCATAAAGAAGTTCTTAACCTGCAATATGATTCATGTGGGAAGGCAGGAATAATGCCAGATTTTTTCCATTTGTTGATTAATTATCAGCAGAATCAGCTGATGCCTTAGCAACATCCAAGATAACCAATTCATTTTTATTTATTTATTTTTTTTTGAGACAGTCTTGCTGTCACCCAGGCTGGAGTGCAGTGGCGCAATCGGCTCACTGCAACATCTGCATCCCGGGTTCAAGCGATTCTCCTGCCTCAGCCTCCCAAGTAGCTGGGACTACAGGCGCCCACCACCATGCCCAGCTAATTTTTGTATTTTAGTAGAGATGGGGTTTCACTACGTTGGCCAGGCTGGTCTTGAACTTCTGACCTTGTGATCTGCCCACCTCGGCCTCCCAAAATCCTGGGATTACAGGTGTGAGCCACTGTGCCTGACCTCATTTTTATTTTTTAAAATATACAATTCTTAAGAGAAAACTTTAATAAAGAACACAGAAGAAGATGAACTGAAGAAATGAGGGTATGTTCCATGTTGTTGGATGGAATGAGTAATTATTACAATGATGGCAGTTCCTCCAAATTAATCTATAAATTTAGTGTGATCCCAGTGAAAATCCCAGTTGGATTTTTGAAGACCTTGATAGACTCATTTTAAAATTTATGTGGCAATAGATCTAAGACACCTAAAAAGAACACTAAAGAGGAGGAAATGCTCCATGTGATATTTAGACACATTACAAAATACTGAAACCAAGGTGGTATTAGCCCAAGGACACAAAAAGACGTATGTGTGTTTACGTGTGTATGCATAATAACATATGATAATGGTGGCATGGCAAATCAATGGGAAAAGGAGGAATTGTTCAGTATTTGATGGTGGGAAATCTGGCTCACCATGTGGAGAATAATAAAACTACATCCCCATGTATTACCACATATGAGGGTGGAATCTAGATGGATTAAAACCTATTCCACCTATTAGACTGGCAAAAATTAGCCATCTTGGCCGGGCGTGCTGACTCATGCCAGTAATCCCAGCACTTTGGGAGTCTGAGGTGGGTGGATTGCTTGAGGTCAGGTGAAACCCCATCTCTAATAAAATACAAAAATTAGCAAGGCATGGTGGTGGGCGCCTGTAATCCCAGCTACTAGGGAGGCTGAGGCAGCAGAATTGTTTGAACCCGGGAGGTGGGAGTAGCAGTGAGCCAAGATCGCACTACTGCATTAAGACTCTGTCTTAATATATGTGCTGCCGAGGAGAGCAGAAGAGAGACTCTGTCTTAAAAACAAAAAATAGCAAGCTAGAGAATGTCAAGTGTTAGTGAAGATGTGGGGATACAGAAATCCTCACACATGGTGAAAGTGTGAACTGATACTGCCATCCCAGAGAACCATCTAGAAGTATTGGTGTTCTTAAGTCAAACTAAGTATATGCATACTTTAGAATGTAATCATGTGGCTCTTGAGTGTATGTTCCAAAAGAAATCCTCACACAGGTCAATAAGGGAATATGTACAAGGATGTTCACTGAAGCATTATTGGAGAGCTGGAGGAAATCTATGCAGTGAAGGCACAGTATGGTTACCATGAGCAGATAGAAGCAATGGATGAGGTCAGGTTGGGCGCAGTGGCTCACGCCTGTAATCCTAGCACTTTGGGATGCCGAGGTGGGTGGATCACCTGAGGCCAGGAATTCAAGACCAGCCTGGCCAATATGGCAAAACCCCATCTCTACTAAAAATACACGGGCATGGTGGTGGGCGCCTGTAATTCCAGCTACTCGGGAGGCTGAGGCAGGAACCCGGGAGGCAGAGTTTGCAGTAAGCCCAGATAGTGCTACTGCACTCCAGCCTGGGCAAGAGTGAGACACCGTCTCAAAGAAAAAAAAAAGAAGCAATAGATTAGATGTACACACAGCAATATGGATAGACCTTAAAAACACTAGGCTGCATGGAAAACAGAATGAGTTTTTTTTTTTTTTTTTTTTTTTTTTAGACAGAGTCTTACTCTGTTGCTCAGGCTGGAGTGCAGTGGTGTGATCTCAGCTCACTGCAACCTCTGCCTCCCAGGTTCAAGCGATTCTCGTGCCTCAGCCTCCCCAGTAGCTGGGATTACAGGTGTGCGCCACCACACCCGGCTAATTTTTGCATTTTAGTAGAGACAGGGTTTCGCCATGTTGGCCAGGCTGGTCTTGAACTCCTGGCCTCAAGCAATCCGCCTGCTTCAGCCTCCCAAAGTGTTGGGATTACAAGCATGAGCCACTGCACCTGGCCAGAATGAGATATTTATGTAAAAGAAAAACAACAAGTACAAAGTATGCTCAATAGTGAGACAATCATATCATGTGCCTCTTGAGGTGACACAATACAAAATAAAGGATATCCCCTATGTACTGTTCTTGCTAAAAATATTTATTCTAAATCTATTCATGTGAAAAGAACAAATGAATCCAGAATATGGGACATATTATAAGACAATTGGCCTGCACTCTTCAAAAACATGTCATTTGAAACAAAAAATATAGGGGTATTATTCTAGATTAAAAGAGGTTAAAGGGATATAACAACCAAATGTAATACATAAACGTCAGGCGTGGTGG
Organism: Pongo abelii; assembly: GCF_028885655.2. Taxonomy (NCBI): domain Eukaryota; kingdom Metazoa; phylum Chordata; class Mammalia; order Primates; family Hominidae; genus Pongo; species Pongo abelii. Next base: position 54,735,241 of record NC_072008.2, read on the forward strand.
CTCATGCCTGTAATCCCTGCACTTTGGGAGGCCAAGGTGGATGGATCACTTGAGGTCAGGAGTTTGAGTCCAGCCTGGCCAATGTGCAGAAACCCTGTCTCTACTAAAAATATAAAAATTAGCCGGGCATGGTGGCGGGCGCCTGTAGTCCCAGCTACTCGGGAGGTGGAGGCAGGAGAATTACTTGAACCCAGGAGGCAGAGGTTGCAGTGAGCCAAGATTGCGCCACTGCACTCGAGCCTGGGCAACACAGCAAGACTTCGTCTCAAAAAAAAAAAAAAGAAATATAATACATAAACCTTGATTAGATCCTGGGATCAAAAAATGAAAGCTTTATTTTGGGGATAATTGGGCGGACATGTGAATATGGGCTCTACGTGATGGCATTATTGAATTATAGTTAAATCTTCTTAGGTTTGATAATGGTATTGTGGTTATGTAGGATGATATTTGGTGAAGTATAAGCGTATATGGGCTTTCATTATACCATTCTTTCAACTGTTCTGAATCTGGAAACAATATAAAATAAAAATTTGGCTGGGTACAGTGGCTCACATCCACAATCCCATCACTTCAGGAAGCCGAGGCAAGCAGATTGCTTGAGCCCCGAGTTCAAGACCAGTAAAAAAATCTTTTTTTTTTTTTTTTTGAGAGAAGTCTCATGCTTGTCCCCCGGGTTTGAGTGCAATGGCTTGATCTTGGCTCACTGCAACCTCCGCCTCCCGGGTTCAAACGATTCTCCTGCCTCTGCCTCCCAAGTAGCTGGGATTAAGGCGCCTGCCACCACACCCAGCTAATTTTTTGTACTTTTCTTTTTAGTAGAGACAGGGTTTCACCATGTTGGCCAGGCTGGTCTCGAACTCCTGACCTCAGGTAATCCGCCCGCCTTGGCCTCCCAAAGTGCTGGGATTACAGGTGTGAGGCACAGTGCCCAGCCGAGACCAGTAAAAACATCTTTAAAAATTAGCTGGGCATGGTGATGTGCGCCTGTAGTTCCCCAGCTACTCGGGAGGGTGAGGTGGGAGGATCCCTTGAGCCCAGGAGGCGGAGGCTGCAGTGAGTGGAGGTCACGCCACTGCACTCCAGCCTGGGCCACAGAGCAAGACCCTGGCTCAAAAAAAAAAAAAAAGGAAATACACATAAAGCAATAATACGTATTTCGTAAGAATGCATATATGCAAAAATATGCATAAAACACCTTTGAATGGCTGCCTATATGAGGGAAATGTAAGTGGGAAGTAGAGATGAAAGAGATTTTAAAAAATAACACAATCTCTCACTAAAGTAATAAATATTCATCAAATACATGGAAAACACAGAAAAGTACAAGGAAGAAAATTAAATTCACTGATAATGTCACTTTGATTTGTTAGAAATGCAAATCCTGGGCCCTAAACCAGACTTACTGAATCAAAACTCTGGGCATGAGGCCCAGTAATTGGTGTTCTAACAAGCCCTCCCAGTGATTCTGATGCTGGGGAAAGTTAGAGAACCACTAATCTAGATTTAACTATTATTAACATTTTGTTTCAGATCCTTGTAGTCTTTTAAAAAATATGAAATATTTCAGACATACAAATAAGTATAGAGAATATAACAAAAACCCACGTACCTACCACCTAGCTTAGAAAGTAAAATATTAGACAAACAGTTGAAGTTCCCTGTGTATCTCTCTCTCATTCTGTTCTTTTGTTTTCTTCCCCAGAGGTAATCAGTACTCTGGATTTGGTATTTCTCCTTAAAAATTATCGTTGGCTGGGGGCAGTGGCTCACACCTGTAATCCCAGCACCGTGGGAGGCCAAGATGTGGTTGGATCACTTGAGCTCAGGAATTCGAGATTAGCCTGGGCAACATGGCGAAACCCTGTCTCTACAAAAAATACAAAAATTAGCCAGGTGTGGTGGTACATGCCTGTAGTCCCAGGTACTTGGGAAGCAGAGGTGGGAGGATGGCTTGAGTCAGGGAGGTGGAGGCTGCAAGGAGAGGAAATCAAGCCACTGCACTGCAGCCTGGACAACAGAGCAAGATCTTGTCTCAAAAAAATTATTGTTTATATATCTATATAATCTATAAGCAACATTGTTTGCTGTTTTCTAGATTTTAAAACTTTATATAAATGGTTTCATACTTTATGTGTCCTTCTGCAATTTGTATTTTATCTCAGTATTTTGTTTTTGAAATTTAGCTGGGTCAATGCATACAACATGATTCATCCTTTTTCATTATAGTATTCTGCATAGTATTCTGTCATATGGCTATACCATAATTTACTTATTCATTCTCCTGTTGGTGGAATTTTGGGCTGTTCTCATTTTTTTCTCTATTACAAACAGTTCTGCAATGAACATTCTTCCACATGCTCATTGAGCAAATGTATAAGAATTTCTCTAGGAGTCAAAGTTTAGGGGTAATCTCTATCCATCTATCTACCTATCTATTAATCAATCATCTCCAATACTAGAACTGCTGGGTCCCAGGGTCATCTTCAGCTATTCTGGATACTTCCTAATTGTTTTCCAAAGTCGTAATAACTAGTTTCCACAAGATTTCATTGTATTTTTTCCCTTATATCTTGTGCATTTGGGATTTTGTTTAAAAAGTCCTTCCCCAGTCACAAGTCACAAAGATATTCTCCTGCATATATTAACTTCATAGTTTTACCTTTCACATTCACAGTCTACCCTCTTAGGTGGAATAAACAGAGATCCAGTTTTATATTTCTTTTCATGGAGAGCCAAATTTCCCAATGCCATCTACTAAACAGCCCATTTCCCATTTTTTGTGGTGCAGGCCTGTAAACTCACCCATTTAACAAACAGTTGTTGAAGCCTGCCTCGTACCAGTCTTGTGCTGGGTGTTGTTGAAAGCTTGAAGATACATGGCCCCTGCTCTCAGGGAGTTCACCCTCCTGTGGAGACACAGTCACATAAACAACTACAGTATTGTGATAAGTGCTAGCTTAGCTGTATAGGTAAGGTGCTCTGGGTTTCTAACTCATCTGGGAAAGTCAGGGAAGGTTTCATCGAAGTGACAAGAGTTAGGTCTTAGAGAAACAGAAAAAAATTGCAAATGCAGGGGGAAAGGTGAAAGTGGTCAGGGCTGGTTTGGGGGCCACAGGAATTTCATGTGTCTCTAGGATGAGAGGTTAGAAGCCCTCCAACGATGTAGAGAGGTAGTGAGTCCTGTTTATGTAAGGGATAAAGGGACAGAAGGAGTCATTTTCAGCCCGTCTGTACTTGAAGTGGAGAAACAAACCCACCCTCGGAGGCACAGAGTTCCACCTACTCTGTGCCCCACCCCAGGGTTTAGGCTTGAGGAGGAGGAGGAGCTGGAATTAAACCATCAAGAAGAAAACATTTGCAGACTAATATTTACTATTTTGTGGGGGGAGACCTCACCTCCCAGCCAGCTCCTTGACACGGCTTCAGAAACCCCTACTTGCCCCACTCCAGAGATATAAATTCATTCCCTTCTGCAGACGCTGCTCCGGGATTGAGGGAGGGATGGAGTAGGAGGGGAAGAAGGCAAAAGGGTGGGAGATGCTTCTAGTTGTTCTGGCTCCTGCTCCAGCTCGGGTTGGGTATGGCCATAGATCTGAACGTATGCAGAAAAAGCTGGGAGTGCTCAGGGATGGTCTGGGGCTCAAGGACCCGGGAAGGTGGTTGGGAACAGCTAATCAATTCACTTCAGGTGGGGAATACTCGGCCAGACATGTGACCCAGGCGGCCATTTTCTCACACTCTGCTGTCGCCATCTTCCAGGCAGACAAAGACACCATCCCCCACCCTTGTCTGATTCGGGCGTGGTGACTTCCTGGTTATTGAGATTTGGGAGCACGCATATTTAACCCCAGACAGATGCCCGCAGACAAAATTTTGGCTTGCAAGTAAGGTATATGGCCGCACCAGTAGACCCGCCGCTTTTTCCCGGTCACTTCGCCGTCCTCCTCCCTCCTCCGCTATTTCCTTACCAACGGGGCAGCCAGGAGGCGGGGCCAGCGTGGTCGCGAGGAAGGGACGGGCGGGCGTGAGCTGTCAGTCAGAAGCTCAGCCCCCCCCCCCCCCCCCGGGAGACCGCACGGTGGGCGGAGTCGGGCGCCGCCGGCCTGGGATCCGGAAGTCGGAGCCTAGCTGCGCGAGAGTTTCTGCTCACCCAACCGAGTTGTCTTGTTGCCCTCGCTTCTCAGATCCCCGCCGGAAGTGTAGGTAAGAAACTTCTTTCGTCTTTTCTCACAGTGTGCGCTTACCTAGACGGCCGGGCAGTTAGGATCGTCTATTGGATGTGAAACCAGAGATGCCCGCCAACCTGGAATAGAGAGGTAAACAGCCGGATCCCTTCCAGGGTAGAAGGGCCCGGAAGAGGGGCAGGGATCGCGGCACACGTGGAGACGCGCCGAATTGCCTTTTCGCGGAGTGGAGTTTGCCGGGAGAGGAGCATTGCCCCATCCCACCTAGAAAGGTGTAGACCCGGGACACACTGTGTAGCGAGGCACAAACTTCACTTGGGTGGTGAAGCGTTGATCGTCCTCAAGATAGTGAGGCTCCATTCTGCATTCACCCTGTATAGACTGGAGTCGACCCACCAAAGGCATGGGGGACATCCACCCCAGCCGTGTAGAGACATCTCCCTCCACCCAGCTGAGCAGTGCAGACTTCTCCCGACTTAAGGCACTTCCTTGGCTTGGCTCTAGACAGCCGCCTCGAGGCACCTCCTCAGGACAGACAGAGGCTTTGATGTATCTGCCCCCATACCAGTATAGAGGAGCTTAGAAACATTTAATATACAGAGGGAGGGCACCTCCTCCCCATTCGCGTAAACCTAGAGCCCTCCGTATCGCTCCCCAACTCACCCGTCCCCAGAGTGGTTGCGGTTACAGGCCTCAGCCTGTGGACAACTAAGCTGATTGATTGCCCCCTCCTCTTAGGTTGGAGTGAGTCCCCATTATGGAGAATCAGACCTGATCCCTACTTCCGTAGCCCCCGTTTTACCGAATGTGTAATTTTTCGAAGCACCCAACGTGCTTCGAAGCAAACAGGAACAGACCTTAATCCATGAAGAGACAGTGAGGGCTGCCCCTTGAGGGGCCGTGGGGGTAGAGGGGTTCAGATGTGTTCCTCTCCCTTTGAGGTAGACACAGATCATCCCCCTACCTCCCCTACCTCCCTCAAAGATTTAGAATCACTAAATGAAGCAAAGGAGATACCCTGTAAGGAGCAGATATGCAGGTCTCCCTCCCTGTAATGTTGAGAGGGAGTGACATCGCTGATTACCTGGCAGTTCAGTGCGTATGGTCTCTCCCCTTTACCCAAGGTAGTGGAGCTCAGATCTGTTTCTCTCCACCAAGGGTAGAATCACAGACGCCCCTACCCCCAAGTATTAGGGCTGATCTATTAATTTATAGCTGCGTTGCCAGCCCCCTCCACACACCACCCATGCAGAGAACCAGAGCCCCTATTTCTTTCAGTGTTAGTATGCCGCTGACTTCAACCAGCATAAAAGATGACAGCTGTCACAGTCCACCTCCCATAGAAGGGTCCAGAATAGCTCACTGCAGGTAAGGTGCAGACCCGCTTATTCAAAGCTGCATAGTTGTGGAATCAGACATATCGATCCTGTACCACAGTCCTCTCCAGGGTAAAGAGACGCAGGACCCATCCCCACAATCTAGAGATAAACAGATCTGTGATTCTTTTCCCATGCAGCAGAGATGCACACAGCCACTTTGTGGGTTTCCCCAGTTTCTCTGCACCCCAGAGTAGAGGGACAGATGGCAATCCCCCCAACCCACATCACCAAGGTATAGACCCCAGGCATATGCAGGCACAGATTTTTACCCCCTCCTCCAAGATTTTGTACTTATTTCAGTCCATATAGACACTCAGGTAAGAATCCCTGTTCTCAGGCCCCTTTTCCCCAGGGTAGACTCCTGGGATCTATTTACGCCCTTCCCCACCACCTCTCCCAGGGTAGATGAGATATGGAATCCCCTACTTGGGAAAAGAGGCACTATTATCACCCCATATAGAAATAGACCATCCTTGCATGTCCCTTTCCCCTCAGTGTGGAGGTGTTGAGCACTAGTCCCCTACCTAGAATATAACACTACCGTGTGGAGGAATAAAGACCAAAAACCCTATCTGACCCCATTTGATCCCACTGGGCTCAAAGCCCAGTGGCTTTGAGCCACTGACTCCACCCGGGATGAGGTTGAGACCTATTCCTCCCTTTGGGTAGTATGACACTGCCTTCTCTGTGTGGACTCAGCCACATGCGGCTTTAGCTCCAGCTTCTCCCAGTTTTCCTAATTATTACGCCTTCCTCATAATGTTCTTTAACATTTTACCTTTAGGGGACTTAGGAGGGGGCTTGTGGCATTGTGGTTCCCAGCTGTCTCCAAATTGCTTCTTCTCCCATTCTGACAGGAAGAGAGCAAGCAGATTTGAACCTATCTGCTTTCAAGCTGGTCATCATGATGAAACTTAGACACAGTGAGTTTCCTTTACCACCCCTCCCAATCCTGTGCTTTTAATGAATATTCATAGAATTTCACAGCAACTTTTTGTTTTTTTGGTTTTTGTTTTGAGATGGAGTCTCGCTCTGTCACCTAGGCTGGAGTGCAGTGGTGCAATCTCAGTTCACTGCAACCTCCGCCTCCCGGGTTCAAGCATTTCCTGCCTCAGCCTACCGAGTAGCTGGGATTATAGGTGTGTGCCACCATGCCAGGCTACTTCTTGTATTTTTAGTAGAGATGGAGTTTCACCATGTTGGCCAGGCTGGTCTCGAACTCCTGACCGCAAGTGATCTGCCCGCGTGGGCCTCCCAAAGTGCTGGGATTATAGGCATGAGCCACTGCGCCCGGCCTTCACAGCAACTTTTAAAAACTGTTGAATATGTTTCACATCACTCAGTCTGGATCTTTTTCATATGGTATCATTGCTGTCCTCCTGACTTCCTTGTAAGAGAATGTTTCCATTATGCCCCATTCTTAACTTACAGATGAGGAAACTGAGGCTTAGCAAGGTTAAGTGACTTGATCTGAGGTGAATTGCGATAAATAACATATCACACTGCCTGTAACCCCGACATGTCCTAACATTTTTCTCTATCAGTTGGTACCATAAGTTGTACTAGTGGTTAAGAGCGTGCCTGTAATCCCAGCTGCTTGGGAGGCTGAGGCAGGAGAATCGCTTGAGCCTGGGAAGCAGAGGTTGTGGTGAGCCAAGATCATGCCACTGCACTCCAGTCTGGGTGACGGAGTGAGACGCTGTCTCAAAAAAAAAAAAAAAAAAAGAAAAAAACCAAAAAAAGAAAAGAAAATGATAACATTTGGATAGCACACTGGCACTGGGCAGGCTGGATGAGGATTGTGCAACCCAGTGGCTCTGTTTTCTGTGTGAATACTGGCCCTGCCAGTGGACAGCTTGGTGGGAAAAAAATACATTTTTTATATAATCATAAAAATGTCATCAAGAATCATACTGTTAATACCAAAAGCAAATAATCATACTTTTATTTTATTTTATTTTTTATGTTTTTTTGAGATGGACTCTTGCTTTGTTACCAGTAGAGATGGGGTTTTGCCATGTTGGCCAGGCTGGTCTCGAACTCCTGACCTCAAGTGATCCGCCTGCCTTGGCCTCTCAAAGTGCTGGAATTGCAGGCGTGAACCACCATCCCCGACCAAATAATCATATTTATAAGTAACACAAGAAAGGTGGTAATTATACTTTATTTAGGAACATCTAATACTAGATGATAAAAATATTGATAGTGATGGAAAAGACAAAAATTACCTGGTTAAATAAAGTAAGATATATGCATACTTAAGAATTCTGGCTGTTTAAAAGATAAAGAAGTATTGTATAGAAAGATTATATGGAAAAACTGTATTGTGTGGAAAGACTATTAGATGGAAAGATCTTCAGATTTGCTAACTGAAAGAAGTTGGCCAACAGGACTACAGTATGTTATCTTTTATGGAAGAAAATGGGAGGAAATAAGAATATGTATTGCTATTTACATAAAGAAAATGATACACAATAAACTGATAAAGTGGTTTCTTGTGGCAGTGAGGGGACTGCAATGGATAGGGACAAGCATGGGAGGGAGACCTCTCAAAATAACACTTTTTGTTTTGGAATCATATGACTATCACCTGTTAAAAATAAAGAATAATTCTACACATTTACATTAGTGAGGAAAATGGTAAAAATTAAATAGAAAAACTTCCTATGTGCACACAAAACCAAGACCTTCACTGGTAAATTGCAATTAATGATCAGACTAACTGGGATGATTGCTGGGAAAGATGGGGGGAGGTACCGTGTGGTGCAGCTGTCTGCACTCTGGGCTAGGGATATCTTGGACCCAAATGATATTAAGTCTGGGAAGGTTTTCGAGGAGTGCTAAAGAGTGTTCAAATGCAGTTTTAACTGTTGTGCATTCTTTTAAATTTTTAATTTTTTTCGAGATAGAGTCTCACTCTGTCGCCCAGGCTGGAGTACAGTGGTGTGATCTGAGCTCACTGCAACCTCCGCCTCCTAGGCTCAAGTGATTTTCCAGCCTCAGTCTCCTGAGTAGCTGGGATTACAGGTGTGTACCAACACGCCTGGCTAATTTTTTTGTATTTTTAGTAGAGACGGGGTTTTGCTATGTTGGCCAGGCTGGTCTCCAACTCTTGACCTCAAGGGATCCACCCACCTCGGCCTCCCAAAGTGCTGGGATTACAGGCACGACCCACTGCGCCTGGCCGCTGTTGTTCATGTTTGAGTGGTTATTTTTTAAGGGGGGAGTGTTCTATCACTTAGAAAGTTTACAACTGGCCGGGCGAGGTGCCTCACGCCTGTAATCCCAGCACTTTGGGAGGCCTAGGCGGGCGGATCACTAGATCAGGAGTTCGAGAGCAGTCTGGCCAATGTAGTGAAACCCCGTCTCTACTAAAAATACAAAAATTTAGCCGAATGTGGTGGTGTGTGCCTGTAATCCCAGCTACTTGGGAGGCTGAGGCAGGAGAATTGCGTGAACCCGGGAGGCGGAGGTTGTAGTGAGCCGAGATTGCGCCATTGCACTCCAGCCTGGGTGACAGTGCGAGACTTTGTCTCAAAAAAAAAAAAAAAAAAAAGTTTACAACTATTGGTGTTGGTGGCACAGGTGTATACTCCATGGAACTTGCCTGCCTGCCTGCCTGCCTTGTCTGCCTGCTGGTCAGTTATCAAACACTGATAAAGATGTCATAGTAGGGCAATGGAGAGGCAAAGGAATTGCGGCTTTTTGCAGGAGTGCAATTGTAATAACAGACTGTGGGATGCTAGCTGGACAGGAAGGGAAGAAGGATGGCTGACAAATAAGGAACTGAGTAGAACGTTCAAGTCTCTAGGAGGTTGGACAAATGAGCTTGAAGATAGGAGAGAGGGGTGTCTGAGACTGCTTTCAGAAGTCCAAGCAGTTGCAGGTGGTTCCCCCATAGGTGTAACCACAGGAATGGATGGGTGAGTGGCTATGATTGAGTGGAGATCCTTGGAGATGAAGATGTCAAGGAAGTGGGAAACCTAGATTGTTGGAAGGGTTGCCCAGTGATCTCCAAAGTCACCCAGGTTGTTGGTGGCAGGAGTTGGGTCAAAAGAAAAGCAATGAACCAGGTGCTTCAATAGATGAGGAAAAGTAAGTCATAGATGACAGGCATAGCAGCCTAGTTGGGGCCTCAAAAAGAGCAGGGTTTTTATCTTATCCCCCTCCACACGTTTTTGAGATGGAGTCTCACTCTGTCACCCAGGCTGCAGTGTGGTGGCGCTGTCATAGCTCATTGCAGCCTCGACCTCCTGGGCTCAAGTGATCCTCCTGCCTCAACCTTCTGAGTAGCTGGGACTACAGGCATTTACCACTATGCCCCACTATTTTTTGTTTTTCAGTAGAGACGAGGGTCTTTCTATGTTGTCCAGGGTGGTCTTGAACTGCTTAGCTCAAACAATCCTCCCATCTTGGCTTCCCAAAGTGCTGGGATTACAGGCGTGAGCTACCAAATCTGGTTTTTTTTTTTTTTCTTTTCTTTTTAACGAGGGAAAAATAGTCTCAGCTTGGCACTGGTGAGTCTGGACGACTACGTTCTCTACCTACTGACCCCAGGATAAACATGTGCCAGTGAAAACAACAACCACCTTTTGAGAGGGCTGCAAGTGAAGCATTGTCCTTGGGAGAGCCAAGTATCAAGGCAGGAGCTTGGAGAATTGATCCCAGGGAGAGGTTGTTAGGGGGGAGTGCTGATCACCCAGGTGGGAGTTTCAGAGAATGTTGTGGGAAATTTGATGCTACGGCAGAGGAAGGATGAGGGGAATGAAGTCAGTGGCTGTACAGGGACATCTGTGGGTGACAGTATGGGAGATGAGGGATTAACGAATACAGAGATCTGCTTTTGAGTACTGATGAATTGGTGATTTTAGGCCTAGATGATGTTGGTGGATGCATTGAGGCTCAGAGAGGTTTTAAAAAATTCTTCAAGGTCATATAGCTAGGTAGTTGAGCCAGAGTAAGAATGTCTGCTGGTTGTAAAATGGTAGCTGTTTTTTCTCTGGAGTTGTTGAAAAACCTATGAGCAGAGGCTCCTGAGTGCTGGGAGGGATGACTGACTGCACCCCCTTCTCCTTTTTCCCTCCCCCCTTCTCTTCTCCCCTCTGAAGCACATTCTTTTTCTCTCCAAGTGATGTATTTTCTTTCATTGTGTGCTTGTATCCATTGCAGGTACTCAGTTTCCAGGGAAGTTAGGCAGATGGAAATTGTTGAGTAAAATGTCCAGACCCGGTTCGTTCCAAACCTCACATTTTTTTGTTGTTGTTGTTGCAACATGAGTACTTTAGAAGAAAGGAGACTGGGGGTCTGTTTTGTGTTTATTTAAACTGTGTTTATTTAAATTCGATCCATTCACATTTGTTAGTTTATGTCTGGTCAGATTTCTACCGTCTTATTTTTTATTTATTTATTTTTTGAGACGCAGTCTCGCCCTGTCACCCGGGCTGGAGTGCAATGGCGCGATCTCAGCTCACTGCAACCTCCGCCTCCTGGGTTCAAGCGATTCTCTTGCCTCAGCCTCCCGAGTAGCTGGGATTACAGGTGCCTGCCACCATACCCAGCTAATTTTTGTATTTTTAGTGGAGACAGAGTTTCACCATGTTGGCCAGGCTGGTCTCGAACTCCTGACCTCGTGATCTGCCCACCTCAGCCTCCCAAAGTTCTAGGATTACAGGTGTGAGCCACCGTGCACGGCTCTCTACCATCTTATTTTATATTTATTATTTATTTTGTTTCCTCTTATTCCCTTATTTGTGTTTTGCTAACTTGATGAAGTTTTTAAACAATCCTCTATTGGTAATTAAAGTTATGTTGGTAATTGTATTCATATTTATATCAAACATAATTAATTCTGTATTTATCACTTTACCAAAGTTAAATAATGACTATTTTGTAACCTACCCTTTCAAAATGAAACCTTTAGCATGCTTTCATGCTTTTGCTTTTCCAACCCCCATTACTTGATTCCTGGATTTTGTTGAAATAATTTGGTATTTCAGTTCTGAGCTATTTCCTTATGATATGCTTCTTGGATTTTAAGAATCCTTTTTTTGTTGTTTTTTTGAGACAGGGTCTCACTGTGTTGGCCAGGCTAGAGTGCAGGTGTGATCATGGCTCACTGCAACTTCCACCTCCTGGGCTCAAGTGATCTTCCTGCCTCAGCCTCCTGAGTAGCTGGGACAACAGGCATGTGCCATCACACTTGGCTAATTTTTTTTTTTTTAAGAAGAGTCTTGCTATGTTGCCCAGGCTGGAGTGCAGTGGTGCGATCTTGGCTCACTGCAACCTCCACCTCCTGGGTTCAAGCAATTTTCCTGCCTCAGCCTCTCGAGTAGCTGGGATTACAGGCGCGTGCCAACATGCCCAGCTAATTTTTGTATTTTTAGTAGAGACGGGGTTTCATCATGTTGGGCAGGCTGGTCTCAAACTCCTGACCTCAAGTCAGGCACCCGGCTAATTTTTGTATTTTTAGTAGAGACGGGGTTTCACCATGTTGGGCAGGCTGGTCTCAAACTCCTAATTTTTGTATTTTTAGTAGAGATGGGGTTTCACCATGTTGGCCAGGCTGGTCTTGAACTTCTGACCTCAAGTGATCCACCCGCCTTGGCCTCCCAAAGTGCAGGGATTATAGCTGTGAGCCATCGCTCCTGGCCTCAGTGATAAGTTTTAGTAGATTTCCTGCCCACCACTATTTGTTTCCTTTAGCTTGGGATCTTTATACTGATTTAATTTTTATTTTGCCAGTAGTTTTATCCAAAAGGAAAAACAGGGCCAGGCGTGGTGGCTCATGCCTGTAATCCCAGCACTTTGGGAGGCCAAGGTGATCCAATGACTTGAGGCCAGGAGTTTGAGACCAGCCTGGCCAACATGGCGAAACCCCGTCTCTACTAAAAATAAAAAAATTAGCCAGGCACAGTGGTTCACGCCTGTAATCCTAGCTACTCCAGAGGCTGAGGCAGGAGATTTCCTTGAACCCGGGAGGTGGAGGTTGTAGTGAGCTCAGGTGGCACCACTGCACTCCAGCCTGAGCGACAGAGCGAGACTCTGTCTCAAAAAAAAAAAAAAAAAACAGAAAGAGAGAGAGAGAGAGAGGGAGGGAGGGACGAAAGAAAGAAAGGAAGGAAAGGAAAGAAAGAAAGACAGGTGGTAATCTTTGCTCACCTGAAAATGTCTTTTTCTTACCTTCACATAGTAAGAGTGATCTATTGGTTAGAATTTTATCCCTTTATCTTTGGAGTTCAGAAATTTCATCAGGATGTGTCCAGGGTATGTCTTTTTGGTTGTTAATATATATATATATTTTTTGAGACAGGGTCTCTGTTGTCTAGGCTGGAGTGCAATGGTGCCATCATAGCTCACTATAACTTTGAACTCCTGGGATCAACCAGTCCTCCCGCCTCAGCTTCCTGAGAGCTAGGACTACAGGTGCACGCCACCATACCTGGTTAAACTTTTTTTTTTTGTATAGACAAGGTCTCACTATGTTGCCTGGATTAGTCTCAAACTCCTAGTGTAAAGCGATCCTCCCACCTCAGCCTCCCAAAATGCTGGGATGACAGGGTGAGCCATGGCACCCAGCCTTGGTTGTTAATCTTGCTGCTGCCTGTGTCTTTCCAATCTGAAACCTCAAGCCTATGTTCAACTTAAGGAACTTTCGTCTGTTATTTCAGAAAATTATTGCTTCTCCATTTGTACCCTTTTCTCTTTCAGGAACTCCTGTTGTTTAGATTTTAGCTCTCTTGGCTCTGTTGTCCATTTTTTCTTTTATATTTTTGCTCATCATTTCCATTTCTTTGAATTTTTGCTCTAAGTAAGCCCCCTCCTTTGGTCTTCCAGCTTATTAATTTGGTTGTTAGTGATGTCTTTTTTGTTTTTCACTATTTCTATTGAATTTTTTTAAGAGACAGAGTCTCACTATGTTGCCTAGGCTGTTCTCAAACTCCTAGGGTCAAGTGGTCCTCTTGCCTCAGCCTCCTAGCTAGCAACAGGCAGGTGCTACTGTGCCCAGCTTAAGTTTTGACTGTTAAAGCAGTCTGTGTTTGTGTATTTTTTTAAGAGATGGAGTCTTGCTATGTTGCCCAGGCTGGATTAGAACTCCTGGGCTCAAGGGATCCTCCTACCTTAACCTCCCATGTAGCTGGGGCTACAAGCATGTGCCACGGCACCTGGCTTTTGAATTTTTATTCAATGTCAAGTTTTGGGAAATCTTTTTTTCTCACACAGTTCTTTTGAAGTATCTTCTTGATTCTCCTTGAGAATTTGCAGTAGCTCGAGGCTAACCTGGCTAACATGGCAAAACCCCATCTCTACTAAAAATACAAAAATTTGTATTTTTGTATACGAATACGGGAGGCTGAGGCAGGAGAATCGCTTGAACCCGGGAGGCAGAGGTTGCAGTGAGCCCAGATCACACCACTACACTCCATCCTGGGCAATAGAGCAAGAGTCGGTCTCAAAATAAAAAGAATTTGCAGTAGAACTTAAGTTCTGTTTCCTACATTAACTCTGCAGTGGGAGCCAACTGATGTGATTGTGGAGCCTGTTCTCTGTGTGGTATTCTTGAGCTGCTCATATAATATATTTGTTTGTGTATGTCCTGACCTTCCAGAAACTCCTGTCTCTCTAGGAATTCCTTGAACCCCTATGAAGGTGGTAAGAATTAAAGGGAGCCATTCTTCCCAATAGGCCAACTGTGAACGGGATGAGAGATGGGACTTCTTATTGAAGAAGGGGAGAGGCCTCATAAGTTCCTGGGCTTTGCTAGGAACTCCATGATTGGAGAAGTGGTAGATCTCTCCTTTTTGTATCTGAGGGAGGCGGCAGCATTTTGGCTGAGTAGGTCAAGTCACTTTGGAGGCAATGGCCTGAGCAGGGTCAGCAGGAAGGATAGTTCTTTCCCCACATATTGAGGGCATCTGCCCAGGCTTAGTGGGCTGGGACTCCTTAGATTACCTTCTCATGCTGCCAGCTCCCTCACCTCAGCCTGGCACTTAAATTGTTGAGTTTCCCCCAGTAGGAAGTTCTAGGGGAAAGAGGAGTCACAAGCACATATTCAGGTTACTCTCTGTACAGAATTCCTCTCAGAATTATTTGAATTTGCAATGAAATAATGTTGCAAATATTATATCCAGTACTTCTCTGATACTATTGCTGCCGTCCGCATCTCTTGTCTTCTGCTGGATCTAGACAGACATGGTATCTGAGGCTTCCTAGCTAGGTTCCCAATGTGGCCTGGCCTTGATTCAGGTGTCAACAAATATCGTGTAGATGGATGACGGCTCTTTTCTTTCTTTTTTTTTTCTTTTGTAGAAAATAAAAAGCCAGGTGAAGGTTCCAAGGGCCACAAGAAGATAAGTTGGCCCTACCCTCAGGTAAGGTATGCCTGTTGTTGAGGGTAAGGTCAAGTACAGGTTGCTTGTGCTGGGAGAGGCCCACTAAACCCAGTAAATATTGGGTGACTCTGGATAGAGTGCCACAATGGAGTCAGTGGATCTGGCTTTCGCTCCCTCTCTGGGTGGCCACAGCAGAGAATCAGCAGCATTTTTCCCAAGCCATATGCAGCTTCGTGCTTGATTTACCTTGGTAGGGATTATCATTATCCCCATGTTTTAGTTGAGGAAACTGTCCGTGAGAAAGTTCCTAGGTTCAAGGTAACACAACTGGGATTTGAGACTGTCTGATTCTCGAGTCCCTGTTTCTTATGGAGAAGAGGGAGGCCAAAACATCATCTTTGGTTCCTGGATCTCCTGGTCCTGCTTGGAAAGGTGTGGGTAAGTAAGGCTTGGGAAAGAGCAATGAGAAGAAGGTATAGGCCAGAGAAGGCTTGGGTTCTCACAATTTAGTATGGGTGAAGCTCTCAAACTTTAACCAGTCCTCTAGAATCACCTGGAGGATGGGGGAGAACATCGATTGCTGGGCCCCACCTCAGAGTTTCTGATTCAGTAGGTCTGGCATGGCATCCCATGATTTGTATTTCTAGCAAGTTCCCAGGTGCTGCTGCTACTGCTGGTCTGAGGACCACTCTTTTGAGAGTCACTTATCTAGAAAGGTTTTCCCTGGGCCTTGGGAAACCTTCCCAGCTGCCTGTCCCCTCTGAGCGGTCTCCTGTCAGTCCCTGCCTAGCTATGGGAGAGAGGACCTCTACCCAGCCAGATGGGCAGATCTTTGGGGATGGAGCCCATTTTGCCTCTCTCCTTTCTTTGTCCCCACAACTACACTTATCTGAGAAGCTGTAACTCCTGCTGCTCACCTTGGGAGTGAGAGGATGAGAGGATGAGAGGATTGAGAGATAGAAGGGGCATTTATGAGGGGATGTTGTCTTCCTTCTAGGGCTTCTTGCTGCCTTTTTGAGGTGATTTCCATGGGTTCATTACCTCTGTTTTTTTTCTCTTATGTGGTGGCCAGCCTGCAAAGCAAAATGGGAAGAAAGCAACCTCCAAAGTGCCCTCTGCACCTCATTTTGTTTACCCCAATGATCATGCCAATCGAGAGGGTGAATTAAAGAAGAAGAGGGTAAGCTTTTTGCCTTGGTGGGGAGAGAGAGGGCCTGCCTTGAATGCCAGGTCCGCAGAAGTGCTGAATGGAAGGGCAAAGGCAAGAGTTGTTAGGGTTGATGAGGCTATTTGTGGAAGCCAGGAGAGAGGGAGGTTACCATGATACTGGATTTATGTCTGCATTTGTTCACCACCCAGTCCATTGCTGTCTGGCTTATGCTTCCACTGCTCTGCTGACACTACCCCTGCTGGCCTCATCAGCACCTTCCCTGACATCACATTCATGAATAGTGTTCTTCCCTCATCTTATCGGAATGCTCAGCATTTGAGGCTATGCTTTCTTTGAAGCATGTGAACTTTCTTGTCATCTCACTCTCCTGGATGTCTTTCTTCTTCTTTGACTAGCCACTGACAGTCTCTTTTGCCACTTTTTCCTCTTTCTTATCTTTTTTTTTTTTTTTTTTTTTGAGATGGAGTTTCACCTTGTTGCCCCGGCTGGATTGCAGTGGTGTGATCTTGGTTCACTGCAACCTCTACCTCCCGGGTTCAAGCGATTCTCCTGCCTCAGCCTCCTGAGTAGCTGGGATTACAGGCGCGCACTACCACGCCCAGCTAATTTTGTATTTTTAGTAGAGACGGGGTTTCACCATGTTGGTCAGGCTGGTCTTGAACTCCTGACCTCAGGTGATCCACCTGCCTCGGCCTCCCAAAGTGTTGGGATTACAGGCGTGAGCCACCCTGCCCGGCCTTCTTCCTTATCTTTAAATGATGAAGCATCCCAGGACCTTAGCTTCTTTCCATTTCTGGTCTTAAGTGGTTCCACCTGCCTAGGATACATTCTCTCTGCTTTTTATACCCTCTTTTCTCTGCAACTCTTTTCTTCCTTTCATCTCTCTTTTTCTTCTTCTCAAACCCTCATCTCCTGATGTCATATCTTCCCTCTCCCTGGGCCCTGCTTCTCCCACCTCTGCCATGTCACGCCATTTCCTCTGTCACCCATCCCTCCCTTAGGCTGCAGACCCAGTCAGCTCCAGTACCAGTGTGTGTTCACTCGTTAGGTTGAGGAGATGATGGAGAAGCAGCAAGCTGCCCGGGAGCAAGAAAGACAAAAACGCAGGACCATCGAGAGCTACTGTCAGGATGTCCTAAGACGCCAGGAGGAGTTTGAGCATAAGGTAAGAGTGCAGCCCTTGCCCCTGGATAGGTTTGCTCAAAGCGTCTTTTGCCGTTTTTCTGTGAAAGGGAAGAAGGAAGGGTGTGAAGTTGTTGGAGGGGAACAAAGGAATCAGTGTAGAGAGGATAGAAAACCGTGGGGACGGAGGAAGGGAGGGAGGGAGGGATAGAGGGAGATAAAGGGCCATTTTGAGCCTTACCCGTGACTGGACACCTCTGGAGAGCTCCTCTCTCCCAAGGTTGAGCCTAAAGACTGGAGCTGGTGGTGGGGTCAGGGGCTGGGAGAGTTACATGTGACCAGAAGATGGAGTTGGGGGAGAGGGAGCGAGAGTATGAGGAGAGGATTGAGAGACAGAAAGGAGCATATGTGAGGGGATGTTATCTTCCTTCTAGGGCTTCTTGCTGCCTCTTTGGCAGGTGTTCTTGTCTCACACACAGAATACATGCTTGCCAGCTCATACTCCCTTTTCTGACATGCAGTATGTATGCCTCCCCCATCCTGTGTCCCTCATAGATTGTTTTTTTCACACCTCCCTCCTCCATCCCTCCCTTTCACACCCATGTGCACGCTCAGGTCTCCACCTGGTGCTCGAGCACGCACATACACATAGGCGCACACATGAACCATGGGGTTCTGTCCATTTTTCTTCCACTTCCCAGCTTTATTGTTTGGTCAAAGCTACTTTTTGGTGGCCTGAGACTCACATGATTTTTTTTTTTTTTTATTATTTTACTTTAAGTTCTAGGGTACATGTGCACAACGTGCAGGTTTGTTACATATGTATCCATGTGCCATGTTGGTGTGCTGCACCCATTAACTTGTCATTTACATTAGGTATATCTCCTAATGCTATCCCTCCCCCCTCCCCCCACCCTACAACAGGCCCCGGTGTGTGATGTTCCCCTTCCTGTGTCCAAGTGTTCTCATTGTTCAATTCCCACCTGTGAGTGAGAACATGCGGTGTTTGGTTTTTTGTCCTTGTGATAGTTTGCTGAGAATGATGGTTTCCAGCTTCATCCATGTCCCTACAAAGGACATGAACTCATCATTTTTTATGGCTGCATAGTATTCCATGGTGTATATGTGCCACATTTTCTTAATCCAGTCTATCATTGAACATTTGGGTTGGTTCCAAGTCTTTGCTATTGTGAATAGTGCTGCAATAAACATATGTGTGCATGTGTCTTTATAGTAACATGATTTATAATCCTTTGGGTATATACCCAGTAATGGGATGGCTGGGTCAGATGGTATTTCTAATTGTAGATCCTTGAGGAATCGCCACACTGTCTTCCACAATGGTTGAACTGGTTTCCAGTCCCACCAGCAGTGTAAAAGTGTTCCTATTTCTCCACATCCTCTCCAGCACCTGTTGTTTCCTGACTTTTTAATGATTGCCATTCTAACTGGTTTGAGATGGTATCTCATTGTGGTTTTGATTCGCATTTCTCTGATGGCCAGGACTCACGTGATTTTTTAAGCCTCCTGTAGTTTCCAAAGCCCTGCTTCTCTTTCTCGCTCTCTCCCCCTCCTCCCCTGGACCATTCTCTTTTTTTTTTTCTCCTTTAGGAGGAAGTTTTGCAGGAATTAAATATGTTTCCTCAGCTGGATGACGAGGCCACGAGGAAGGCTTATTACAAGGAGTTCCGTAAGGTACAGGGTTCCATTTTTTCAGGCTTTTGGGGGAGGGTTCCAGTCCAGCCCTTTTTCCTCTCCATTTCTGTTTTTTCCTGACTGAGATGGAGATTTTTGTTTCACGGGCCTGCGTCACTGCCACCCTATCCTTTCCCTGCCCTCATCCCCTGGTCCTCTGCCCTGCAGGTGGTGGAATACTCTGATGTGATTCTGGAAGTCCTGGATGCCAGAGACCCATTAGGCTGCCGCTGCTTCCAAATGGAGGAGGCTGTCCTGCGAGCACAAGGCAACAAGAAACTGGTCCTAGTCTTGAACAAGATTGGTGGGTGTTAGGCAGGATTGGGTGTGACAGGGAAGGTGGGCAGGCCATCTTTAATGTCTAGCTTGGACCAGACACTGAACCCAGCAACTCAGTGATACTCATAATAGTCATGCAAAGTAGAAATTTTTGTTCCGACTTTCAAAGCCTGTATCACAGAGTATGGTACAAGTTAGGTGTGGAGTCCAAGCCTGTCTGCCTTTCAGTCCCCTGTTCTTGCCATTTTGAGCCTTCTCTGTTTTTGGACAACCCTGGAGAGTTCCTCCTCCCTCAACTCAAAGACTAGGGCAGAGGAGCACATGGTCTCAGGAGTCACTCATGTCTGGGGTTCAGCCCCCCACCTGTCCTGATTCTTTTCTCTGAGACACTGGATAAGTCATGCCACCTCCAAGAGCTCCTGTTTCTCTAGCTGTAAAATGGGCCATGGGTATCCCAACTTCACAGATTTGTTGTAAGAATTAATGATAAAATGCTTGGTACATGATGGTCAGTACTTCACACATGATAGCCATTCTTTTTAGTGTTATCTTTGACATTTGGCCCAACCTAGAATGATCCAGAGAGGGGATAGGAAACACAATATTTGGGGGATCTCTGATGCTCCTGGCGCTGTTTTGGAAAGAGAACATTTGGGACCAGATAGCTAGTTTGTCCATTTTCCCTGAGGAAACAGAGGCCCCCTCAGGGAGGGCTAACGCATCCCATAGACCAGACTGTCCTTTCTAACTCCAACCTGCGGACTGGATGGGAATGACAGGGCCAGTTGGGAGACCTGTTGATGGTAGGTGGGCCTAGCTTTGGGTACGGGTGGAGGTGTCTTTGGAGGGAACCATGGAGGTGTTGTTCTGCTTACCAGCCCCATCCGTTCCTATATTTAACCCAGACCTGGTCCCCAAGGAGGTTGTGGAGAAATGGCTGGATTACCTTCGGAATGAGTTGCCAACCGTGGCTTTCAAGGCCAGTACCCAGCATCAGGTCAAAAACCTGGTAAGCCTGGGGCTAGGGTCATCTAGCCGCTTTCAGGGTAGTTTGGAGCCAGAGCTGGGAGGGTCGTGACTTGGACTGGGACCTCCAGCCCTTTAGTAATTGAACTGGGCCTTCAACTTTGAGCTTTTTGCTCCACCGAGTGACTTTTTTTTTTTTTTTGAGATGGAGTTTCACTCTTATTGCCCAGGTTGGAATGCAATGGTGTGATCTCGGCTCACTGCAACCTCCACCTCCTGGGTTCAAATGATTCTCCTGCCTCAGCCTCCAAAGTAGCTGGAATTACAGGCACGCGTCACCATGCCCTGCTAATTTTTGTATTTTTAGTAGAGATGGGTTTCGCCATGTTGACCAGGCTGGTCTCGAACTCTGACTTCAGGTGATCTACCCGCCTCGGCCTCCCAATGTGCTGGGATTACAGGCATGAGCCACCATGCCTGGCCAGTGACTTCTTAATATTAGTTTCACTTGACTTCTTCCTGTATTATCACTCTTCAGGAAGCATTTATTTTTTTTTCAGTTGTAAGGATAAAACATAATGTCTATAGGGAATTTGTAAAATACAGTTAACTGCTTGTTTGTTTTTTTATTTATTTGAGACAGAGTCTCACTCTGTTTCCCAGGCTGGAGTGCAATGGCATGATCTTGGCTCACTGCAACTGCTGCCCGCCAGGTTCAAGCAATTCTCCTGCCTCAGCCTCCTGAGTAGCTGGGACTACAGGCATGTGCCACCATGCCTGGCTAATTTTTGTATTTTTAGTAGAGACGGGGTTTCGTTGTGTTGGCCGGGCTGGTCTCAAGCTCCTGACTTCAGGTGATCCACCCGCCTTGGCCTCCCAAAGTGCTGGGATTACAGGCGTGAGCCACCACTTCCGGTCTAACTTTATTTTTTATTTTTTGAGACAGTCTCACTTTGTCACCCAGGCTAGAGGGCACTAGCACCATCTCGGCTCACTGCAATCTCTGCTTCCTGGGTTCAAGTGATTCTTGTGCCTCAGCCTCTAGAGTAGCCAGGATTGTGGCTAAGTTTTATGTGTTTTTTTAAGTAGAGATGGGGTTTCACCACGTTGGCCAGGCTGGTCTCGAACTCCTGACCTCAGGTGATCTACCAGCCTTGGCTTCCCAAAATGCTAGGATTATAGATGTGAGCCACTGTGCACAACCAACTACTTGTTAACTTTAAAAAATATGTATACCTCCAATCATTTTTCTCTTTGAAACAAATCACAGTTCTTCCCAATTATATCATTAATAGAGAAATATGTATGCTTTGTAAAATATTAATACAGAAACTGATTGTTTCTGGGAGAGAAATTGGATACTAAGGGACTTTTTTTTTCAATTTTGCATTGGATGTTAAACGTATTTAAAAATAAAGTAGAAAAAATAAAATTAACTGCAGATAAAGGTTAAATACCCTTTCACCAGTCTCCCTAATTCTAGTCTCCTTTATTCATACCCAGAGGTAACTACCATTGACAATTTGGTGTGCATTCTTCCAGACTTTATTTATTTTAGATACAGGGTCTCAATTGGTCATCCAGGCCTCAGTGCAGTGTCGTGATGATAGCTCATTGCAGCCTCAAACTGCTGGGCTCAAGCCATCCTCCTGCCTCAGCCTCCTGAGTACCTTGAACTATAAGTGCATGCCACCATGCCAGGCTAATTTTTATCTTTTTTATTTTTGTAGAGATGGGGGGGGTCTTGCTTTGTTGCCCAGGCTGGTCTCGAACTCCTGGCCTCAAGTGACCCTCCCATCTCAGCCTTCCAAAGTGCGGAGATTACAGGCGTAAGCCACTGCACTCGGCCTTCTTCCAAATGTTATTCTGTGCTTTGGATATACATAGAAGTGTATATATAAAGAGGGAATACTGTTTGGAAGTATTATGTATATCATTCTGTGGCTTAGTTTTTTTTTTTCTTTTGGACATCTTTATATAGAGATGTGCCTTTTCGATGCTGAATACAATTAGTTTCCAGTTTTTTATCGTTATAACCTGGGCTTCCACAAATACCCTTGCACATGTCTCCTTGGCACATGGGCAAGTGTGTGTTTGTAGGTGAGGTAGAGAAAGGGAGTGGCTGGGTCATAGCCTTTCTGCATTTTACCTTTACCTAGACACTGATGAATCACCCTCCATGATGGCTGTACCAATTTATACTCCCACCAGTGGGGTAGATGAATGTGTGAGAGGGCCTCTTTTCCGACACCCTTGGCAACATTTGATAGCATTAAACTTTTAAACCTTTCAGAAACATGATACCTTATTTACATTTTCTTGGCCTTTTTTAAATTTAAATTTTAATTTTTTTTGAGACGGAGTTTCGCTCTTGTTGCCCAGGCCAGAGTGGGATGGCACGATCTCGGCTCACTGCAACTTCTGCCTCCCGGGTTCAAGTGATTCTCCTCCCTCAGCCTCCCGAGTAGCTGGGATGACAGGCATGCGCTACCACGCCTGGCTAATTTTGTATTTTTAGTAGAGACAGGGTTTCACCATGTTGGTCAGGCTGGTCTTGAACTCCTGACCTCAAGTGATCCACCTGCTTTAGCTTCCCAAAGTGCTGGGATTACAGGTGTGAGCCACCGTGCCCAGCTTCTTGGCCTTTTTGATGGCAAAAATAGAAGCCGCCTTTTCTTTCTTTTTTTTCTTTCTTTTTTTTTTTTTTTTTTTTTTGAGATGACATCTCACTCTATCGCCCAGGCTGGGGTGCACTGGTGCAATCTTGAGTCACTGCAACCTCTGCCTCCTGGGTTCAAGTGATTCTTCTGCCTCAGCCTCCCGAGTAGCTGGGATTACAGGTGCGCGCCACCACACCCAGCTAATTTTTGTATTTTTAGTAGAGACGTGGTTTTGCCGTGTTGGCCAGGCTGGTCTTAAACTCGTGACCTCAAGTGATCCGCCTGCCTTGGCCTCCCAAAGTGCTGGATTACAGACATGAGCCACAGCACCCGGCCAGAAGCCACCTTTTCTAACAGCTGTATTTCATTTGTATTCCACCTTAAGGCTACAGCTTTTTAACCTGTTTCTTATCGATGGATCTATAGGCTAATTGCAATTTTGTGATATTGGAAACAATGCTGTGGCTGGGCGTGGTGGCTCATGCCTGTAATCCCAGCACTTTGGGAGGCCAAGGTGGGCAGATTGCTTGATGCCAGGAGTTTGAGACCAGCCTGACCAACATGGTGAAACTCTGTCTCTACTAAAAATACAAAAGTTAGCCGGGTGTGGTGGTGCATGCCTGTAGTCCCAGCTACTTGGGATGTTGAGGCATGAGAATTGTTTGAACCCAGGAGGTGGAGGTTGCAGTGAGCCAAGGTTGCGCCACCACACTCCTGCCTGGGTGACAGAGTAAGACTCTTTCTCAAAGAAAAAAAGTAAGGGAAGAGGAGGGAGGGAATTCTGGGCAGGGGAGGTGGCATCAGGAGTAAAAGTTGGGATGGCCTTGTCCTGTGTGAGGAATTGAGGGAGGGTAGGCTGTGGGCCAGGCTCCCTCTCATCCCTGCGCAGGCAGGGAGGGTGGGCATCCCTG